>NW_028324240.1:345000-703750 GCF_054372755.1 Phalangium opilio | reverse complement strand
CGAGTGTAAGGACATCAAGGCCTTAGTTTTCGATGCGTGTGAAATTGCCTACAGCCAACTGCACGTATTTGAATCTAAGGCCTGAGGTTTTTCGTCTCTTGTCAGCGCGCACAAAGCTAGGTTACATAGAGACCTAGCAATGCGCGTGCTGATAACCGATCTTGTAACAGCGTATGTACAGAATAAGCTGTCCTTCGAGATAGGGAGTTGCCTATCCTATAGCGTGAAAAGAAATTTCCTCACGCACATTTTTTATTCACGGTTAAGGAATTGAATAGGATCGGACACAGATCTTTTGTTCTCTGCAGCTCTCTTGTGAGCTGCACCGAAAGGAATTTTTTCCGTTTTCCGCGGAGTCCGTTCCGTTCCGCCGGATTAAAACGGAAACAGAACGGAAACGGAAGAGCTAATGAAGGAGTTGTGGAAACGGAACGGAAACGGAAAAGCTAATGAACGATTTTATGGAAACGGAACGGAAACGGAAAAGCTAATGAACGATTTTATGGAAACGGAACGGAAACGGAAAAGCTAATGAACGATTTTATGGAAACGGAACGGAAACGGAAAAGCTTATGAACGATTTTGTAGAAACGGAACGGAAACGGAATACCTAATGAAGGAGTTTCGGAAACGGAACGGAAAAAGGAAAAAAAATATCTTATGGCTACGGAAATGAAACGGATCGGACACAGATATTTTGTTCTCTGCAGCTCTCTAGTAGGGACAGTTAGATTTTTACTCGTGGTTATGCAAAATGATTTAATGTCTAGTGTACTTCAGTCAACAGTCATACTGTTCATTCTCATAGCTCAGAACATGATTAATGCTGCTCACTATTTCTCTCTCTAGTTTCAAACAATGGTTAGAGACCATTCAGTGCCGCAGGTCGCACATGAATATATTTCAACTACAGTTTACCTCAATTCTCCGTGGTCGTACTATTAGAGGGTTAAGCACTAATTTTTCAGAACATGTCTCGAAAGTGTGCTTGTTGTAAGTTTTTAAAGCAGTGTTGCCAATGTGTGGGTAATTTCCCACATCGTGGGAGATTTAGGTTTGGTTTTAGGCTCTGTGGGGAAAAAGTAATATTTTTCCGAAATCAATCAAATGTCGGAATTTTCCTGTTCAAGGGTTAATAGTGCAAAATTTTGAAAAATGCACTAATTTTAACTGCACAGTTAAAATTAGTACATTTCGAAAATTTTATCCGGTTTAATAATTTTAAGCGACATTTTGAAATAAATTCGGTGATTTTAAGTTTGGCACTGAAAAAAAAAGAAAGCATATTTTGAGAATTTTAAAGCTTTATAGCATTTGTACATATTGTCAAAGCCATAAGGAGTGATATTCCATATTAAACTTAGTATGATAGAATAGTCCAGATAAATATGACTGTAAAAAAGGGGGTGTGGGAAATGCGGCAAATTTTTAAAATGGAAGTGGGAACATCCACTTTCTAACATAAGCAACACTGATTTGAAGGTTTTGGTCATGGCTAAACAGACCGCTCATTCAGTTTTTTATTGTTTTAAAGCTTATTTTGACACGTTATCTCTCAAAAGTAATTAATGTAATGATAAAATGTTTTGGGGGAATGGAATTGTGCCCGAAAACCCGAGATAAGTAAATTTTTGAAATTGATTACCTGTAAAATAAGTTATTTCAACGGAAAACGGTAATGGAACGTTGTTTTTTCTTAAGCATGCCTTTAAGTTTCAATTAAAAAGAAAAATTAATATCTGATCCTTCAGACAAGTGATAACCTCAGTCTTATCGATACTTTTTAGGACTTGATTCTAATCAAGAAATTTTTGATTAATATCTGCTCCTTCAGTCTTCTTTTTAATTAAGATTGTTATGAAACTGTTTTACATTTTCAAAATCTACACTAAGCAGAAACATATAAAAAGGGGACCGTAACTTTAGCTCAATCAGTCATTTATTTATAATGATACTCCAAAAAATAAAAACGTAACTCATTGAAAGTTTGTATTCTTATTGTAATTAACATAATACAATTTTTTACAACCCTTTATTGAAACGCGAGGCGCTCCCCTAAAAATTCCACAAATAGGACCAAATTGACAGTTTTACACAATTTTTTAAAACGCTGATTTATGTCTGTTTAACCCTTAGCTCAAACTTTTCATAAGCCCAATATGAAATTCGGATATCCTTAAAACTTCTCAAAGACGATCCAAGATTATCAATTTCGAACTTTTTTGTAGCATTAACTAACGTCTGTTTGATATTAAGCTTGTAAACCTTAAACACAATATAGTCAGGGCAATGAAGACTCAATTTATAAGGGCTACCCTAAAAGTCCACAAAGGTGATCCAAGATTGTTAATAAATACGCCTAAAAAGTGCCCTCTTCAAAATATGTAGCCGGGGAAAAGAGAGCGTGATCGAGTGGGCTATGCTAGTGGGTATTTTGGTAGAAAGTAACGGGGGTTGGGACTCCAGGCATAGCCCGCTCCATTACGCACTCGACAACGCAAAGCAACTCGCGCTAGCGTGGGAAATAAGGCGGTAACACAGGGCAAATGGCGAGTTTAAAAATTGCCTGGTACAGTTCAAAAATTAAATCGGAGGGGGGTCAGTGGTCCACGAGACTACTAAAAAATTCAAGGGTAACCAGAGTCCACACATTAAAATTCTAATATTTTAATTATCCACTTCCTTAGCTTAGCAGACGACGTGCTCTGGCCAATGGTCACGGACCAGTTTATTTATTCCAAGTCAGGAGGGTCTCTGGCCTAATGTCCAGTTTAAAAAATCCTTATTTCCCACCCTGACTCGCGCTATAGCGCAAGCAGCTTGCGACGTGTTGCGCGTGATCGAGTAGGCTATGGTCCGGTCAAAAGAAATCTTCAGTTCAGCGTTGCAAATAAGGCGGTGGCACAGGGAAAATGACCAGTTTAAAAATTAAATCGGAGGGTGAGCAGTGGTCCACAGGACCACTAACAAAATTCTAGGGTAACCAGGGTCCAGACATTATCTCAACTATTTTAATTACCCACTTCTTTAGTTTAGCAGACGCCGCGCCCTGGTCAATGGTCATGGACCAGTTCATTTATTCCTGGGCAGGGGGTCGCTGGCTAAATGTCTAGTTTTAAAAAAATCCCTATTTCCAACCCTGATTCAGTTGGGAGTCCTGGAGCTCCTAAAGTCCAGAGATTAATATGACAAGGATTCATTTCTCATAAGCGAGAATGGCCAACTCTGTTGTGTAAGAGACAGCCTGGCAGCCTGGTATTTGTTTACTTCTCAGTCAGCTGGGTTTTCACCTTTAAAAGTTAATACAGCCCTTTGAATTTAAATAATTAGAAATGAGAAATGTTATTAAATGAATAAATCTATACGGTTGCAGTTGTGTCGAAATGAGAGCAATTAAATATGTGTCTTTGATATTTAGCTCTGATAATTTCAGAAAATTAATAAAAAGTAGTGTTATGTATTTAACCAGAATTTATTTTATTGAAATTTATTAATAATTATTTAATCAAAAAAATTGTAATACTATTTTATGTTTTAAATTTTACAAATAAAATTCAAAACAGTAAACATAGAGCAAAGGTTATATTGTATTATAAATAGCCTGTGGGATTGATTTTAGCTATATCGCAATTAGAGCTCGACATTTTCTATCCATTATCCACAAATTAGTAATTAATTTGAATGAAAATAGGTGGATATCTTTTATTAATTGGGAAATAATGCACACACTTTACATTTAAATTTTAGAAGTTAATTTATTATTTACTTTGTGTATGTAATATTCAGCATTTTAAACTTTAATCACAGATTTCGCTTACCATTTCACAAGCATAATAAACACTACTGAAGGGCGCAAATCTATCTGTGATCGGTAATGGTGACCAATATAGCAATTTGCCCAATTAATTAGTTTAAACTTCATTTGCACATTTCTATTCGTTAATTTGAAATGTTGCGAGAAATTTGAATGGAATATAAGTAGATATCTCTTTCAGAAGATAATTTTTGATGTTGATATTTAAGATTCATTGAGTTAAAAAAATTGGTATTGGTATTTCAAGTAAGCTTAGATATCAACATCGGTGAATTTACGATATGGGCTTATGATGTTAGTCTGTTTATAAGATTAAGTCGTTACTTTAAGTGTCACTAGACAGTATCTACCTCCAAAATCGAGAGTTAGTAACTTTATAACCATCTCCTAGTCAGAGGATATCCGAGAGTCAATTTCTTATATCATTGACTGACGAAGGCTCACTATAGCTTAGTCAACTTTTGGCAAGGCCTAATACCGTTTTTGCATGACTGTCGCCGTCAAATTCCTTTTAAAGCATAGATCATTAGATCATATAGTATCCACCCTTGATTTTCATTACGCAACACACGTTGGATTCGTAAACCTCGACGTGCACCACGATTAGAAGCATTAAAATGCAAAAACAACACACTGACCGCATACATTTTTGGTAACACTACAGCTGTTTTCGGCCCTTTTCGGGGCTGAACGAGCGACCGAGAGGGCTTTAAAGAAAAAGCCTCCGGCGGCCGGTCTCTTAAAGGGGGTAGTTTCGAGGGAACGAAATTCAAATGCAAGGCGCGTCCCTTCAACAAAAAACATTGAATTCGTTAATACGGACGTTTTAGGCAATTATAATATTGAAATTGTATACAATTAAGTAATATTTAAGAAAACTAAGCACTACTTTCAAAGTCTAAACTTTAAAAATACGACGATACGAGAAGGCGAAGTAACAACAAGAGGTAAACATTTTTATAAATAGCTAAAATTAACGGTAAGCCAAGGCTTAGCGCAATTTCACCGCCTTAAAGAAAGTGGCAAGTTTAGAAATAGATTGTGGGACAATAAAAAGGTGGAAAATTATGAAATTAGGCTTATATTAAAGCTTGAAACCTACTTTATATTATAATTAAAATCCATCCATGAGCAAATCCTCAAAAAATATGAAAATGGCAACGAAAAAGGACCCACTCTCAAATTTTTTTCCCCTTAAAAAAATGGCGGCCACAAACGGGGTAATTTGTCACGGCGGCAATATTAAAGCAGTCTTATCTCACGATCGATAGGCCATTTCAACCAAAAGGCATTAAGAAAAAACAATCGGATTATTATGGCGCAACTATACGTAAAAAAAGGCCAATATTGGTCGCGCTGATATTTACCAATAAAACAGCGTATCCATGCTAAAATATCGCAGATTGGGGTAGTTTTTAAAATTTAAAATTAAACATACTTAAAATTAATTTTTCTCAAAAACCTTAAAAATGGTCCTAGAAAAAGGTTTAAATTTTGATATAAAACCGTTCCCAAACGTAACAAACGAATATTTTATTTCAAAAGGGTGGCGACAAAAGGCTAAATTTGAAAAAACTCCATGTTATTTCTATGGGAAAATTTAACTTTTTCACCAAAAGGGCTGATTAATTTTATGGAAATGAAAACCACCCTTAGCAACTTTATTTTTTATACAATAAACTAATGGGTGGATCTTCTTGAAATTTTAACCACATATTGAGGGCCCGAATTGTAGTTCTGTGGAATTTTTTCAAAGCAGTTAATACGATACAAAGAAAAGTTATAACCAATCAAAAAACCATCCTTATACATTAAAGTCGGTATGAAGTCTTATCTAAGAGAGCTATCGCTCTCTTAGAATTGTATCTCGACCTACAATCCCTAGTTCTGTACCCGTAGGGGAAACAATTGAAACATCTGTTAGCTTCCTGGATAATTTCTAATTTTCTTTCTAACGTGTAATTTCTACAGTCTAGGGACCTGTGCTCTTCTGTCTTACAAAAAATGAAAAAACCTTTGTCCGTTCTGTTATTGACCTATGTTCCGAAAACCTTTGCAGTGGCCGTGAACCTATTTTTATCTCTAATTTCCCGATCTGAATGAATTTTACGGGGTTTAATTTCTTCTTCGAATTTTGAAGTACTCTTTTTGGGGCCTTTAGTTAAAATTGCTGCCATCTCTCTACTCTCAATTTGATCTCTGATAAAGTCAATCAACTCTTTTGCATCCCATTCGAAACTATTTCCCGAAGGTTTATACTTGATACAAAAGTCCGTTCTTACATCCTCAGGTACACTTTCTAAAATTGACGGACAAACAAAAGTTGCCTTATCCTTAATATTAAAACCCAAAACCTCGAGACTTCGCAAACTTATTTCGCAAGTATCTAATAATTGACGTAATGATTTTAGGTCTTTAGAATCATCAACCGGCTGAATTGCAGAGAGCTTTTTCATGTGATAATTGACACTAAATTTTGAACGCGAGTATCTGTTTTTTAGTAATCTAACGGCCTCATCGTACGAAGGACCTATTTCGGCTAACCCATCGACGGTTTGAAACGCGTCGGCTTCAAGATAAGAGTTGAGATAAAACAATTTTTCTACCTTGATAAACGTTGGTTCGAATCCACGGTAGCACTAAAACGTCCCCAAAAATTGTTCCACTTTTCGTGGTCTCCATCGAAGGTAGGGATTGTTAATTGCGGTAGTCTAACTTCCGGTTGAAAGCTGACTGATCCCACGTTGGTTTGGGTGCCGGCGTTGTTAGGCGTAAAGATGCCGGATGACGCTCCCGATGTTGCCGGTGTTGCTTTTCTTATGCTGCGTGCTAATGCTGACTTCCGGTCTCCAATTTTTTATTTGTAAACAATGGCGTCGCTTGTTTCCTTTTCCATCTCGGCGTCGTCTTCAATTAGCGCCTCGACCCTCGAGCCGACCTGTGTCAGGTCATCTTCCTTTTGAATTAGGGCGTCCATAGCATCTTCTAATTTTTCCACTGGCGTTCCCGGTGCACTCATCAAAGCGTCAATTTGATTGAGTTTGTTGGTTGTCGCTGTTCTGATACTTTTCCTCGATGCTTTAGCGAGTTTAAGCAGCTCTTTGTTACTCTTTGTTGAATTTGTTCTAATTGCGACTGATGATGCGCTTTCTTCCATTTTTGCGTGTTTAATTGTTCAACTTAATTTTACGTAATTGCAGAATTCTTACTTTGATTATCTAAAGTCCACGATTCCCGAAGGTTTCACGGCACCATGTTATAACTCCTTGGGAGAGCTATGGCGATTTCGCGGGGATTCGTAAAGTTCCCGGACTGAAAACAGGATCTATTTCGAGTTGGTCGCAATATAATTCACAACCGATAATTGGGCGAAAAGGTCTTTGTTTTTTAATTGTAGGAGCGAATCGGATAAATTCACAACAGTGGTGTAAACAACAAACTCTAACTTTATTTCTTAAAACATGTTAAATCAAAAAAATTGAAACTTCGACAATTTAACTTAGAAAATTGAATGGCTGAAAAAAATTGACCATCTTTACTCAACCAAGTTTTGGTGATTTCTAAAGGTTGTTCCTCACGATAGGGTGAGAGTGTTCCCCTTTCTTTTTGTTTACTGGTGGTCCCAACTGTCGCCTTTTTGGCGGCGAGTCGGTGCTACCTGGCACAGAACAAATTATCCCATAAATCAATTTTGAAGGGTTGAAGGGTTTTTGGGACCACTGCTTTTACCTTTGATCTCCTATCGTGAGGAACTAAAAAGTCTTATTTTAAATTTTATTTTATTTGTGAAAATGGGCAAATCCCAACCTAGAATTTCGCGCTTTTATTTAATATTTTCAACAGACACTTCGAATTTTTACGTTGAGCTGTTTGCCAAACAGTTTAGAGGTTGCAATTTGAGGCCCAGGTTCTAACACTAATCGTAGGACTGTGCTTTAAAATATTTTGTTGCATTCAGGCATATTCTCCAGTATTCTTTCTGTACCTTGTCGCTCGTTGTAACTTGCATACAATTAAACATGAATTCTGTAGCGAAGTTGTGTGACGATAAAATATTCACTTAGCTAAGATTACAAGTAAAAGGGTTAAGGGGAAACCTCACTACAAAAAGGACTAAATATAAATACGTGGTCCGGGCTCGTTACCCTTACTTTCTATAGCGGGGTAGCGTATAAAGATGAAAATAATAATGTTTAGTATGTCTAGGGGATTTTTAGAGAGGGAATAATTAAACGACATTGAGAGTTACCAAGGTCATGTTGTTTAATTTTAATAAAATCGCTAACAAACGGATAATCTAAATAATAAAACTAAAAAATGAGCATGCACGCGATAGAGAATATACTAAAAAAATAAAACTTGCACAATAACATTAACATAAAAAAAACAAAATGGTCATGACCCATTCTTTGATTTCTCGTTAGGCGAGATATTTTAAATATTGAATCTCGTTAGGCGAGATCCACTATACGAATTCGTAATAAAAAATAAATGCATTCAATTTGGTTACGTTACGGTTTTGGCCATAGTTCAAGGTGGGGTGCAACGAGGTTGATGAACACGAACGAACAGTTTTTATATGTCCATGACGCGTCCGCTAAAACAACGGACGGCGCGACTCGCTACGCGCAAGCGTCGAAAATGTCCGTCGACAATTTGTTAAAGTTTTGGCATAAAACTGAGTTCCCGAACTTAGTACTTAATTGCCGGTTAGGGCATCATGGTTTCTGGGTAGCTCCAAGGGGCAACGTCCCCAGTAGCTGGAACATCAGCTGGTCCTTCTGGTCGGACAGCTCTTCCTCTGGAAGGTCAGGATACGAGTCATGTTTTTTACGAAGCCATGGTCGAGCTTTTATAGCCGGCAGACGGTAGGTTTTCCGCTCGTGTCACGAAGGATGACACTGCGTAGCGCTCTTAGGTAGAGTTCGGGGTTTTCAGGGCCCTGGTGACGTGTTGGCGACGGCTTGGCAGCGTCGCGTTGGCGTTGCATCCCCGCTCTCGGGCCGTTCGCGATGTCGGTAAATTACCGTGGAGTGAACCCCAGTCCGCGCGCGTACTCAAGATCTATATACACTATACTACAACTGTACATTATATAGGCCTACAAAACATTTAAAAATAATAAAGACATCGAAAAAATAAAAATACCTGGCAACTCTCAATAAGCGAGGGGTAAATAATCTAAAAGGGATGAAGCGAGTGGAACGCTATTTTTCCCAGATAGAGAAGTTCTGAGAACTAGATGGCCGGGACTTCTTGTGGCCACAAAGAAGCCGGGTTTTAAAGGGTTTTGGGGAAAGCCTCATAATTGGTAACCAACGCCAGCATTGGGATTGACCTTTTCAGATGTTTCCCCGGGAAATTTATTATTGTCGGATTAAGTATGTGAAGTGTAGGAAATTTTCTTAAAGGGATGGTGAATAAAATAAAGGGATAGTGGGGAAATATAAATAATTCAGATTTTATCGTTACAACTCTAAACATTTATTTACACCCTGTATAATTTAGTATGACATCACCCGTGGCACTATTGTGGGTTGTACATTGGGGGTTGTACCACAATTTGTCATATTGCCTTACCGTAAATGAGAGATTTCATTCTCTCTTTAAAATTTGTCACACTTTAAGCCATGAATATTCTAAGAATCCGAACAAGTTTCTATAGAATAAAAAGTTCGGGGTTTACACAAAGAAAGAACTCAAGTTGGGTGTTTTACCGAATTCTCTCTCTTTCAAATGCATCTGGGCATAAGTCCATGTTATAAATCTAGAAAAGTCTATGTTGTAAACTCATCGAGTGGATAATCACTATAACTATCTGTTTTTAGCCACATCGTTTGGAGTACAAAAAGTCATTGCCAATTTTAAAAGGGATTGGGATTATTGAGTGGTTCCAAGCAATCATTTTAGCAATGTTAAAAGCAACGCGTCGAGGGGCTATTTACTAATGAAGATTTTCTTTCATTGGTGATTTTTATTGATGCTTTTAAATGTGATAGGGACTTATTGATGACTTAAAATGGATGAGGTTTAAGGGTAACTAATACCTATTCCAAAGATAGAATGTTCTCGATAGATGTAGCCTTACAAACGATGGAGCTCTAATTTGGCCGGGGCCATCTTGTTAAACTTTTACCTATTCCAAAGATAGAATGTTCTCGATTGATGTAGCGTTACAAACGATGGAGCTCTAATTTGGCCGGGGCCATCTTGTTAAACTTCTTTCATAAATAAAGTACAACATTATATGCTTATGAAAATCAATGTTATTGGATATAAGTTAAATGTAATTAACGATAATTAAGTACTTCTTTAAGCAATTAGAAATAGATCAACCCCAAAAGTATGACGGTAAAGCAAAAATAAAATTATTCAAATTTTAATTACATTAAGACTGAAGTGACAGATCTTATAAAAAAAACGTCTTGGTTTGGACCTTTGGACCAAGGCCGAAAAAACAAACGATATGTGTGAGGTTTGGTATTATCCCATTGGACCGAATCCCATTCGACCGAAACCGCTTTTTGGTTTTTTATGGAGAATATATTTAAATTTCCAGCCCAATGGCGGGTTTCTGCTGAATGGGAATTTATTTGAAAGAATTAGTTAATTAAATGTCTGTGAGGATTTCGAATCACCGCAGCAGCATGGTAGAATATCAGACTTTTAATTCAGAGGCTCGGGTTCAAACCCAGAGAAGGAAATTGTAAGTTAGGTTAGGTTAGGTTAGGCTAATAATATTTTATAAATCATTTAACTATTCTACGCCTTTTCTAAAATATTTATGTTTAGCTTCATTGACTTCTCAAATAATATGCCTTTTCCAAAACATTACTGTTATATTTGGTTAGGTTTGGTTTGGTTAAGTTAGGTTAGTAATATTTTATAAATCATTTAACAATGTTACGCCTTTTTCAAAATATTGATGTTTAAACCTTCATTGACTTCTCAAATATTATGCCTTTTTCAAAACTTTACTGTTATGTTAGGTTAGGTTTGGGTTCGTTATGTTAGGTTAGTAATATTTTACAAATCATTTTACTATGGTACGTCTTTTCCGAAGTGTTCATGTTTAGCTTCATTGACTTCTCAAATAATATGCCTTTTCCAAAACATTACTGTTATGTTAGGTTTGGTTAGGTTAGGTTAGGTTTGGTTTGGTTTGGTTTGGTCAGGTTTGGTTAGGTTAGGTTTAGGTTAGGTTAGGTTTGGTTTGGTCAGGTTTGGTCAGGTTTGGTTAGGTAAGGTTAGGTTTAGGTTAGGTTAGGTTAGGTTAGGTTAGGTTTGGTTTGGTTAGGTTTAGGTTTGGTTTGGTCAGGTTTGGTTAGGTTAGGTTAGGTTAGGTTTGGTTAGGTTAGGTTAGGTTTGATTAGGTTAGGTTAGGTTAGGTTTGGTTAGGTTTAGGTTAGGTTTGGTTTGGTCAGGTTTGGTCAGGTTTGGTTAGGTTAGGTTAGGTTTAGGTTAGGTTAGGTTAGGTTAGGTTAGGTTTGGTTTGGTTTGGTCAGGTTTGGTTAGGTTAGGTTAAGTTTAGGTTAGGTTAGGTTTGGTTAGGATTGGTTAGGTTAGGTTAGGTTTAGGTTAGGTTTGGTTTGGTCAGGTTTGGTTATGTTAGGTTAGGTTAGGTTAGGATAGGTTAGGTTAGGTTAGGTTAGGTTAGGTTAGGTTAGGTTAGGTTAGGTTAGGTTAGGTTTGGTTTGGTTTGGTTTGGTTTGGTTTGGTTTGGTTAGGTTTAGGTTTGGTTTGGTCAGGTTAGATTAGGTTAGGTTTGGTTAGGTTAGGTTAGGTTAGGTTAGGTTAGGTTAGGTTAGGTTAGGTTAGGTTAGGTTAGGTTAGGTTAGGTTAGGTTAGGTTAGGTTTTGGTTTGGTTTGATCAGGTTTGGTTA
Organism: Phalangium opilio; assembly: GCF_054372755.1. NCBI lineage: Eukaryota > Metazoa > Arthropoda > Arachnida > Opiliones > Phalangiidae > Phalangium > Phalangium opilio. The sequence goes on along the minus strand of NW_028324240.1, from coordinate 692,053 downwards.
GGTTAGGTTAGGTTAGGTTTGGTTTGGTTTGGTCAGGTTTGGTTAGGTTAGGTTAGGGTTAGGTTTAGGTTTAGGTTTAGGTTAGGTTTGGTTTGGTTAGGTTAGGTTACTTCTATTATTCGAACCTTACAGGAGGGATTTCTACAATTATAGTAACTAGTTTTATCCTTTTTCTTATTCAATTGAAACAAGTAGCCATTATTAATATAAAGAAAGCCGCCTTTATTAGCAATTCTCTCAGTTATCAATCACTCTTAAAGTTAAATTTTACATTTCGAACATCAATATATATATACAACGAAAACTGTAGGGAAAAAAAAGCCTTAAAAAAAGTGAAAACGTTTGCTTTTTAAATTTTGATATATATTTTCCCCAAACCGCACATTTGGGCTGTTTTCGGTTGAATGGGAAACGCGTTCGGTCGATTGGGATTCGATCGAATGGGACACAAGCTGAGGTTTATCATTTGACTGAAGTTCAGGTATTGCAATTGTTTTAGTTATTGTTATCCATTTAATCCTTAATCAATATTAAATTCAATCAACTGATTTTACTGTTAATCGATCCATTCCCTTTAAATTAATTGAAAAAATTACATATCTACGCTTTTTCAAGAACAATTACATTTTCCGAAAACATTTTATCATGAAATTAATTATTTTGAAGGGATTTTTTGTCGACGATTACTAACTTGAAAGCACCTTGACGGGCATAGTTTTAATTAAGGCTGGCTTGACAAATTTTGAAGTTTGCACCAAAAAAATTTAAATCTGTAGTAAGTTTCTGAGAAGACTGATGTTCAAGAAATTATGATAACTTATTTTTCTCAAACTTATTTATAAACTAACGTCGTCCTCATAAGACAAAGCAACAACGTTTATCCTGTGTGGTTTCTTTTAGTAGGTGGCACTCTGTAGCACACGAAAAATATATTATTTTATTTTAATGTATTAGCTTTTGATGTAACTCCCCCCCCAATCCTTCATATTCCCAATATATACAATTTTACAATCACCAGTGATCCAGTGTATGGGTTATCTGAGCCGTCGCAATACACTCAGCCAATATTATCATATAGTTCGAAACCTTTTCACATTAGTGAACGGTACATGACTCTCCGGACTTGCCCGCCAACCTTAATAACCTAAAACTATAAAACATTCGTTTACATGAATGATTACGGTTGTGGCTTGACACTCGCTAGCGCCTGAAGGACCGATCACTCGGTGTAATCGGTGTTCATTTGTAAGTGAGTGGACCATTTTGGAAATTAAATACAGATAATTAAAACACAGGGGTGATGCCACCATTGAGGTCTTCTCTCTTTCTTGCCTAGAAGCACCGCTATAGGCAGTGAGAGTTGACTAGCCTCTTACCTGTAGTGAACTTTGGCACAGTCTGGCGGTGACCCTTGGTGTGAGGGAGAATACCCCAAAGGTGGCCTCGCCCCAGTGTGTTTTCCGTAATGGTCTTTATGCGTACTAAAATGATTACACGTAATACGTAACTGGTGGACAAGTAGCGCCAACAATGTAGAAAGGGGTGGTGACGTTTCAAATGAAGACTGAATTATGACCAAGAAATTCTAAAGCAAGGAGAGGGATATTTGTAGTGCAATCTTTTCTTCATAGAGGCGAAAATAGAATGTAGCATTTCGATTAACGAAATTAAATATATAAATTCGTGCAACACCCTTGTTTGGCATCCACTATTAAATATTTACATTTTCCTTTCGAATTATGTCAAAGTTCACCTGCTCTTTTAGAAAGTCAGTAGAATATTTCAAATATTCAATATTGACACCTCAACACGTACTCCCTTCAAAATAATTAATTTCATGATAAAATGTTTTCGGAAAATGTAATTGTTCTTGAAAAAGCGTAGATATGTAATTTTTCAATTAATTTAAAGGGAATGGATCGATTAACAGTAAAATCAGTTGATTGAATTTAATATTGATTAAGGATTAAATGGATAACAATAACTAAAACAATTGCAATATCTGAACTTCAGTCAAATGATAAACCTCACACATATCGTTTGTTTTTTCGGCCTTGGTCCAAAGGTCCAAACCAAGACGTTTTTTTATAATGTCTGTCACTTCAATCTTAATGTAATTAAAATTTGAATAATTTTATTTTTGCTTTACCGTCATACTTTTGGGGTTGATCTATTTCTAATTGCTTAAAGAAGTACTTAATTATCGTTAATTACATTTAACTTATATTTTCATAAGCATATAATGTTGTACTTCATTTATGAAAGAAGTTTAACAACATATTTTATTTTGAAATTTAAGAATCTATTACCAATATTGTGGAATATCTTTAGATATTGGATATGATTTTCAAGTCCTCTTATCCTATAAGAAATTCCGACACTAGTCCCCAGATGAAGTATGTATTATCTGGAGTGGTTATAATCTAAAATGTTTTTGTTAACTTTGATGTTTCTAATTGTATACTAAGCTATTTTATTTTTAAAATGTTTAGAACTTAACTTATTTTGAATTTCAGAATCTATTACCAATATTGTGGAATATATTTAGATCTTGGATTTGGTTTTCAAGTCCTCTTATCCTATAAGAAATTCCGACACAAGTCCCCATAAGAAGCATGTAATACCTGGATTGGTTATAATCTAAATAGTTTTTTTTTCACTTCGATATCTCTTATTTCATACTAAGTTGTTTATTTTTAAATTTTAACAACCTTTTGCTTATAAGCTTGTTATAAAGAACTACATTCCGTTTTATAGACTACCTAAATTTTTCGATCATAGTTTATTTTGAAATAGAAGGATCAATTACCACAAGGTGAATAATCTAACACCAAGGTCCTAAATAAGATTTTTTGCCGTAGCCTCTAGTTCTGGAAGTTGTGACGATGAGCTCTTTTACATTCCCAACCGAGCTCGCGTGAAATTGAGAAAAAAATTCTAAAATCTCGGCCACGACCGAGAACGAGCTTTTGATGCAGCGCTCCACAGCGGTGGAGACTCGAACTAACATAGGCGGGGCTAATTTTCGGCTCAGTAATTTCAAGCAGGAACCGTCTATCTAGTGGTTCAAGCATAAAGGGTTCATCCATGTGGACGGTGATGGTGTTTACATTTTTTAAGGCGACGTCGGATGTCGTATCGTGCTATTATTTTTTAATGACGTTAATTAAACAAAATGGATAAATTAGAAGCCTTAGTTAAAGAGTTAAATGATAAAGCCAAATTCGAATTTCACATTAAAATAACCCTTTAAGAAATGAAACCCATTTGAATTTATTAAAATCGGCTGGCCTTAATTTAAGTCTTGGCGAGTTGCTACAGATTGCGTTCAGTAATAAGTGTTTAATAAGTTATTTACGGGAAGTTGGTAAAACGAGGCTGAAAGAACGGTTTCTCCGCGAAACTTCTCAACTTGGAAATCAAAATGATTTAGAAGAACTATTTAATTTCTATATGACAGCAACATTCAAGTATTCATCAATATAGCTTTTGATTACCATACTTTTATTAAATTTAGACTAATAAATATATAGGTTTTCACAAGAATGCCAATTAGAGCAGCCCGAACTCAAGCCAGATAATTTTTCCGTTCTAAAGGAAAGTTTAAGTTCTTTGATTAGATTGAGTGGTGGGGCATTAGAAATGCTTCGAAAAATATCAAAAAAAAAAACAAATGGAAAACCACAGGCTGAAGTTGACAACAAGGAAAAATCATGAAAGAGTGTATCGGTTGACTCTAGCCATCAAAATGACGGATGAAGAGAAAGACGGAACAGGACAATTTGGTCTCTCCGAATTGGTCTCGCCATTTTGGTCTGGCCGATTTGGTCGCGGGACTAATTGGTATCACCGATTTGGTCTCGGGACTATTTGGTATCGTGATTATTTGGTATCGTGATTATTTGGTCTCGGGACTATTTAGTCTCGGGACTATTTAGTCTCGGGACTATTTGGTCTCGGGACTGTTAGGTCTCGGGACTGTTAGGTCTCGGGACTATTTGGTCTCGGAACTGTTTGGTCTCGGGACTATTTGGTCTCGGGACTGTTTGGTCTCGGGACTATTTGGTATCGTGATTATTTGGTCCCGGGACGGTTTGGTCTCGTGATTATTTAGTCACCGAATTAGTTGACTCCTTTTCCAAAGCAATGGTTTCAATAGTTCGTTGCCACCTTTTCCAAAACAATGGTTCTGATAATTCGTTGCCACCTTTTCCAAAACAATGGTTCGGATAATTTGTTGTCACCTTTTCCAAAATATTCTCCTATTAATTAGCTGCCACCTTTTACAAAACATTCTCCCACTAATTAGCTGCCACCATTTCCAAAATACTCTCCTAATAGTTAGCTGCCGACTTTTCCAAAATATTCTCCAATTAATTATCTGCCACCTTTTCCAAAATATTCTCCTATTAATTTCTGACACCTTTTCCAAAATATTTCTATTATTGCTAATAAATTGTTTGTGGTAAGAGGCGGGCTTTTAATACTCATATAAATAATCTTCTTACCTCCAAACAAGGTTGGGTTGGGTTAGGTCCCGAGACCTAATTATCTCGAGACCCATTTGTCCCGAGACCCAATTCTCCCGAGACCCATTTGTCCCGAGACCCATTTGTTCCGAGACCCATTTGTCCCGAGACCCATTTGTCCCGAGACCCATTTGTCTCGAGACCCAATTGTCCCGAGACCCATTTGTCACGAGACCCAAATGACACAATTAGGCAAGTTGGAGCAGTTATATACAAGTATATTAATTGATGAATATAACATTAAAAAATAAATAAAAATTACCAATTGGTTTTATTATGTCATACTATTTTGATCTTAAAATCCTTAGTTTTAAAATAATAATTTAGAGAATGTTTGGATCTAGTATTTATTTTACGTAGGTCTTAAATTGTTTTAAGTTAATTTCATTTTTGCTAGAAAAGATAAAACCTTTGTGCTGACCGGATTTTATTTACTTAGATTCCATCGGGAAAAACCCGAAGTTCCGGTTTTTCTGTTCAATGGTATTATACTATTGGTCCTAATCTCAATCCACCAAAGTGCGGCTTTTTCGGTCGAATGGGATTGGGATTCGACGCAATGCTACTGAAGCTTGGATAACTTGTCTTAAAATGTGTAATTTGCTAATATCTGTGCATGATTATAAAATGCCTTCGTCTTTGCTTGTTGGTGGTGTATATTCTTTTTTATACTAAGTTCAACACTAATTTTATCGTTCGCTTTTGCATGTGTGATTTAACTTGCTACCTAACTCGTTTGATTTGTGCAAAAATATCTGAACTGACTAGGAGTGTTGTGTTTGTTTAGATCAAAATCATTTTAAATCAGTTTCCGGTTGAAATTTCTGTTACACGGGGTTACATTCCTACAATCTTCGTTTCATCCAAATGATGTTCTGTGGTTCTCGAAACTGAAACCTTGTCAGAAGCTCGACGGTGAAGACGAATGAAGCGACTCCAAGCATGGCCGCCAACAATCGGAACTTCGCTTCAATGTCCTTGAACCGGAGTACATGTACTTCATTCTCAGCCTTCGAATGTTGAGGTTGCAATTCGATGTGGTAGTCTCTCTTGAGGGAGCGTAGAAACGGTGTCATTTGGCCGGTTTCCATAAAAGCCCGCAATCTGTAATATTGAATGGGTGAGATACTTCAGTTTTTCAAATCCGTAACATCAATCAGATTGTAACATTTGTCCTCGTGATTAATGCTGACTTTATTATATAGTTTCAAGGTTTACACGAAACCAATGTTCCGGACTTGTAAATGATTTTCTCCAAAGATTTCAAGTAACATTATGATACAATTTCGATCAGAATTTGCTTGCATATTACGGGCGTGTAGCATTATGAATATTTACCAACAAGAGTGTGGTTGTTGCCGCAATTTCTAAAACAGTTTTGTATTACAAATTTGCAGCACTGTTTTTGGGAATCGCGTTTGTTATTTGTAAATTGCTGTCTTGGTACATCCATCCTATCGACGAGCCTTACGGCTTTTGGTGTTCTATTTGCCGAAAATTTAAAATGGTGTCCCAAAAAATAATAAAATGTGTCCACGGGCAACTGAACTAGGATAGAAAGGAAACCAACCTTCGGTTTATATACTTCAAAGCTTCAGGATTCAGTCCTTTATTTGCAAAAATAATCATAGGTTCCTCGAAGTAATTATTTGAACCAACGTGAGGATCCCAGTGAACGGTTTTGTTAAAATGCTCCTGCTCAACGGCTATATTCTGAAAAATATATGTATCCGCAAACCAAACTTCCTTTCCTCTAGTTAGTTTTTCAATACGAATGTCATCAGATTTATACATCCGACTCCAATCGCAGAGAATTCTTATTTCAATATCAGTCTGAAATGATTAGAATATTACCAGGACAGATCTCTAGAAATCTTCTTAGAAAAAAGTATGTAATCCTAACCGATAGACAAACATCATCCTCTCTAATTTTGGGAAAAAATCGAATCGGAATAACTTCAGATAATCTCACGGCATCGGTTACACTGTTGATATTTTCTGTTTTCTGAGATGAGTAGTTGGCTTCCAAGACTCCATTGAACAAATTGACGAGAATTGCAATTATCAGGAGGAATGATCCATCGCTGAAGCGAATGGCTTGTGACGAAGGAATATCGAACCCTAATGGAAGCAAAAATTGAGCCCACGCTCAGAACGTTTGCTTTAGAGACATTGATAATATATTTTGGTATAAATATAACATCGTTTACGCGCCCAAACTACTGCCAACCCTGAACGCATTACATGAACCAATTCGTGACGTCAGCGTCACTGGGAGAGGTAAAAATTTCAAAATCTTGTTCTATTATCAAGATAACGACAAGAACCACGCATAAGAACACATAGTGTATCAATCGAATTCATGATAAGCGAATCTGTTGAAAGTTGAAGTCATTAAAAAATTCGGGTTTCCCATTACCTTTTCCTAGAATGGCTCCAAAGTATTGCATAAATTTTTGTGACACAACGGATATGATGGATTTTCGAGGACCCACCAATAGCATGTGCAGTATGTCAATCGCCACCAGCAAGGCAATAACGCAACCTAATCCAATCCATACCTGAAAAGGTATGGAACCCAAATTCACGTTTAACAAAAAGGGGTTTAAGGTGTTATGCAAATATACGTATTGTTATTTAGTCGTTTCCCGTTTTGGGTCTAGAACTGCTAACGCTGCCTTCTCCAATAACGATCAGGTGACACTCTCTTTTGCCTAATGTTTCCGCGATGAAGGCAAGTTCCTTGCATTATAAGTTTCTAAAATTAGTTTTGGAAAAATTTAAGAAAGGCAGCAAGCGCCTGCCCCTGTCATTGCCTCACTCACGAAGAAGTATGCAGTCTGTAGAGTTAAAAGAGTAATTAGCGCCCTTTTGCTAACTTAGAACTAGCAATTGCGGTTGATTTTTTAAATATAATACTTTCAGAGAGTATTTGGTTTCTGAAGCAGTAAGTTGTATACAGGGTGTTTCTGAAAAGTCCATCACAAATTAAGGGGCGTGTTTATGGGACCAAACTGAGCGGAAAGTACCAAAGAACATGGGGTGTACAACATTTTGTTACGGAGATATGGCCTTCCAAACATTCGCCCCTAAAACAAGGAAATATCCAAAAATGAGGAGTAACACTTAAGACCGACTAACCAGCTTGTTTAAAATTACTAGACAATTTCAATAGCCTTTAATCGAACAATTGATTTCTACCTTTACTAATCAGAAGCGTATAAATGAGTAGAAGTATGCCTACGGTGGTAATGTAAAATTAATCCCAAGTGACATGATGTTTCAAGATCTTCCCAGCACCAAGTAAAATGGTTCTGATTGAAGGGACTTTTATTAGCACAGCGTAAACAACGTTATTTTCAGGAATTAGTCCAAATGTCCACGGGCGGCATTACAAAAACGAGGTAGTCTTTGGAATGATACTTGGACATGTTGGAAGATCCCTGGCTTGTTCCTGTTATCTCAAACCGTAAAAAGCTACGCAAATCTTCATCATCACGGACAACACTCTTGTACGTTAGGTATGACCTTGAGAAAACCTAAAAGGACATCTCGAATGTATTTGAAAAACCCATCTCCAATTAAGGGGCGTGTTGTTTGTTTCCAACAGAGTAAACTCGCCCAGAGAACAATTACAATGCAGAGCCACGTTTCGGCGTTAATGGCCCACAAAGGTGGTCCCAAACAAAAGAACAAACTTTAATTTGTTTCGTTCAGTAAGTGTTTCATGTGTCATAGATAAAACGCCATGATTAATGCACAAAGAAAATGTTATTGACAAGTTTTCGGACCGCGATGCTGAAATGTGGTGGTGCACCATCGTGCATGAACCACATTCTGTTTATTAAACCTAAGGGTACGTCTTCGAGTAGTTCTGGTAAATCGTCCCGTAAGAACTACAAGTAAGCCACACCGTTTAACCTGGGCTCTAGGAAATATGGCCCAATTAAATTGTCACCCACAATACTACACCACACGTTTAAGCTGAATTGTACTTTGTGAATTCTAACGCAAGTTGCGTGTGGTTTTTTCTTAATCAGCAAACCAATTGGCGGCTGCTTGTTTTTGGATCGTCCTCGAAAATAGTGAGAACTTCGCCTATTCTTAAAAAACAGAGCACTAAAACAGAGCACTATGTTTTTTAAGAAAGGAATAAAAGAGGTTTCACGTACATGTGTTTGTTTTATTAAACTCATAATTCAACGAAGTCTGTTACAATGCCTTTCTTCACAAATGCCGAATATGCGGATATGCACCTAATGTATGGACTAGCCGAGGGGAATGCCGCTGCAGCTGTACGCTTGTATCAGGAAAGATTTCCGCAGAGGCGACTACCAAATCGACTGACGTTCGAGGCTGTGGACAGACGTTTGAGGCAAGATGGACGAATCCAACCGGCTGGACCTCAACCTAGAGCGAGAGCCATCCCAGAGGCCGTAGAAGACGAAGTTCTCACCATTTTCGAGGACGAGCCTGAATCAAGTACCCGCCAAGTTGGTCGCCGATTAGGCGTAAACCACACGCTCGTGTGGAAAATCCTCAGAAGCCACCGGTTTCATCCTTTCCATGTTCAAAAAGTTCAAGGTTTGAATCCAGCGGACTACCCACGACGCACGGCGTTTTGTCAGTGGTTTCTGGCTAAAGTAAACGATATCGATTTCCCACGGGATTTGTTGGTTACTGACGAAGCTAACTTTTCACGGGATGGTATTATTAACTTACATAATAAACATCAATGGTCCCAGCTAAACCCCCACGCAACTTGCGTTAGAAGTCACCAAGTACAATTCAGTTTAAACGTGTGGTGTGGTATTGTGGGTGACAATTTAATTGGGCCATATTTCCTAGAGCCCAGGTTAAACGGTGTGGCTTACTTGCAGTTCTTACGGGACGATTTACCGGAACTACTCGAAGACGTACCCTTAGGTTTGGTAAACAGAATGTGGTTCATGCACGATGGTGCACCACCAAATTTCAGCATCGCGGTCCGAAATTATCTTAACGCAACCTTCCCTTTGCGGTGGTTAGGTCGAGGTGGACCTGTGGAGTGGCCTGCTCGATCACCCGATCTGAACCCTTGTGATTTCTTTCTTTGGGGCCACCTGAAAGACTTAGTTTATCAGACTGAAGTGCCCGATGTTGAAGAGCTACGTCGACGAATAATTCACGGCTGTCAAACAATTCGCGAAACTCCAGGCATTTTTCAACGTGTAAGGGAATCATTTGTAAGACGTGCTAATGTGTGCCTTAACGCGGGTGGTGAACACTTTGAACAATTTTTGTAACTAGTTGCAATTAAATGTTAAAACTTGTCAATAAATTCATTTTCTTCGTGCATTAATCATGGCGTTTTATCTATGACACATGAAACACTTACTGAACGAAACAAATTAAAGTTTGTTCTTGTTTTTGGGACCACCTTTGTGGGCCATTAACGCCGAAACGTGGCTCTGCATTGTAATTGTTCTCTGGGCGAGTTTACTCTGTTGGAAACAAACAACACGCCCCTTAATTGGAGATGGGTTTTTCAAATACATTCGAGATGTCCTTTTAGGTTTTCTCAAGGTCATACCTAACGTACAAGAGTGTTGTCCGTGATGATGAAGATTTGCGTAGCTTTTTACGGTTTGAGATAACAGGAACAAGCCAGGGATCTTCCAACATGTCCAAGTATCATTCGAAAGACTGCCTCGTTTTTGTAATGCCGCCCGTGGACATTTGGACTAATTCCTGAAAATAACGTTGTTTACGCTGTGCTAATGAAAGTCCCTTCAATCAGAACCATTTTACTTGGTGCTGGGAAGATCTTGAAACATCATGTCACTTGGGATTAATTTTACATTACCACCGTAGGCATACTTCTACTCATTTATACGCTTCTGATTAGTAAAGGTAGAAATCAATTGTTCGATTAAAGGCTATTGAAATTGTCTAGTAATTTTAAACAAGCTGGTTAGTCGGTCTTAAGTGTTACTCCTCATTTTTGGATATTTCCTTGTTTTAGGGGCGAATGTTTGGAAGGCCATATCTCCGTAACAAAATGTTGTACACCCCATGTTCTTTGGTACTTTCCGCTCAGTTTGGTCCCATAAACACGCCCCTTAATTTGTGATGGACTTTTCAGAAACACCCTGTATATACATTTGGTAAGCGAGTGCTTCTAATATCGGGCTTTTAATCGTATTTTACGCGGGTCAAAGCTCTGTTGACTGGACTCAAGTGAGCCATGTAAAATTATTATTATAGGCCAATCTTTGGCCATCTTGTATTTTGCTTAATCTTCCCCCATTCCCATTTGGGACTAGTCTTTAAAAGGCCTCTAATAGACTGTAAATCTGCTTGAAATAAGCTGACCCTGATTTCCCTTAATTATATCGGAAAAACGTAAAGCATTGAATGAATTTTTCTTACTCCAATCGAAATAGATGTTAGATCGTCAAAGGATCGTATTGGAGCTGCGACGAATGTCAGATTCTTTGCAGAGAGCATTATTCTGTGTGTGTACTGGAATGGAACTGTGCAGACTACTCCAAGCGAATTTAAGGGTTCCAATGTTTCCAATCTAAGTAATGCTGGCATCAAACCGATTGTGTCGTTCTGAAAATGAGCAATTGAACAAGAAGTCAAAAGTACGTATTATTAATTCTCATATTTTAACCTCACCTAACCTAACCTAACCCAACCCATTCAAACCAACCCTAACTGAACCTAAACTAACCGAACCGAACCTAAACTAACCTATCCAAACCAAACCTAACCCAACCCAACCTTCTTTGGAGGTAAGAAAATGAAAAGCCGGCCTCTTAGCACGAACAATTTATTAGCAATAATAGAAATATTTTGGAAAAGGTGGTAGCTATTTAAAAGGAGTATAATTTGAAAAAGGTGGCAGCTAATTAATAGGAGGATATTTTGAAAAAGGTGGCAACTAATTAATAGGAGAAAAATTTTGGAAACGGTGGAAGGTATTTAATGGGAGAAAATTTTGGAAAAGATGGAAGGTATTTAAAAGGAGAATATTTTGGAAATTGTGGCACCGAATTATTGGGACCATTGTTTTGGAAAACGTGGCAACTAATCATTGGGACCTTTGTTTTGGAAAAGGTGGCAACGAATTATTGGGACCATTGTTTTGGAAAAGGTGGCCACTAATTAGGCAACATAATAATGACGAGATAAAACCGTCCCGGGACCAAATAATCACGATACCTAATAGTCCCGAGACCGTAAAATCACGATACCTAATAGTTCCGAGACCGTAAAATTACGAGAACAAATAGTACCGAGACCAAAAAGTCCCGAGACCAAATCGGTGAGACCAATTAGTCCAGCGACCAAATCAGCGAGACCATATTTTCTTGTTCCGATTAGGAATCGTTGATGACCCACTCTGCAGAGGAAACCTCCTCCCACATCTTCTGCAGCTGCGACTACCTCGCAGCCCAGACGTTTGAACATTTTGACATGCATTCTATCAGAGGTAAATGAACCGAAGTTGTGAAACTCATTGTTTTAATGTTAAGGGCAATTTCCTATTACGACGCCCTCAAACGCTCGAGAGCGTTTATACTAAAACCTGCTTGAGTGAATTAAAATGGCGGCCTTCATAGTTGGGGTTTGTTCAACAGTTGGTAACGAAAGCTGCCTGAATGAACTTGTAAGAACTAAAACGTGAATTGTTTATTTTGTAATTGTAATTTTAATTTATTGCCCAAAGTAGCAACTAAAAATAAAGCTGTAACGTGTAAAATAGGAGAAATTGCTCTTAAAAATAAAGATTCGGGCAGCAAAGAGGCTAAGCCTTTGAAGAAAATGACATTGTAAAGCATAGCTTAATCATGACTACTGTTTTGAGTAATGAACTTAGACCATAGATTTTTTGCCCCATTGAAGTATTGTACAGTTAACTCTGCCATTAAACGATTCGTTCTAATTTTAGCTTTGGTTTCAAAACATATTGGTATGGGTTGTCTAGGCGTATTAACTTTAGAATCGTCTTCCAAAGTGGCAAACTGTCGTTCAACAGCTATTTTTCTGGGTCTTCCTCTTTTTTCAGGCGTTTGAGGCTTACATTGGATTTTAAGCTTGTTGTACAAAGCGACCAAATTTTCCACATACCTTTTGCAGTATCAGAATTTATTAATTTTAGGTACGATTTAGTCTCGAAAGCACGGAAGGCCGCTTAACAGTCGGAAGGTATGCTGTATCTTTCGGCAAATTTCCTACCATTTAAGAATGAATTCAGTTCATCTACACAACCACAGACTAAATCGAAAACTGTCTAAAGAGCTAAGCGTAGCAATAGCAGACGCCAATTTTTTGTAATCCTGATCAACAAAGGTCGCTATCAGATGGTGCGTCAGATAGTATCCCATCAACCATTGCACAAACTTTCTCAGTAGAAAATGGGGAACAAATGCATAAATCTTTCAATTACCCCCCTCGATGGGGCCAATACATTTGGTTAATTATCCATTCTTGATAACTTCGGTTCATTTACTTCTGATTCTATGGAACCGCACCAGTTCTCGGCCTATCGGATTCTCCGTTTCATCGAGGCGACAGGACTATGCGCGTCCGTCCTTTCAACATTAACATTTAAGTTCGTATTGAATAGGCATGGGAGTTATTACGTGTTTGACATCGCACCTTTAATTTTCAATTCTAATATAGGAGTTAATTTCATATAATTATTTACGCATAATTTGCATTCTAAACGCATAGTGAAGATGGTCCGTGAGCATGCAGGTAGTTCAAATAAAGTGAAATATTTCTTGTAATTCCCCAAATACATACTCTAAGAAAATGGAGTGTGTTTTAGCACCTTTAAAAGTGGTTTTTATGGATTCAAATTTGACACCGTTTCAAGTGTTCATATAAGGGATTTAACTACACTTATTTGAACAATGAGTGTCAAATTTAAGAATATAAATTGTGCAACAGAGGTGCAGTTTAACACCTTTTCAACTCTTATATCACGTTAAAAGTTAACTGAGAGTTAATTGTGCAATTCCATGAAGGGTGCAGCACAAAACCTTTACGAGTTCAAAATAACACTTTTTACAAGTTTCACATATCACTATTAGGAGTGTCGCATATCACGTTTAGGAGTGTTTTATGAAGGTGACCAATTTATTTGTTAATTTTATTTAAGCGATAAAAATATTTTCTTTAATGAATATCATCATTTAAAAAATGTTTTTAGTTTTCATTTAATTCGAACAATTAAGTTTTTTCGTTGATTTTTCTATTGTGTGGAATGACTTTAATATTAAAACATTAATAAAAATGGAAGACCTTATTTAAGAAACCCTTATAGTATTATAATTTTTCTAGAATTTTCCATGTTTAATTTCAAACTGAGTTTTCAAAGTTTTATTTGCACAGAATTTACACCTTAAATTGGTCGCAAAGAGGCAACGTAATAAAACTTTCTATTGAGTGTTTTTAGGGTGTTAAAAAACTTTCGTAAATTACACCCTTTTAACACATTTTTGACACTTTCATGTAGAATTCCCATAAAACGTTGACAAACTCATCGAAACAGAGACATTTTTTTAAAAAGTTCCCAATTTTTGTGTTTATTGTGAACATGATACTTACATTTCTTAACATTTGTTCGTACTCCTTAACCCGGGTGAATCTTTAATTATAAACATAGTTAGAAATGCGCTTTTCTTACGATACCAAGAGCGTATGAGGAAGGAGTAACGCGGGAAAAGTACTTTTGTCAACAGCGCAATCGCGTTGCAAATACTAAAGGCTTACTAATATCTGGCGTCATTAATTATTTACACAACTTTAAGATATGACGGTTTTAAAAATAATCCTAGAATATTTAAGTACGGTATTTGCAAAATACGAAAGGGCATTTTTTGAAATGACGGAGGGTTTGCGGTGCCACAAACGCATCACCAAAAAGCTATTCAAGATCTTTTGAGTGAAAGGTCCCATCTATTAACTATTCAAACCTGTCCCACATCAGTGAAAATAGGCTCTAGAAATAATAGTTAACCGACTAAGTGAAACAACTGTGGTATCAAAATACGAAACGAAAGTAATCGATGCAAGTCGTTTTCCTCTGGCGCTCCAGAGAAACTACAGAGAGTGCTGTTTCAGTTGGATCAATAACCAAGACTCGTACTCCTCCTTGATTCGCTCTGATGGCCTACTTTACCTGAGACGTTCCGTGTGTTCAAAAATGAAAAACCAAAGTCGAATTGCAGAATCGAAAGGATAATCCCAAGGATTCTAGAAGACGCGTTCAATCTTTAAATACAACTTTAACTCTAGTACATCGACTCTACAACTAGTCTTAAAAAACCAGGCTCCATTATTACAAAATTATTTGAATTTTGATATCAGGAATTTTATTGCAAAACTAAAGCATCCCAATTTCAGCCATACAATTCTGGTTCATGATATTCAAAAAAATTTCAGAAGGGCTTAATAAATTTAACAGAAACAATTATTTCAATGACTCTACTAGTTTTGGCCTCGTTATTGGACCATCATCAGCAGAATGACCCGTTTTCAAAAAGAAGAAATTGTTTTTAAACTGGTGATGCTCTTGATGAAGATCCAATAATGACACCTAAACTAGTAAATTCATTTTAATACAAAACTTGAAAAAGTAATTTCTTTGACATTCATTAAGCTATTTTGAACCAGGTGCTATTAATCACCATTTCAACTTCATGAGGACTTTAATATATATGGATGGTATTTGCTTAGATTTATCTTTTTGTGTTTTTCGTTAACTGTTTTGAAAACCGCAAACGTTCAAAGAACTTAAATGCGGATCCTTAATTTGTGGATAAAGATTCCGATAATTTATTTCATAAACAAGTTGAAAAACAACAAAAATACATCATCCGAAGAACACCACGAATGAGGTAAATGCATTATCTACCTTAAATAGACTTGACTCTGGCTTATAAACCTGCTCCCTGTTTAATTAAAATGGTGTTTATGGAAAAAGACGAGAAATATTTTTTTTTTTCATGAAAAATGCATTTGCCAAAAATTCATTTCAATAATATCTACACGTGAACTTAGCTCAGAATTGAAGCTCTTGCAATAAATTCGGCTCTTCTGGGATCTTTATAGCATTAATAAAAACTGTCATTGTAGACAAAGACGGTAAAGTTTAAAAGATAAGTGTAGAAAATTAATTGCCTGAAGAAACAGATATTAAAATTTTCACTTTTGAAGTCATGATCATAAAACATCGATTATTTGAAAAAATTCTTACCACTGAAATTATTTTCATTCATTCATTGGCTGCCAAAAGAACTTGTTTGCTACAATTCTTCACCCTCTACCCCAGGTTCTCTGCCTAAGCTGAGAGAATCGAATATGAACGCGAACGGCGGCGAATCAGCGCATTTAACTTTAAAAAATCTAAAAGGTCACTTCTGCCATGCCTTTTTTAACGTGTCATGACATTTTTCGCCTTCGGTAGCCAGCTAAACAGACGTAGGGGGAGGAGGTACACTTCTCAAAAAAACAAAGGACTCGCCTTATGTTTCCACCATCAAGCGTACAACGAGAGCCCCCTTATCCATTCCAGCCCCTCCATACATTCCTGGTAAGAACAATAAAGCGACTATCTCGTCAATCATTAATTAATTAATTAAGATATTACTTAATATTAATAACAATGTCGTATGGGGCGAGTTAAGTGAAGTGGCCAGGCGAGCAAAACGAACTGTCTGATAAATTGAACAAAGACTAACGACGTCATCTGACTACATCCCTCGATCTTATCTGGCCTATTCTGTCTGTCTTATCAAGCCATTTCTCGTCAAAGCCTACAAGGTCTTATTTTTTAATCACATATTCAAATTATTGATGTTTCATGATCATGTCTTTAAACAGATAAATTACAAAATCACTTTTCCAGTCTTTGTCCACAAAGGCATTTATCATAAATACACCATTTCAAATGATTATATAAATATTATTACTATTTAGGGAATCTAAACGAAGGTTGTATACGATTTTTGTGTCTAATCGAGATCTGTACACGATGGTTGTATCTGAACTCTTTCTTGAATGACATAGGAAGCCATTTATTGTATCAGTATCAAAAGTTAATATCGACGGAAGACTACAAGTTTATAATATCCAGATGAGACAGGTTAAAACCTCAATAATCCTAAAAACTTCTAAACAAGCATGGCTTGTAAACATGGCTTAGAATTTTAAACATATTAATTGAATTCTGATTAACGAGAAGGAGTGGACACATCTGTGTTTATTCATTAATTTTACCGCACTTGTTTGATATTTTTTTCGTGTCTGAACCGAAAACTTAAACACAGTAATCGTCACTTCTGCTATTTTAACAGGAAAATTTCTTTAGTAATTTGGTAGCTATGTGTTACTTACCTTTTCATTCGGCCAGTGTACAGAAATATTATACACGTTTTCTTTCATGTTTCACGAAGTGAATTGAGTAAACACTACAAATTAATATATCAGCGCTGCGTTATTATTCACTTTGAATTTATTATTTACACCAAAAACGAAATCGTATGAAAAACACAAACGGCTAGCCTTACGCTCGCGAGGGCCAAATTAAAGTAAAACACTTAATTCAGTCCGGTCTTAATAGAAGGTACAAACTTTGATCTATATACGCGTAATTCATCTTTAGACACCAATTGAAAAAATGATTTTATAGAACAGTTCGGTATGAAGTCACAACTTTCAAGTTTTGACAGTCACGGAGCTATAGATACTGTTACGTTCAACTGTCTTAAATCACAATATCAAACTGAAACTCGAAATGTTGAGGTTTAATTACACGTAAAGCGGAGATAGAAATAGCAATCAGAATTTATGATGTCAAACATCACGCTATTTAAAACATGAGATTTTCAGAAAGCTCTTATCTCGTGAATATTTTCAAGCTCCATGCAATTTAGTCTAGTTTTCTTACTTCTGCATAAGTCGCAGAGGTCAGCTACTAAAATCACTATTCTTGGTTGAAATGATTTGATTCATCGTTATATTAACAACTCGTATAATTATTCTAGTCAGCGCGAAAGTCTTGGTTCACGCCCATTTCAAAACCTATTATATTTCCAAATTAGATTTTAAATTGCCTCTTTTCCTTCTCATTGCCAAGTATAACATTATCTAAAAGCGGAGTCTCCGCAATGATATAGGCCCGTGCGTGGCGATTTTTATGTGGGGAAATATCCAGTTTCATAAAGGAGATATGTTTACCCTATATGTGTACTAGCACTGCCGTCTTATCCATTGGGCCCGTTGGGCACTGGCTCAGGGGCCCCATAATTGTCAAATAATACTCATTTTACATTTCTTGTCATAAGAAAACCACTAAAAATATAAACTACTTTCCATCGGTTATTCAGTCTTTTCAATGAAAAATTTGGCCTTGAAAATTGTAAAAGTAAAAATCTGAGACCTATAAGATAGTCACCCATTGCCTAGGCTTTTAGATTATCCCCCTCCCCATGGCCTCCCTTCACAACCGCACATCGGTTTATTTATTTAGTTTGAAACCTTCACCCTAAATCAGACTCAGTCTATACTGTCACTCTGCCCATGCGTAGAAAGAAAACCTGGAATTTTGTAGCTCATTCTCGCTGTTAGGTGGCACGTGCGGTACAAGTCTATTTCTTTCCCTGCTGAAAGTAGACCACTCTGTTTAAAATACAATGCCTGTTATCCAAACTATAGAATCACATCATTCATTAACACACTTTATAGATAATCTTTACCTTACCGCAAATTTAGCACGGGATATATGATAAAAGTTTAACGCAACGTGTCGGAAATAATCAAAAAAGCCTCCAAACATTCCAATTAAGGTGATCTTTTTATAGCACTCATTTTAAAAGCAAAATAAACGCTGCCGAACTACGATCCTTCATTAATTTCAACTTAATTAAGTATAATTAGCGTGAATTTAATCATACTTAAATTAAATTATTTTCAAAGTACATTAATGGGCGCGAAATTGAAAGGTTTATGGTGAATGTGAATCAAAAACTCCACTTAAAAAATGCAAATAAGGTGAATTATATATTGAAACACAAATGTTAAGTACATTAACGCGAAATTCAACCAAATATATTCAATTTATTGGATAAAAACTAAAAAACTTTAAAATAAACTATTAAATTATGACTACCCAAGCCGTTGGTAAAGTCCCAAGCTTTCTATATCACACTTATGTAAATTTAAATTAATTTTAAAGTTCTTTAATAGGCGCGAAATTCAAAAGTTTAGTTTAAAAGTGATAATGTTGGGCAAAAATCAAAAACTCTAAAAATGCAATTAAGGTGAATTTATATTTTAACTTATAGCCTAAATGAAAACTGCCGAATCACAATCCTACGTTAATTTTAACTTATCTAAGTATAATTAACGTAAAAGTAAAACAAAAATATACATTTTTTGGATAAAAACCAAAACCTTTTAAAAGAACTACCTTATTAGGATAAAAACTACACCTGCCGTAGGTAGAGCCCCATGTTTTCTATTGCACATAAATTGACTCGAAATTTAAATTATATTTAAAATACATAAATTGATTCGAAATGCGAAAGTTTAGGGTAAAGTAACGAATGTGCGGAAAATATATTGAACTGCACTAAAGGTTGAAGTAATGGTAAAAAATTGTAATAAATTATATTTCAATGTTTAATCCGCTCTCACGTTCAAATTAAGATTAAAACATAAAGTTGTTCGTACAGCTTCAAATGTTAACTATTTCACTTTCAAATCAATTGAAATCATCGCTAAAATACATCAAAAGCGCATATATTAAAACTTTGGGGTAAAATAGTAAATGTTAATTCACTAAAATTAAAAACGTCACAAAACGTTCCAATTAAAAAATTATAAACATAAGATAATTATAAACATAATGAACACTAAACAAGAAAAACCAATAAATTTAACAAAATCAAGAAAAGCCTTTAAATTAAACTTAATCAAGATAAACCGCAAAATTAAATATAATTAAGGTGAAATTATCCCGAAACACGAATTTTTGGGGAAAATTCATGGATACCTTATAACTAAACTAAGAAATTAAAAAATTAACTAAGAAATTAAAAAATCAACTTAGAAATTAACATTAAAACTATATTAACCTTTCACCCAGCCTGAATTTTCCTATTTAATACTAACAAATAATTAAATTACCACTTAATAGCATTTTTACCCATATTAAAAGGAGAGCCATTGAAAGATCAATTATTTAAGTCAACTTTTACGGTCCTCAGTTATGAATTTAAACGCGGCTGTTAATGGCGGTCTTATATTTCCTATCTCAGGCTATCAAAAAAATATTGCAGATGTCCCCTTAATTACGAAACACGAAATTAAAGACTTTTACAAATCTATGTCAAAAACGTATCAACACTATAATAGAAGTTACAAATTTCTAATTGAAGAGTATGTATTAGCAAATACGGCAATGAGAAAATCAGAAAAGTAAGTAAAATAATTGTTTGAACTTTTGTTCATCGTAATAATTAAAAAAAAATTAGTGACCACGACAGAGTATTTATAAAGGCCTCGTCGTTCAAAAGTCAAAAAAAGGATGAAAATCCTTACATAATTTTTGCTGCGCTTAAAATGTCTAGCCCTGTAATTTTGGTTGTTTATTGTGGATGCCCAGCTAAAATTTTGGGAACTTGGAATCATGGCATTGCGCTATTCAGACTACTTGCACAGTTGCGTAGTAAAAATATTCAAAATCCGCCCAAAGAATGCACTGACAAGCCCCAACAGTGGAATCGCCCTAGGGGTAAAATATATCACCGTTGTCTGTGATAGACATAAATTTTCAAGTTCCCAGAAAGGATGGCCACAATAATCCGCTTCTTTCTAAACTATACAATGCTACGTCAACTAGTCGTTATCAAATTGAAGTGTCATCGGCTTCTAAAGAGTTAATTTGTAATCTAAAGGCTCGTTTACATGTGCGTGAGAATTAAGCTTAGAGAGGAGAGTTGAATTTGAAAGTCTAATCTTTTTCTCGCGCCTAAGAAATCGCGTCTGCTAAAAGCGTTTGTTCCCGCTACTCCACCCGCTCCTTCGTTTACATACAAGCTGGGCGGTAGCATGTGCCTAGATTGCAGAGTTGCCTTTCAGTCGGAAGTAAACAACTAAAATGGCGTCTACTGTCGTTAGTTTGGTTCGGCTTAAAAAGAAACTATTGCTTTTGACAAACATTCGCCATTTATGACAAAAAAAAAGAAAATTCGGATTTAACGTCGTTGGTGGGTACATCCTACATGGAGAAGAAGAAAAAAGAGAAGGCTATTATCGCACTTCGGAACGTTATTTGATATAATTTGTCAATGTGGGTATATTTTCTCTACTTGAGCTTTAGAATAATGTTGATTTAATTGTTTAGCTTGAAGGGATGAAGCAATGTGATTACACGTATTTCAAAAATTTTATATTGTTCTTTTCTTACTTTTAAAGACATTATCAACGGGGGTGCCTAGGCCTATTTCGCGAGATAAACAAACGCAAAAGTATCAAACGATATTCGGTCCTTGGCTATAATTGGCTTGGAAAATCACGTGACTCTTACCGTCATGCAAACATGAGCTGAAAAAATCTACCGCGTCAGATCGGAGCTTATTCGGAACACCCGCTTCATCTATGAGCAACAAGCGCGACATAAAAAGATCTCCCTTGTTTGTAAACGGTACGCCTAGGGAACGCAAACCCCAATACGCCTCATCTCTCAGCTTTGCACTTCGACTTTTTCCATTTCTTTTTCCATGTAAACGAGCCTTTTAGTGTGTTTGCCTTGGAAACTTAAAGGTTTCAGAACTATTATTAAAGGAATGGGTTGGACTTATTGCACCCCGTAAAAAGATTTAAAATATTTACAGTTTATTTTGAACCTACTTTTTTGGCGATAGCAGGTCTTTCTAAAACGTAACTGCAAGTAATTTATACACTACAGGGTGTTTCTGGAAAGTCTGGCACAAATTAACAGGCATGTTCCTTGGGTCAAAAGGAGTCCGAAAGGTCCTATGACGTTTTGGGGTATAGCGCTCCGTTGCGACGTTATGGGCTCTCAAAAGTAGACCGAAAAACAACGAGATTTTGCAGAATTATAGCACTAGTATTATGGTTTTGACCCAATTGTTTTCGATTATTGAGCATAAGGTAATGATCGAAATAAGTTCAAATGTAGTGGAAGACCGTGAACGTGTTAAACGGCCAAAAGCGTTAATCCCTTTGTTTTTATTAATGATTGTAATTAAAGGTAAGGAAAGTAGCTCAGATATCGGTTACTTGTTTGTTCAGATGTACTGGTAACTGACCAGTCTTTTATTCTTTATTTCAATTAGACGCATTACTTTTACAATAATTCGAGTGAACCTCTTAAATTTTACCATAATTCGAATAACCCCTTAAATTTTACAATAATTCGAATGAACCCCTTAAATTTTACAATAATTCGGATGAACCCCTTAAATGTTACAATAAATCGAATCGATTCCATTATTTTTACCATCATTTGAATCGAACCCATTACTTTTACAATAATTCGAATGAAACCCAATTACATTGTTATACAAAAATTGTTCAAAATGGGCACCATCAACGTTTAAGCATACTTGCGCGCGTCGATTGAAAGATTCACGAACACGTTCGAAGACCCCTTAGCCCAGGACTTTTAGGGTTTGACCTAGAACATTTGAACATAAAGATGAAAAACGGTACATGGGTTGTTTTTGACTCAACAAAAAATATACTAAAAGTCCCCTGCTTTAGAGCGCGAGTTTTCGCCGCCATCTTGGAAAATGGCCGCCGTGAATTACAGCTGCAATGTATTCCACGTTCTTCTTCAAAAATTATGAAAATTGGTAAACATAATGATTTGAAGCACATGAACATCATGGCAAAATTTTACAGCACTGTGTTCAATAGTTTGGTCGCCATATTGGAAAATGGCCGCCGTGAATGCTAGGTACAGTTTATTTCACCATATTGTTGGAAAATTATGATAATTGATTGGTATTATAATCAAAGCTGTGTGAACCTCATAGTAAAATATTGAAGCCATTAATCAGATAGTTTGGCAGCCATGTTGGAAAATGGCCGCCATCAATGTCATATAGATACAGTATATGGTTCAAAAATTATGAAAATTGGTAATAATTATGTTGAAGACCGTCTAAACATCATACTTGAATATTGAAGACCTGCTACAGATAGTTGGGGCGCCATATTCGAAAATGACTACTGGAAATGCTAAATATATTTCAAATATATAAATCTTTTTGAAATTCCTATTTTGGATAGATGATTTTCATTAACGTAATAAACAACAATGGGGTTTATACATTCTTGTGTTGTTTAAGATTAGAATTTAGACAAATCTCTAACATTTCATACATATTCATCGTCATCCTGAAGATTTTTCATTATAATTGCATGTCAGAACCCTTGATTAGGCGCTACACCTAGCTGGGGGCCTTATCAGCGCCACTCCCCATCATATTCCAAATTGAACCTGCGGAACCGCCGTCATGGCACACGGGATCGGCCAGCGGGCCCGACAAACGCCACTTGAGCAGGTGACAGAAGCACGACACTTTCAGCGGCGAGCCCAGTCAGGAGGTGGTCGATGACAGGGAGGGATTAAGGCATCAGAAGACTCGAGGGGATGGGGGAGTTCTCTCCAAGCACAACAGTGCCATACGACCCAAAAACAAATAGTGTATCCGCGACCCTAGAGGGCTGCCAGTAGCGGGGGCGAGGAGAGGCGGCACCTGGCCGGGGGCGAAGCGGCCCAGCAAAACCTTCACGGAATGGGGCAAGGAACGGTCTGAACCAAGGGCGAACCCAAGGAACTCCCGAACCGTCACACCGAACTCGAGCCCCCTCCGCCACGACAAGTACTTGAGTTAAAAAGTTTAAAAGAACACTTCTTTCATTTACGTGCTGTAATTGTGTGTGGTTATGATAAGGCGTGGTTTAAAGTAATGACAGATGATCAACATCTTACAAATTTGTTGCGCTTTTTTAATGATCATATTGCATCAAGGGAAGCCATAGTTGCTGCCGAAGAGAGATTTCTTTTTGCTTTTTTAGGGTGATAATTAACACGTCACTCTTCAACTATGTAGATATTACACGTATAATGGAACCGTTGCCACACATACTGTCAAGTCCTCATTTGATCTCGCTAAAGCTTCATCCAACAACCGGCGCCGCAAAACTACATTTTTTCCAAGCGTATCTTCAAGGCCAACAATAGCTAGGAAACGATTTAATCCCGAACAGTGGGGATTGGTTCGCGTTAGCGAAAGTCGAAGACCCATTCACATTATTCTCCTTCCGGCATCAGATGAACTTATAACATTCATTATTTGTACCTGCAGTCTGCAGAACATCTTGTATAAAGAACTGTGAATGTAGACGATCTGGATTAGCTTGCTAGGCAATGCGTGGTCATTGTCAAGGTATTAGCCGTAATAAGATATCTTCAGGATGACGAGAAATATGAACGAAATGTTAAATACGTTTCTTAAATCTAATCCTTAACGACATTAGAATGAATATACCCCATATAAAACGGTTTTTTCTTAAGCAAAATCCGAGTAATATGGCTTTCCTTCTCTTTTTTTCAGATTTTAGGATAGTAATATTTCAGGGACCATTTTTGAAGATGGGTCGATAATTTGGACTCGAAAATAGTTATTTTTATGGCGTTTTATACGTTCATGAAAATCATCTACTCAATAAAAAAATATCGAAAAAATTTATATATCGGTAATATATTTGGCACTTCGAGCAGTCATTTTCGAAGATGGCGCCCAAACTATCAGTAGCACGTCTTCAATATTCAAGTATGATGTTTAGACGGTCTTCAACATAATAATTACCAATTTTCATAATTTTTGAACCATATACTGTATCTAAATGGCATTGATGGTGGCCATTTTCCAACATGGCGGCCAAACTATCTGACTAATTGCTCCAATATTTTACTATGAGATTCACACAGCTCTGATTATAATACCTATCAATTTTCATATTTTTCCAACAACATGGTGAAGTATACTGTACCTAGCACTCACGGCGGCCATTTTCCAATATGGCGACCAAAATATTGAACACAGAGCTGTAAAATTTTGCCATGATTTTCATGTGTTTCCAATCATAATGTGTACCAATTTTCATAATTTTTAAAGAAGAACGTGGAATACATTGTAGCTGTAATTCACGGCGGCCATTTTCCAAGATGGCGGCGAAAGCTCGCGCTCTACAGCAGGGGACTTTTAGTATATTTTTTGTTGGGTCAAAAACAACACATGTACCAATTTTCATCTTTATGTTCAAATGTTCTAGGTCAAGCCCTTTTTCGGCCTATCTGTCCTGGCCTACCTGGCGTGTTACGGATGCTATCACATCCATCAATTATCCTTTGTCGTAAGTCTTCGACATCGCGAACTTCACTTCGGTATACCAAGTCCTTGAGATGGCCCCAAAGAAAAAATCGCATGGGTTGAGATGGGGAGATCTTGCTGGCCACGCAACAGTTCCGCCTCGACCTATCCACCTCCGGGGAAACGCGACATAAAGGTATGCTCTAATTTGAAGACTTTAAATGGGGCGGTGCGCCATCTTGCAAGAACCACATTATTTGTCGCAGTCGTAACGGTACGTCTTCTAAAAGGTCCGGTAAATTGTCACGCAGAAATAAGGTCAAGTACGCCTGTCCATTTAGCCTCGGTTGCAAAACGTAAGGCCCAATTAAATGATCTCCTAAATTCCGCACTAGACGTTCAAACTAAACTGAACTTGATGTTTCATGACAGTGGTCGCGTGCGGGTTTTGTTGCTTCCACTCGTGATAGTTATGTAAATTAAGTATCCTGTCATGCGAGAAATTGGCCTCGTTGGAAACTAGCAAAGTACGCGGAAAGTCTAAGTCATTTACCCGTGCCACAAACCACTGGCAGAAATCGACCCGTCTCGGATAATCAGCTTCGTTTAAAGCTTTACCTTTTGCAAATGGTATGGTTGGAACTGATGTCCTCGAAGGATTTTCCAGACGAGTACATGGTTAACGCACAATTGCCGCCCGACGTTCCTCGTACTGGTTGTTGGACCTTCTTCGAAAATTGTCAAAACGGTGTCCTCTACATTCTCGGGTTCAGTTCAGGTCCCGACGGTTGAAGTTTCCCGGTTTCTCTCAAACGTCTGTCGACTGCCGTAAATGTTTGTCGATTGGGAACTTGTCGTTGAGGAAAGTGCTCCTGGTACAAGCGCCGAGCTTCCACCGCATTTCCCCGAGCCAGTCCAAACATAAGATATCTGAGTACTTTGCATTCGTGAAGTAGACCATGTTTAGTTCTAGATAAGCTTCCAAATGTGCACGTACGCAATGAAGCACGTTAAGGTACACAAATTTGAGCCGTCTGTAAAAAACCTACAACTTCTGACCTTGAAAACAACCCTAATGTTTAGACCAACACAGCATAATTTGTTTTCAACGGAGGTGGATAGGTCGAGGCGGAACTGTTGCGTGGCCAGCAAGATCTCCCGATCTCAACCCATGCGATTTTTTCATTGGGGCCATCTCAAGGACTTGGTATACCGAAGTGAAGTTCGCGATGTCGAAGACTTACGACAAAGGATAATTGATGTGATAGCATCCGTAACACGCCAGGAATCTTCGAACGTGTTCGTGAATCTTTCAAACGACGCGCGCAACTTTGCTTAAACGTTGATGGTGCCCATTTTGAACAATTTTTGTAGAACAATGTAATTGGGTTTCATTCGAATTATTGTAAAAGTAATGGGGTTCGATTCGAATTATTGTAAAAGTAATGGGGTTCGATTCGAATTATTGTATATGTAATGGGTTCGATTCAAATTATTGTGAAATTAATGGAATCGATTCGATTTATTGTAAAATTTAAGGGGTTCATTCGATTTATTGTAAAAGTAATGTGTCTAATTGAAATAAAAAATAAAAGACTGGTCAGTTACCAGTACATCTGAACAAACAAGTAACCGATATCTGAGCTCCTTTCCTTACCTTTAATTACAATCATTAATAAAAACAAGGATTAACGCTTTTGGCCGTTTAACACGTTCACGGTCTTCGACTAGGTTTGAACTTATTTCAATCATTGCCTTTTGCTCAATAGTCGAAAACAATTGGGTCAAAACCATAATACTAGTGCTATAATTCTGCAAAATCTCCTTGTTTTTCGGCCTACTTTTGAGAGCCCATAACGTCGCAACGAAGCGCTTTACCCCAAAACGTCATAGGACCTTTCGGACTCCTTTTAACCCTAGGAACATGCCTGTTAATTTGTGCCAGACTTTCCAGAAACACCCTGTATAGTACAACTTCGAATTTCTCATCGTTGGACGAATCACCCAACACAAAGCTTTACGATAACAATCGTACAGATGAACAGAGCAATCATACCGATAAGGAAGATTCATCATGTGCGCAAAACTCAAAAGAGGTGACAGGAGCACATACGTGTACAGTTAGGGGCAAGGAATTTACAATAAACGATAAAATATTGGAACCTGATGATGGCGGCGGTAAATTGGAAGAATCAAATATAACTATTACAGACCTGGATGACCCATCTCCTTGTACCTCTAAAGAGACAGAGGGAACATATAGTGAATCTTCCAACACCCCTGCATCCAAAATATCGCTCGCCATAAGAATACTTATCAACGAAAGAGCTGAGAAACCCAAAAAAAGAAGGAACCTCAATCAATCCCACCATCTTCCATTCCTAGAAGCGTAGGCTCATTGCAACGTATACACCGTTGAAAAAAGATCCGTCACAAGTGTTCCACAATAAGGTCAAAAACGTAGTCAAAAATTGCGCGTCATTAGACGAATATGCGCAAAAACATCTAATTCCGTCACATTATCTCGCCCCCAGACTGTATGTCCTACCCAAAATTCATAAAAATCCGATAAAATTTAGACCTATTGTAGATAGTATCGGCTCCTCCACACATAAAATTGCAAAATACCTCGTTAAAACACTTAACTTCTTATTACTTAGCCATAACCATACTTTAAAAAATACGAGTGAAGCCCTTGGCGAAATTAAAAAGATACAACTCGACCCCAACGATTTGTTAATCTCTTTTGATGTCGTTAATATGTTCACTAGTATACCAGTGGAGGAAGCTTTAAATGTATTACACGATAGATTAGCAACTACCTCTAATTTTAATTACTTAGAGATCATAGACCTTATCAATCTAGTGAAACTGTGTATCGTTGATCCGTTTTTTAAAATTAATGACAAATTCTATAAACAAAAAATAGGCCTAGCAATGGGTAGCCCACTCTCACCATTATTAAGTGATATATTTATGAACAAAATCGAAAGAGTAGCTCTGAGGAATGCATTATTCCCTATCAATTTTTGGAAAAGATATGTAGATGACGTCTTATCTGTATGGAAACTAGGAAAAGAAAAAGTACAACCATTCTTAAAATTCTTAAACTCAATTAACCCCTTTATTCAATTTACAGCAGAGATCGAACAACAAAACAAATTACCATTCCTAGACATTTACTTAGTCAAAAATAATAATAACGTAATTAACACAACCGTTTATAGAAAACCATTCTCAGTATCTCTACCCCCACATGCAGAATCACGGCACCCTCTAAACCAAAAATTGTCGGCATTCTATGCCTTCCTCACAAGAGCACTGAATATCTGTACAGAAAAATCGGATTTAGAGAACGAAATTAATATGATAAAAACAATAGCCATGAACAGGGGATTTCATCCCAATATACTAAAACGAGGTTTTGATAAAATTGTCAACAGACACCAAATTAGGAACAATACAAAATTAATTAACGAATTTAAAGATAAACCAATAGTAGTGTTACCGTATATCAAAGGTATAAGTGAAAGCATAGGTAATCTTTTTAGTACCAATGGGATAAAACCCATCTTTCGACCTCTAAACAAAATCCAATCTACAATCACCCCCTTAAAGGACAAAATGAAAACGTTAGAAAAATTTGGAGTATATGAAATCCCATGTTCATGTGGAATGGTTTATATCGGCCAATCTATCCGTAATTTTAAATTTAGGTTCAATGAACATAAAAATGATATAAAAAACAAAAGATGTGATTCGTCAGCACTGGCAGAACACATCGACTTAAACCCTGGCCATTCTATACTGTTTAACAATGCAAAAAACCTAATAATGCTAGACCAATATTTTAAACTTAACCTACATGAATCTATGAATATCCTTAAAAAAAGAAAAACTAAAAAATGTCTAAATCGAGATAACGGCCCCGCGAGGTTTTTAGCTGAATTGTGGCATAGGGGTGAATACAAAGTTCCCGCAACGGACGACACGTGACCCGAATCATGCGGTTTCCTAAATCGAATTTTAGCGATCGACAGATCAGACCTGATGATGCCTTTGTAACAAAGTAGCGAAACTAGTCGTCTCCGTTTTTAAATAAAAAACGTTTTAAAATATTTATTGCGTAATGAAAGTAGTTTTTATTTCAATATTAATAAGTGAATATTGTTGTTATTGAGAAACGACAGCAATTACTTTAAAACTATTCAGTTTATTGTGCAGGAAGACAGTGAGTATACACGCGATTAAGTACAGTCGCGATCAAAAGTTTCCGGCCGTTTTCATTCGGTCGCCATTTTTCTTCTATAATAGCTAGAGCGACGAGTAAGACGTTTTTGGAAAGGGTGAACCCTTGAAACCCCGATGCCATCGAAATTAATAGAAAATATTGAAAGGACCACGAGCAACACATGAATGTGTTAATTATCGCAAAATGACGTCACGAAATATTTCTTCGAATTTGTTGTGGTTGGTCTCATTTTATGCATAACGTTACCCAGAAACCGAATCTGTTTTCAAAATAAAAATCGGATTTGAACTTCAAAGGTTATTAAGGAAATAGTGACGCAAAAAACACTTTTTCATTAATTATAATTAAATTAGAGTCTACCCTACTATGCTTTAGCTATAGCTGGGAAAAACAAGTTGGGCCACACCGTATTGAAATCTAGCTTCAGCCTAGAACGTAAACTTATACAATTGTAATGGAAATGTTCCCTGGTTGTCTAAATCGCGGATATTAGTTTAGACATGTGAAGGTGGAAGGGTAGACTAATGGGAGACGTCTGGAAACTTGAATTTCGTTTCGGTGGCGCTTATTCACGTTTTCGACATTAAAGTCTCAAAGAGTCATGTTGGTAGGTGATTCGCAAATTTGAGTATCATCCACGCTTTGGATGACTGAAGTAGAATGAGTGCTTACCAATTCATGATCGACAGACTTTCATAATGGCTGGTTGTTGGTCGGGGTTTCTAGACAGCCGGACAGAATCTGAATGATTTTGTTTGGGTGACTACTGTTCAATAACAGTGATAGAACTGGACAGAGCGAATGTTTATAGAATGGTGTAATTGACGAAGGACTATTAATGTCGGGGTTGGGCAGGGAATGTGGAGTTGTGGCTGATATTGATCCTCAGCATGACAAAATATGCACACGGCAACGTTGAACTACCTCATTGCCAGCTTTTTTTGCCAGGGAAAACCTACAAGGTAGGACACGTGTGAAACGTGATATTATTTAAGCAGACCGTGTCTGTTGCATTTGGACAACCGCCATTTGTTTTTGGAGCGCCTAGAATGTTGTTGCGCAAAGATAGGGCAAAATTTGTATACCCGCGAATTCAAGTTTACTTGCCATATCAACAAGAAAAGTCGAAAGCACTCACGCACTGTGTTTTTAACGCGTAAGAGAATTTAGGAATAAGAGAGAAGCAACGGTTTTAGGTTTTTTACCGGCTTTACGTGTTTTTCTCTTCGCATTGAGTTCCGATTTTAATTTTTTTTGCCTTAGACAATATAAGGAAGGAATAGCAGATAGACCAATTTTTTCAAGGTTTACTGTTAATTTCAGCCTCTCACGGCTTATACAACTCTGCTGCTGGAAAACGACTCTTATACTACTTAAGAAACTGTGTTTCACGTTTTTACCAGTGGGCAGCTGTCCGAATCGTACAGGGCGGCTGAGCCGCTCTCAAACAAATTACCTTGAAAGATAATAGGCCTATTTCATGTTTTTATAGTTTGACCTTTCACAGAAACAGTACGAATCTGTTTGAAAGAGTATAGTGTTGAATCGCCTCTAGATGGGGTAGATTTCCCTTTTCGAAGCCCGATTTTTCCTCGTTAATCTTTACTATTTGCCTACTAAATTTTCAATTGTTAGGCAACAACTAGTCTGTTGTCAAAGCTACTTGAAATAAGGATATATATTAATTTCAAAAGAAGGTTCGCATGCGGTTGCAGAGTTGTAGGATTGAGTTTCCGCTGGTGTAGTATTCCGCTTTCAAAACGGATCTCTTCTTACAAGTCAGTCGCGGCTCCTTTTGACCCGCCTTTCTATGTTTATGAGTATGGTGTTTTCGTGGTTCAATGATTAGAAGAAACGGTGATAATAACTATGGCCGAATCGAACTCAATTTGGTTTTTGCAGAATTTAATGTGGCCGCTATATATTTATATTGAAAATGTGTAAAATCAGTTTGGTGGAATCTGTTTTAATTAATTAATTCCGGTTCTGTGGGCATGCTTTATTTAAATATAGACAGAAAAAATAACACAGTAGGAAAATAATGATAATTTTTATTCAATTTTATTTGGTTTTCTACTTCAAAATTAATCATTCGGCACATTTTAAAGGAATCAGTGTTAATAATTAACTAATATTACAATTTATACTTAATAATGCAACCAGTAACCGCCATTATCAAACACTTCTCTTACTCGATTGGGCATTGTTTAATTGTAGGATTGGAATAATTCCTCATTCAGCTTTAGATCTAGCCAAGCATTTTGCTACCCCATCTAGAGGCGATTAAACACTATACTACTGTTTCTGAAAGGTCAAACTATAAAAACATGAAATAAGCCTATTATCTTTCAAGGTAATTTGTTTGAGAGCGACTCAGCCGCCCTGCACGATTCGGACAGCTGCCCACTGGTAAAAACGTGAAACACAGTTTCTTAAGTAGTATAAGAGTCGTTTTCCAGCAGCAGAGTTGTATAAGCCGTGAGAGGTTAAAATTAACAGTAAACCTTGAAAAAATTGGTCTATCTGCTATTCCTTCCTTATATTGTCTAAGGCAAAAAAAATTAAAATCGGAACTCAATGCGAAGAGAAAAACACGTAAAGCCGGTAAAAACCTAAAACCGTTGCTTCACTCTTATTTCTAAATTCTCTTTCGCGTTACAAACACAGTGAGTGAGTGATTTCGACTTTTCTTGTTGATATGGCAAGTAAACTTGAACGCGCGGGTATACAAATTTTGCCCTATCTTTGCGCAACAACATTCTAGGCGCTCCAGAAACAAATGGCGGTTGTCCAAATGCAACAGACACTGTCTGCTTAAATAATATCACGTGTCACACGTGTCCTACCATGTAGTTTTTCCCTGGCAAAAAAAGCTGGCAATGAGGTAGTTCAACGTTGCCGTGTGCATATTTTGTCATGCTGAGGATCAATATCAACCACAACTCCACATTCCCTGCCCAACCCCGACATTAAACGTCCTTCGTCAATTACC
Organism: Phalangium opilio; assembly: GCF_054372755.1. Classification (NCBI taxonomy): domain Eukaryota; kingdom Metazoa; phylum Arthropoda; class Arachnida; order Opiliones; family Phalangiidae; genus Phalangium; species Phalangium opilio. The sequence goes on along the minus strand of NW_028324240.1, from coordinate 659,872 downwards.
CCATTCTATAAACATTCGCCCTGTCCAGTTCTATCACTGTTATTGAACAGTAGTCACCCAAACAAAATCATTCATATTCTGTCCGGCTGTCTAGAAACCACTACCAGTAATGAGCCATTATGAAACAATGTCGATCATGAATCGGTAAGCACTCAATTCTCCTTCAGTCATCCAAAGCGTGGATGATTCTCAAATTTGCGAATCACCTACCAACATGACTCTTTGAGACTTTAATGTCGAAAACGTGAATAAGCGCCACGGATACGAAATTCAAGTTTCCAGACGTCTCCCATTAGTCTACCCTTCCACTTTCACATGTCTAAACAAATATCCGCGATTTAGACAACTAGTGAACATTTCCATTACAATTGTATAAGTTTACGTTCTAGGGTGAAGCTAAATTTTAATACGGTGTGGCCCAACTTGTTTTACCCAGCTATAGCTTACAGCATAGTAGGGTTGACTCTAATTTAATTATAATTAATGAAAAAGTGATTTTGTGCGTCACTATTTCCTTAATAACCTTTGAAGTTCAAATCCGATTTTAATTTTGAAAACAGATTCGGTTTCTGGGTAACGTTATGCATAAAATGAGACCAACCACAACAAATTCGAAGAAATATTTCGTGACGTCATTTGGCGATAATTTACACATTCATGTGTTGCTCGTGCTTCTTTCAAGATTTTCCATTAATTTCGATGCCATCGGGTTTTCAAGGGTTCAGCCTTTCCAAAAACGTCCTACTCGTCGCTCTAGCTATTATAGGAAAAAAATGGCGACCGAATGAAAACGGCCGGAAACTTTTGATCGCGACTGTACAGTGCTTTTATAGATAATATAAACAAGATGGCCCCGGCCATATTATGCTTTGCGCGCCCTCTATTGGCTAGAACTGGTATGATTCCGGCAAATATTTTTGGCGGTATTCTCTTTTTCTTTATCAAATATCCTTTCGATTATGAACAAAATCAATTTAGTGTGACTTTGGTTTAATATAATCATTGACCTTAAAATAAATTCTTTAACAAAAACAATTACAGTTGTTTTTATATTATACAAACTTTTTTGAATTAGTATTCACAATAAAATCTTTCTAGTGCGGTTTGATAAACTTAATGATAGTTTCGACAAAGCACTTTCAACGGTTATTTTCAGTTACAATTTTTTATAAACAAACATGATAATTTGTAGATTAAATTATCGCAACAAAATCGTTCTATTAACGTCTGATTACTCAAATAACCCTTAATAATAAATTGGACCAGGCAGTTTGTAAGGTTCTTTTCACATACAATTTTTGACAAACCAAACTTATTATTTGAAGTTTAAATTTGCCTGTAAGCGTTCTTAATAGTTTATTTAATTATCTGTTGATTTTAACTTATAATAAGAGTAGTCAATTACTTACCATGACTAATCTTAATAGTTTCTTAAATAAATAAAATACGTTGACGTTGCAAAGCCACATAAGTATGGTTCTAAATGCTATTAATAAATTTAAATAAATCTAATTCCGCGCGCGAAAAAGGGCGGAAAGGCACCCAGCGAGCCTGCCAGCAAGGGTCAGGCCAATAGTTTTGCAACTCGAAGCGCAAAAGCAAAAACACAAATAATATCATATGAAGTTCAAGTATCATTTTTTTCCACTTGTTGATAAATAATGTCCAATGCCAAAATTGTAAATTCAGTATTCAATCCACAATATATTTAGGTCTAATGGTCCAAATGTAATGAAACTTTAACGAGAGATGTGCTACTATCTATTATATCTAAAAATGGTTAAAAACATTCAAATTAATTAGCTTTGTCAAAATGATAAATTTAGTACTTTCAGGCCCTTTCCAAGATCAAACATATCGCTTACACATGGCACTAAAAATCCTGTAACTAAACCAAATTACACGCCATAAAGCATACAACACATCTAAATGGGAAAGTCCAGAAGAGCCCTTGTGTTTCTACCAAGTAAACGTTACTATGTAAACGCAATTTTAGTTCAAAACTGTATTTATTGGAAATATTACATATTTTGAAAAGCAATGAAGAGTAGAAAAATCATGATTAAGAAACTAACTGAAAGGGTGGGGGAAAAGTATCACAATATCAGTTACTGTTGGCAAAAAAACCAGGATTTACTTCAGATATAGTTTTAAATTATACTTAGTTGTCAAGGAGGTCCAAGAAGAAAAAGCTTCCTCGCAGCGGTACTCTACTTTTTCGATGACATTCTGAAGCTTCTTGCGAGGTAGACCTTACATTTTAAGGCAATAATTTTTTATCAGTATCATTTGGTAACGAACGCAGAACGTTCTCATTATACGTGTTATTCAACTGATCAGGTTTCGCGAGATCAGCCCCTCTGCACGTTTACAAATCTAAGAATATTGGTTCAAGAGGTCTTGGTTTTATAATCTATAACTCTCTAAAAGGCCTGTTTTGGACAAGGATGGGGATGGGTTTCTTTCTTGGAAAATGGTTGTAAGTACTGAATTGTGGATTAAATACTGAATTTACAATTTTTACATTAGAAATACTGAATTTACAATTTTTACATTAGAAATACTGAATTTACAATTTTTACATTAGAAATACTGAATTTTCAGTTTTTACATTAGAAATACTGAATTTACAATTTTTACATTAGAAATACTGAATTTACAATTTTTACATTAGAGATTCATATTTATTCAAATATTTATCCTATTTAATATAATAGAATAGATTGTAACACACCTCAGGGTAAAATTTCAGGACATTTGGATCAGTAGATCCGAAGATATCATCAGTTTGGCCTTGGAAATACTTTTTACACAAAAAAGCTTTAATCTTTCTTAGTATAATAAAACACATTGAAACACACGTCTCACTACAATTTAAGGTCATTTGAATCAATAGGTCAAAGGAAGGATCTGGCAAAAATACCTACCTCCTCCCATAAAACTTAATGTTAATTTTCGGTTCCTTCGAATTTTCTTCAAAAGTCGCGCTTATACGTGTAAATCGAATTCTTTGAACGGGGGGAGTAGTTATAAGCAAAAATTGGGGGTGGAATACTCTGAGAGTCGGAATGAAGGCTGGTTATCTAAGTCAGATCTAGGTTCTATTTAGCGCCATCATGTCGGCCTAATTTTAATACATATGCCAAAGTAATTTTAAACTGTTTTGCTCATACATAAAATTTACAATTAAAAAACTAAATTTAATAGATAGTTAACAATGAATAATTATTTCTTCCAAATTGCTAAAATAGTAGTGTACGTAGATGACGCTACAATAGGGAAGCGCCGGTAGGCTGCTAGGCATAGAAAAGCGTCTGCAATCTGCAAGGAAGTGATTTCGAAGATAATTTTTTGCTAATTTTGAAATTTGGTTCATAACTGTTGCGTTTACGAATGAATTGATGATATTGATATTGTTTCTTGATGTCTAGATAATGGTTTTCCTTCTGGTGAGAGAAACATGTACATTTATTTCTAAACTCATTACTTAATGTGAAGTTGTAGTATTAGGTTTTGAATTATCATGTTAACAATGCTTATTTTGATTACGTTTATAAAAATAATATTGAACTTTTTTCTTAAAGTTAGTGATCATAAGTGATGATTAGTAATTGATTACTCTTATTAGTTAAATCTAAGAGTTTATTAAATAAATTATCATTAACGTTTATAGGTAAATTTAAACTTGAAACGATATTTTGTCTTTGGCAAATATGTAACTGAAAAGAACCCAATTGAGAGTTAATTAAATAAATTATCATTATCGTTTTTAGGCAAATTTAAACTTGAAATGATAATTTTTCATTGTCAAAATTTGTTACTGAAAAGTGAAAAGAACCTTAGAAAGTGCTTGTGCTTCGTAAAATTTATTATTAGGATTATTTGAGTAATCAAACTTTAATAGAAAGATTTTATTGCGAATGCCAATACTTAAAATTAAACATCAAATTATCATTTTTGTTTGTCCAAAATTGTTACGCGCTTAAAGAGAAAAAATAAGTTTTTAGACTTTAGCTTATCTAATCCCAAAACCTAAATTCCCAAATTAAATGTACAGGTATAGTTAACCTCAAAAATGTATCTGTCTAGAAGCATTTGGAAGTTAGTTTAATTAACTTACAATATAAATATATATTTATTTAATTCGAACACTTACAGAGATGGTAATATCATAAACTTGCTTAGTTACAGAGGTTTCCCTGATACACTCTGCAGAGACAAGGGTATTAATTTCTTTTGGTTTACAAATCAAATATCTCTTACTTTAAAAATGTGTTTAGTTTTTATTATATTTCAGACTTTCCGACGAGTACATTTCCTAAAATAATTTTGTAAACCTTCTAATGCTAAAAACGCGACGTATTTTATAATTGTAGCGCTACCCGTTTTAAACTGCCTATCTACCATTCGCGAATTTCCCGCCAAGAGATTTCAATTCTCGGCATGTATAGGCGCGCTACCATGGAAGCGCGAGAGTCGCCGCCTCGCACAAAGTTCCCTCCTCCCTGCCCCAACTAAGCAAGACGCGAGAGGAACGCGCCGGCCGCCGACGTGAGAGAGATGCTAGGTTTAAGCAACATAACTCGAGCTTCTTAATATGACTAGACGGCCGAGAGCGTAAAGGCGTCAATCCGTGGAGTGAGAGCTCTGTGGATGGTGCGGGATCGAAACCCGGTCGAGGAGGAAAATAATTTCATAAATGAATAAAATTATTTCACGTTGCAGAGCCACCTAAGTGTGATTCTGAGTACTTTTTAAAAATTTCCGAATTCCGCACGGGAAAAAGAGGGGGGAAATGGGGGAAAATGGCGCGCCCAGCCGTAATCAAATAGTCTGACTAAACCTTTGCACCATCCGATAGATGGCGCAAAGCAAAAACGAATCGTTCGTTGTCAATTAAAAAACATCTATCGATAAAACAGAGACTATAGTAACAGAGTAATACAAGTTGGGAAAACCAAAATATTACCTCTCCGTGTCAAGAGGTCTACTACTGCAAACGTATTCACCTAGAAATGGAATTATTTCACTTTTTTGAAGTAAAAATTTACGAAATATTGAAGCAGTACTCCAAACATAGCGAATGTACAGTAAAGCAGACGACATTTTACATCCAATAAGGATAAATCTTGGACACATGGAAATCAGTCAATGGGGAAAAGAACAGGAAATGAAGTCTACGCTTCAGCTGTTTACCCTATATTCTGAAAGCTACATTCACAACTGGTTTGCAGTGTAAACACTATCGTCTCGTCTCACCTCAACAATATTCTTAGTTTGCCAACATGAATGTTCACGTTAAATAACACCAAAGCTAAATTGTATCTAGACGCACTAATAGTCAATGCGCACCATAAAGAGAATAATAAGTCTGTAGTTACTAGCCGTTTACCATTAGCCCTTTTACTAACCTTATTATTATTATTTAAGAGTGTATTTAACTTTCGACTCACTCTGAACCGTTGATGTCTGTTCATTTCAGACACGAAAATCAAAGCCAAAAGTTTACTTCACCTCAGGCCTCAATTATTTACTCTTTGTTTCACTAAGCCTATTGCGGATAATACTTGTTATACGCGCCTGAGACTAGGTCTTACTAAACCAAGGATTATTCTATATACAGATGTAGTATAGCTTACGCAATATATAAACAGCCATTTCAAATAACAATATTAAAATTATTCTTTGGAATATCAAAATGAAACAGAGCTTTAAAGCTACAAAAGTACTAAATGCATCATAATTACGAAAAATACTTCCACATATTCACTTTATATTATGGAAAAAGGGAATATTAAGGTTCTGTATGATTTCTTAACACATCAACACAAGGCTAACTGCTAACGCGACGCACTAGTGTAACAATGGACGGACACACACAGACAAAAACATAGACTGCTTTTTTAATCTTTCCGTATTAATTTTGAGTTGAGAAACAAGATTATCTTTAATATTTAAATAAATATAATTATTTTTAATTATTTTAATCTTCAATTATTAACATTAATAATAGTTAAATCGTTTAAAATAAAGTTGTACCAGGAGTTCATACCGGAGTGAAATACATAACACGCGGGCTATGAAATTCGCATTTGTAGACGCCTGACGTCACAAAAACCTCTCTCCTCGTCTCTAAAATCAAATTTGGGGTGGGAAGCTCTTACCGGTTACTAACCTCGCCTCTCATTTCTTCCAAGGGACTCTGGGTAAAAAAGCTTTGATCACATGAACTGCTCTGACCAATCGAAAGCCTTCTTACATTTTGTTTTTGTAAAGACTAACTAACATAGACTGGCGACACTAATATTTTACTGGCTTCATAGTGCAATAGAAAAAATCTTCACCCGTTCTCTGTCTTGTTGGGTTTCCCTAAAGAAGCCTGTCTACCTAGCAAAAAGGCTAGCATTCTATAGTTTTGTGGGAGCTGAGCTCGGATACCGTGGAAAATCAGCTGTTAGGGTTAAAGTTGTCGGTATCGGACTATCGGCATGGCGTACGTAATTAGGGATAAGATTAAATTAAATAAGTTAACGCAGTGCAACTTTTACCTAAGAGAAGATCCAGTAAAGTATAAAAGTCAGTCTACTCAAACCGTTCAAGTTACTTCTTTTAAACCTAGTACGCCTTCCGAGTTAAGCCTTGGCGTTGTTTACAAATCAAGCCAAGCACGAAATGTTAACGTTGGAGGCAGAATTAAATTTAAAAACTTTGAAGAAAGCTTAGTCAAAGTTCCAACCGAAGGTAAGTAGGCCAGTACATTGCGATTTGGTGTGAAATGAAACTTAATTAACTAACTACAGTAAATAATTTTACTTCCATTGCAATACCGATCTCAGCTGTTTAGCAGACGATATAATTTCAAATTTGTAACAGGATCTATGATTGGCCTATTATCCCGGAGCCTACCCCCGCCCCTAACGCTAGGTGTCGCTTTTCGCGCTTTCAATCACATTCCTATGGTAGTATTTGATTCTCCCACTAGAGAGCGTAAAGGTATCGCGGAAACGTCACGCGTCGGTAAATGCGCGCCACTATTAGAGCTCATTTCATCACTCCGGTATGAACTCCTGGTTGTACCTATTATCTTCTCAAACTTTTCTAATATTGACGTTTAAAGTGAAGGGTACCCCTCTTGCCCGCTTTCTTCAAATTTTGGGGTATATTCTGAGAGAGCGGTTGCTCTCTTAGATAAGACCTCATACTGCGTTTAATGTATAAGGGTGGTTTTTTGATTCGATGTAACTTTTTTCCTATCATGGTTACTGCTTTGAAAAAATTCCACTGAACTAAAATTCGGACCCTTAATATGTGGTTAAAATTTCAAAGAGATCCCTCCATTAGTTTTTATTATAGAAAATAAAGTTGCTAAGGGCGGTTTTCATTTCAATAAAAAAATTCAGACATTTTGGCAAAAAAAGGAAATTTTCCCATAGGAATAACATGGGAAATGTTTGCTGTGATAGCCAAATGGTCTCGACCATTTTTTGAAGACTATTTATTCGATAGGTCTGAAAATGGTTTTAAATGAAAGGTTGAACACTTTTCTGGTGCCTTTCGAAGTTTTATTCAAAACAATTAATATTAAGTATTACTTTTTGTATTTTTAAGCACATACTTAAACTTACGACCTTTTATTCTGTTGGACTTACGTGGTATAGTCCTAGCTAAAATCATAGAGAAACGTACTGTTGGACTTACGCTGTTTTACCGCTAATAGAGCGAAGTTTTTTGTTTACTAAATGCGTCGTCCGCTCTGTTTATGGACGAGCTTAAGGCGAATTTTTCCACTTTTCATCTAAAAGAAGGGGTTAATCAGTCCCAATTTTATTTTATTCTCGTAAGTTAAACTTCATTATAATTTAATACAAAAGAATTTAAAGTTAAGATTTAGCCGTTAATTTTTAAATTCACTTATTTCACTAAGCCTCGGTCAAAAGTTCAAGACAGGCTGATTGTACATTTTAGACTAGAGACCAATTGGCCGTGTTGCGTTCGTTTTAAGGTGTTTCACCTGGTGCCATCGGTCAACGATAGCCGCTAATTAGGTAATTTGTTTAAATTAAATCATTTTTTGTTGTTTAAAGTAGATCAATGCAAACTACGCACAAGGGTTCGTTCCTTGGTTTCTCGACTGGTGCCGTCAGGCAACGGTTACCGCTACGAAGATACGTTTTTACTGGTAAAATAAATGATAGATTCAATCACACTGTCACTAAACCCTGTCACCAAATCAACCAATATTTTTAATTCAGGTCCTTCCAATCATCTGTACTAGGTAACAATTGAATTATTAATTATTTTGTGCTCATTCTAACGTTACCTAAGAAAACAATAAACAATGGCCAGATTGCCAACGATAAACGCTACAGAGAATCAGAGATTATATCTGATGCAATGGGCCAACGGTAACCACTGCGTAGATCATTTTGTTTGTTTAAATTAGTCGTAAAATAATTGATAGATTAAATCACACAATCACTAAACTCTGTTAACACACCAGTTTTTTATCCCGGCTCTTGCAATCATTTTTATTAGGTAACAGTTACGTTTTTAATTACTATTTATAACCGCTATTGAGGATAAACGTTTTTGTTTAAATTAGATACACTTTTGATGTGTAAAGTAGATTCAAACTACGCAGAAGGATTCATTCCCTAATTTCTAGACAACACTTCCCGCTACGAAGATAGGTTTTTTGCTGACAAAATAAATGATAGATTCAATCACACCATCACTGATTCCTGTCATCAAATTAATATTTTTAATTCAGCCTCTTCCAAGCGCGAGATTACAAATTATACGGATGTACAGTGTGTTAATTAATTAATATAAATTTTGGATAAATATGTAACACACTATCATTATTAAATTTCTGAAGAGAGGAAAAAAGGTTGAAATGAATTTTTTTTTAAATTTTAAAAGCAAATTTGGCTCAGAAAAAACCCAGCGCCAGAACCCTGTCTTATAAAATTTTCACTAGATGATTCGTTCAAGAATGTCTAGAATTAAGTCGCATAGAAGCATGAATCTATATAACTATAACTATGAATATACAGCTCTATCGTATGCCCCTTCTATCATGTCGATTTGATTTGGGTGTTACCCTCCTAGCTTTGACGCGTTTTGCGTAGCTCTAATAGCCAATCATGAGACAAGAGGAAGTGACGTTTCGAATTTACACCCCCCCCGACTCCACCTCCCTTCTCCCGCTCCTAACACTATCAGGCACGTGACTGATGTCTCCTTTCGCTAATCCCCGCCCAAACGGTTAGACAGCGTAACGCAGCTTTATATTCATAGTTATATAGATTCATGATAGAACTAATAAATATTTCACCTAAGTCAGCTGACTTGGCCAGGTAGGGCATAGCCCACTCGATCCATGCTCACGGACGCTGCTCTGCATCTTGCGTCGTGTTACGCGTGATCGAGTGGGCTATGGGCAGGTTAAACAAATATGGGGCTGCCAGGCCAGGGTGGGAAATAAGGATTTCTTTAAACTGGACATTGGGCCAGCATGGATTTATAATAGAAGCTTACGCTTCCTGGATATTCCACTCGCCTTAAAACGCGCACAACATTTATGCCATAAAAATTCGCCCGCGTGGGGACTGGAGGGCTGATGACGTAGAAATTGAGGCAAATTCAGAGGGGGTGGAAGTTTTTCACGCGATCGAGTTCTTATTTTTAATAGCGCGCAACAAATAATTTTTAGAAAAGCGCGCACACACGCGCTCCGAGAGTAAAAATTTTGCCTCAATTTCTACGTCATCAGCCCCCAGTCCCCACGCGCGCGAATTTTTATGGCATAAATGTGTTGAAAATCAAAATGCCATACTGAAGGCTACAGTGAAATATCCAGGAAGCGTAAGCTTCTATTATAAATCCATGGAGCCATTCTATTATAAATCCATGGGGCCAGCGACCCCTGTCGCCTAGAATAAATAAACTGGTCCATGACCACCGACCAGGGCGCGTCGTCTGCTAAATCGAAAAAGTGGATAATTACAATATATTAGCTAATGTCTGGATTCTGGAAACCCTTGAATTTTCTTAGTGGTCCTGTGGACCACTGACCCTCTCCGATTTAATTTTTAAACTGGTTCAGGCAATTTTTAAACTGGTCATTTGCCCTGTGCCACCGTCTTATTTCCCACGCTGTGCAACGCTGTCTCTTACACAACAATGATGGCCATCAGCGTGGGAAATAAGGCGGTGGAACAGGGCAAATGACCAGTTTAAAAATTGCCTGGACCAGTTTAAAAATTAAAACGGAGGGGGGTCAGTGGTCCACAGGACCACTAAGAAAATTAAAGAGTTTCCAGAGTCCAGACATTACCTAATATATTGTAATTATCCACTTGTTCAATTTAGCAGACGACGCGCCCTGGTCAGTGGTCATGGACCAGTTTATTTATTCCAGGCCAGAGGGGTCGCTGGCCCAGTGTCCACTTTAAAGAAATGCTTCCTTGTCCAGCGTGGGAAATAAGGCGAAGGCACAGGGCAAATGACCAGTTTAAAAATAAAACCACGGGACCACTAAGAAAATTCAAGGGTAACCAGAGTCCAGACATTAACTCAAAAAATTTTATTAATTGTCCATTTCCTAAGTTTAGCAGACGACGTGACCTGGTCAAATATTAATATATAGCGCGAGCAGCTTGTGTCCATGAGCGCGGATCGAGTGGGCTATGCTTGCAGGCAGAAACTTAAAGAAAGGCAAATATTTAGTTATTTTCTTTCAAAATTCGCCGAAATGTCATTAAGTTATGAAGAAATTGATTAACGCAAGTTGATCAAGAAATTAATTATTTAATAAAAATTAATATTTGTTTACATTAATTAACGATTCATTTATGTTACAATAAATTATTCATTTGTGTTGCTAAAGAAATGGGTGGATAACCATTTGTAATATAAAGGGATAGCAAAATGACTAGGAAACGTTTTGTTAAGTTCAGGGATAATATCTATTAAAATGGATTAATGATAACAGAACGTTAATTTATTAAAATTAATCAAAAAAAAAATGGAATAAGGATGGCTAAAATAATTTTTTTAAGAGATACCAAAATGGCTGTGAAGCCCTTTCTTAACGTCAAGGGATAATGAAATGACTGAAAAAGACCTTTTCTTAACTTCAAGGGATAACGGAATGGCTGTTAAACCGTTTCTTAACTTCAACCATAAGTTTATCAAGTTGACTGAGAACTTGTTAATGAAGTGGCGCTAGCGGAATGTCCATTCTCGTAAAGCGACAGCTGGTGAGGTGCAAAGCAGGAAGATGGGCTCGAAAACCGTGTGACGCCAATTCTTGCGTCGTTCTTCAACTATCAGTTATACTTATGGAACATATCTTATAAACTTACTGTTCAAGGGATAATGAAATTGCTAGTCAACCGTTTCTTAAGTTCAAGGGATAATGAAATTGCTAGTCAACCGTTTCTTAAGTTCAAGGGATAATGAAATTGCTAGTCAACCGTTTCTTAAGTTCTATGGATAACAAAATGACTGGTCAACTGTTTCTTAAGGCCAAGGGATAACGAAATATAATCTAAGCTTTTGTTTGGGAAGGGATGGCCACACTAAGCATGTGCCTTGTTTACAGGTGGGTCCCTTTACAATGCATAGAGGGGCTGTAGCTAGCCCCTATGCCACAGCTAACTGAGAGCGCCCTACCCTAACAATTATCGTTAACTTCTACAAATTTTGATGGAAAAGAGAAACAGTGTTAGGCCTTGGAGGAAAACTTTTGAATGGGGAGAGAACTTGCAAACTACGCAGGATTTGTTCGTAGATTATGACCCGGTGGCACACTCCGTCATTGAACCTGGGATCCTTTTGCTGCGAGGCGAAAGGGCTAAATTTTTTAAGGCCGAGAGAAAACAAGCTGGTTGGGAAACTATTTATTAAGTTCAAAAGATAAGGGAATGGCTAGTCAACTGTTTCTAAAATTCAAGGGATAACGAAATGGCTCGACAATCGTTTCTTAAGAACCATTTCTAATGTTCGAAGGACAAAAAATTATTATGAAACCATTTCTTAAATTAAAAGAAATAAAGTTTGCCAAAGGCGATTATTAAGAATGAAACGTTAGTTCATTAAAATGGATTAAAAAGAATGGATTTATGGATGAATTTATTTTAATTTTTTCGCGAGAAAATGTTGGTTAAAAAAAGAGACAAAACATTTTAATGATAAATATGGTGATGAACAGATGATGCTACAAACAAAAAAAATTATTCTCTAAACAAAAATTTTTACTTGAAACTCGGAAAAGGAATTGGGGTTGTTAAAGTTATTTAAAACTTCAGGCTTTCGGGAAATTCATGACGAAAACCTGAAGCTAAATTTCTTTTCGTGAGCCCCAACTTAATAAAAGTTTTTAATTTTTAAATGTGGCCTAATACTTACAAAATATTTACTATGATGTCTCCATCCCTTTTTCCCCTACAGTCACTTTGGAGGATGGGGGTACTTCTCCCACCACCCCCACCTCCTCTTTCTCCACCACCTCTGCCTCCTTCTCCTCCATCACCACCTCCACCTCCGCCTCCTTCTCCCCCACCACTTCCTTGTCCCCCGGACCGCCTTTCTCCAGCAAAACATCTATCATGTAACCTTTTATTAATCTACTATATATGCTTTAGCCTTTATCTCTTTTGGCTGTTCTGTGTGCGATATACTTTAAGACTGAGCAAATTAATTTTGGTCTTACATGCAGATAATTTCTGTCCAACAATTTCACTCAAGTATCTCCTCTAGATACTTTTATAGATAGTTTTCACACATGGAGGATTCATACCATTTATACCAGGAGGCCGGGCTATCTGGAGGACAAAAAGTGGACGGATTTCTGTCCTCCAGGTAGTCCAACCTCCTGGTGTAAATGGTATGAAGCCTCCATGTGTGAAAACTTTTTAAACCAATGAATATTTTTCTACCTCATTGCCAAATATTAGTACAAATTACTTGACACTATGAAAGCCATGGCGATAAAAGGCTCTAGCTAAGATTACTTCGCATTAGAGCCACCTAGGAACTTAACCAGCTTTTTCAATTTCAAAAACCTTTTATTAAATTAAAAACTCGTTTTCCTCAACGAGAACTTTAACCAAGCCCACAGGAGTTTTTAGGTGGCCCCAGGAAAAGCACTCGAAAATTGTACCTCGATTTAGCGGGCATTCCCGCTTAATGTGGCCTGCCTTCCTGCAATTGTAGCAGGTCCGAATAAAATTGTACTGGCCGGAGTGACCTCCGCGTTTTTTGTGGCCTCTGCCACCGCGACCTCGACCGCGTCCGCCACCACGACCTCTTTTACCACCAACGCCATAAAAATAAGCGTTGGTAACAGTGATGTTTTTACCTTCCATTACTCGACTAAACCGACAAACAAGAAATTTCATTTTATATTGATTACTTTCTATCTAGTTTTAAATTTGATAATAAATTTAAACAGTTTAACTTTAAATTTTATGATTTATTTTCAAAAACTGTTAATTAATAATATTAACCATAAAAAATACAGTTCAAAACATACTTACGAGGTTGGCAAACAAGGGTTTCAGAGAGAAAAAAAAAACAAGTAAATTCCCGCCCTAGCAACAGTAACATGGAGCAATTAAACTACGGGGAGTGAAGACATTATTTCACAGCAACATTTCCACCTATATTTCTCCATGCTACTACAACAGACTCCAGAAGGCGGTAATTTTTTTTTTGTTTGTTTTTGGGCGGGAATTACTCGTTTACTCCTAGCATTAGCAGTTTACCAACTCGTTCTCTAACTTCTCTTATATTTCTCAAGACTTGTAAGACAATTTCAATTGCCACGAATCTTAAATATAAAGATTTAAAAGGTTTTATATAATCTAGTAATTAATTACCTTTGCTTTTTTATGTACCTATTGTAACAATAACATTTATTCTGATTCCAGATTGTGAAACTATTCACTCTTTGCCTTAATTCTTAGGATTCACTTTCCCTTGTAATTACATTTATTATTATTATTATTATTATTCAAACTGTATTTTTTTTTTCTTTTTACGATTTGCAATTCTGTCAGAGTTTCTTTTGTTGACACTGGGTTCTTCCTGTGCGCCCAAAAGGTTCTTTGTGCCTTTTATTTTGCCAATTCTTTGTGTTTGGCAAGTGAATTCTCTGTGTTCCCAATAATTGGACTTCTTTGTGTATCCAAATTGCAAGTTCCAGTGTGGAATTAAGGTATCTTTGTGACCTATTGCAATCTGTGTCAAATACGGTACTATTTGTACTGTTTGAAACTCTACAGAAATTGAAAAGAATTTGCTATTTTGCGTCCATTAAGAAATTTTGAAATGGTTTCTCGGGAGAGACTTAGGAGAAAAAAATGGCGTGAATTAAGGCAAAAGAAAAGCGCTGAAGCTAAGTTAAAATTACTTGTTCAAAGGAAAGCTTCGCAAAAAAAGCAAGCTAAACGAGATATTAACAAGAAGTACTATTTGAAAAACAAAGATAATTTTCTTAGAAAAAGTAAATCAACGCTATGTACACAAAAAGGTGGTAAAAGGGCTATGGCACCAGGTGGCGCCACTAATGGTGGTTTTTGCTCCAAAAAAACAAAACTTAAACCTAAAACAACTAAAGTAGATAAATTTGGTTTTGCGAAAAAGCTCCTCAATGCGGGGATTTTCAAAACGAAAAACAAAAAAATTATAGCCGAAAGCTATAAAAGGTTTTTAGTCAAACGTCTAACTGAAAGACTGGTGGCGTCAGAGTCTTTTAACGGTGAGACTAAAAAACAACGCACGAAGTCTATCTCTCACAAGCTAAAATGCCAAGTGCTAGCTGGTAGAATATTGCATTTGAAAAGGCAATTATATTCGGCTTACCACGCCCAACTAACGAGCATTGTTAGTGAATTTAAGGATTTTGTTCAGAAAATCAAAGAAATTGGGTCCATTGACCCTGGCAATTTGACAGAAGTTGTGGGTGGGAAAAGGCTTCACAGTAGCATGAAAGAGGCCTATTTTCATGAAACTACCTATTATGTGATTGGAAATAATGGTAAAATATTGAAAAATGGCGATGAGTCACATTACGGCAAAATTTTTAAATTGGATTCTGATGGTAGTATAAGAAAAGTTCTGAGAGACCGTGCTACCAGTTCGACTAAAGAATTGTTTGTTGACGAAATGGGAAATATCGTTGACATGAAAAACAATAACGCAACTAGTAATGTTGAACTAGTTTTACAAGTTAATGAGTCGGGTGTTGTTACGAATCTCTTCAACATTGTTGAAACTGAAGAGAATAATCCAAAAGCAAATTTTGTGATCAATGAAGGTGGGTTTATTGAAACCTTAAACAAAACTGTATATTGGGAATGCAGTGATATTTGTAATGTTCGAACTCGAGCCATTGCAAAAGTACTAGCTTTCGTAAACACGGTTGCCAATGCGAATGAAAAATCTTTGACTAAAATTTTTGACTCTGATTTGGACCTTTGCGAATTAAGAAAACAATTTTGCAAAAAATCAAACGTGTCTATACCACCAGATGGGGACGAAATAGTGGTGAGAATAGTTCCGTTCCTAGGACACACTGCTTACTGCGCTGATAGCGAAGAGTGCCAAAGTCATTTGCGTGCTTTAGCTGAACTGGCTCCTCACTATTCGGGAATTAGAAATATTCTGAATAATATTTATCACGTCAAAGCGTTACTCAACGCGTTAACTAAAATCTCAACTGAAATTGAAAGTGGTGATTACGAGTCTGTGACGAATGTCATGGCGGAATTAAGGAAAACCCTTGCTACACGTGGGAAAAATTTAAATAAGGAACAAAACGATGCTCCCGAAGGAAGCGTTAACGCTCCTCAGCCGAGTCTCGATGAAAGTCAAATCTTGAGTCTTTACGAGAATCAATTCGCTCGGGCAATGCTAAACACCAACGAGTTTCACGACACGCCCTGCGACTGCTGTTTAAGATTACTGAAAAAATCTGATTTAAGAGCAGTAGAAAAACTGGTAAACAGAGCTGTTTTTGAGAACGAGGCCTATCTGATTTTAAGAGCTGGCTGGATAATGAATAATTCCGACACGAGAGAAGCAGACATGCTACTATGTCGTTACTGCGCTACGGATTTAGGAAAGGGTAAAGTTCCCATCAGATGTTTTCTGAACAACTTGGCGGTTGACAATCCTCCACTAGATGTCACCAGTTTAAACATGTTTGAGAAAGTTTTAATTCAGCTTGTGAAGGCCTTCCACACTGTGGTGCGGTTAGGCACCAAAACCAACTCCAACATGCAGTTTGGCACGGTTAAAGCTTTGAAGGGAAGAGTAATTTATCTTCCAATACCCGTGGAGAAAAATTTGAAGATGATTCCCAAGACATTGCCCAAAAATCACGAACTGCATATCTTGGTCAATGGCGTTCCCACAGCGGACAAAAAAGTTTGGCAACAGGTTGTTTGCCTCGAAAAAGTGTTGAAAGCATTCAGTGTGCTGAAAAAGATAAACCCTTTTTACAAAGACATTGATATTTCGACAATGAACGAGGATTATATTTGTGGCACGCAACAAATTGATGGAAATGAAAATTCATTGACTCCCGAAGAATTACTGAGCGTAACAGATCCACTTGCGTTAATTAATGATGGATCTGATGCGTTGACACGCGCTTCCGCTGCGCTTCCAACAGAAGGACCAGCGGATAGTAGTCTCGACGTCCAAGGTGACCAAAACGCTTCGAACATGCAGGAGCACGATGAAAATCAGTCTAGCCTTGCACCAGGCGACGCCTACAAAATTCTAACACAGCCCGAGGCTTTGTTGCGAAAACTTTCTGAAGGCGAAGCCAATGATCTGTACGATCATTACTCTATTCATCCGGTGAACGTCCAACCACCGAAGGATTTATTGGGTGCTTACCAAATGAAGCGCGTCGAGGCGGAGCCGGTTAGCACTTGGGACAAAAATCTGGAATACATGAGCTTCGTTCATTTGTTCCCTCGGGGTCGCTTTGGCAAGCACGATGATAGACCATTTGGGAAAATAACGGAAACCGAGTATCGTTTATCCCGTCTTTTGAACAAAAGTCCAATTTTTAGACGAGATTACGCCTATTTGTTCCATTCTTATCAAGAATGCGAAATGAAAGCGATTTCTAGCAGTTTGAACTACGTTCTTCGTGTTAAAAAACCCATGCCAATTGGGGTTGAAAATTTGCTCAATCGAGTTGAATCTGGCGATAAAGAACTTGAGAGTAATTTAGCTACTTTCTTGGGTCATATTCGAGGAACGAAGGACTACTGGTATAAAGTTCTTAGATACGTTTTAGCGATGATTCGGGAATTTGGTCCTCCCACCTGGCTTCTAACTTTTAATCCGGCCGAGTACGATGATATGGAACTGCACGATCACTTGAGAAAAGTGAATTCAGACGTTCCAGGAGTAGAGTCGATGACGGTGGCTGAATTGTTGAATTTAGACCCACTTAGCGTCAATTTGCACTTTCACAACAAAGTGCGGTCGCTGTTAAACAACTTTGTCTTGTGTAAGCAAAATCCAGTTCTTGGCATGATAGAACATCATTTTTGGAGGGTTGAATACCAATCTCGGGGTTTACCTCACTACCATATGCTTTTGTGGGCCAAGGACGCTCCAAAGATTGGAACTTCTTCGACCGAGACTATTTTGGATTACGTGCAAAAACACGTCACGTGTTCGATGCCAAGAGCATCGGTAAGTCCGGAACTACACCGGCTGGTAAAAAAATTCCAAACTCACAAATGCACCTCCAGTTGTTATAAGAAGGTGAAAAATTCTAAAAAAGGATTGAAAGTGTGTCGTTACGGTTTCCCTCGAAACGTAACAAACATTGCTACTATGAATTCTGTTAGATCAGTTACTCGTCACCGTAAAATGAAAAAGGTGCAGAAACGACTGTACGACTTGCCGAGAAAACAGCACGAAGTTTTAATCAATGATTACAATCCCACGCTACTTTTGGCTTCCAAAGCTAACATGGATTTGCAATTTGTCGCTGACAAATCGGAAATAGTGGCAAACTATGTCACGGCTTACGTGACAAAGGGAGACCGGGCTGACATGGACCAAACTTTTGCCGAGTTAGGCAACGAAAGTTTGTCCAAAAAATTATTTACCTATAGATTGAAATCTTTGACGTGCAAGCAAATAGGAATTTATGAAGCTCTCGATATGATGCTGGGCCAAGACCTTTTCAACAAGTCTGACAGCACTAAATTTATAAACACTAACTTGAAAGAAAACCGATCGAGAATTTTGAAAGGTTACAAGGAACTCGCGCGATTGAGGGAAACTGACCCCGAAAGCACGGACACTTGCCAAAAAGGGTTCGTCGACGACAAATATCCGAATCGTCCTGACAGCTTGGAAAATCTAAGTTTGCGGGAATTTGGTCAGTTTTACGATTATGCGATGCGCTCTGAGGGTGTCGAGAAAAATGCGAATGTAATCCAGTTAAAAAACAATCTGGGTTTCATGAGAAAGAGAATTAAGCCGTACATAATAGAGCACTTTATTCACGACCCGATAGAGGAGAAAGAACAGTATTGTCACTCTCTACTGATCCTCTTCAAACCGTGGCGTGACGAAACTGAGCTATTGGGCGATTTTGAAACATACGCCGATGCTTTCGAAAACTCGCTTTCGGTGTTAAAAGACATGAGAGAATACCACGAGAAACTCTCGGTTTCCAAAGAAGTTGAAAAGAAACGGAAGGCTTCTAAAAAGGCGAAAGAGCCAGAAACCATAGTCTCGGAGACTGAAAGTGACGACAATGAAAATGCGCTGCAAGGGAAGGAAATTGTTATCGAAACCGAACACGCGATGGCTGATGTGGAAGCTGCCATGGAAATGAATTTCGAGACTGATGTTGACAATGTGGCGTTACTAAACTCGGATCAAAGGCGAATTTATGATCACATCATGGATCACTTCTCCCAAGAGGGAGAAAAATGTAGAAACAAGTGCCTTTTTGTGTCGGGACCTGGTGGCACTGGCAAATCGTTTCTTATCGACACTCTCGCCAACGCCGTAAGGCGACGCTTTCAAAATCCTGCTAGCGTGGCAATTGCCGCGCCAACGGGTTTGGCAGCGTTGAATGTTAATGGCGTAACATTACACAGATTACTAATGTTGCCGGTAGATCATGGGCGTATTGCCGAATACCATTCCCTAAGTTCTGACAATATGAGCATTATGAAAGAAACTTTGGGTAATTTAAAACTGTTAATTATTGATGAAATTTCTATGGTCTCATCGGTTTTACTGACACACGTTCACTTGAGGCTGAACGAATTTTGGGAAATGAACCAACCATTTGGTGGAGTTGTATTTATTCTTGTTTTGGGAGACTTTTTCCAATTGCCACCGGTCCAAGGAAATCCCGCGTTTATCAAAATCACTTCCGAAGAAGCCAGACTTAGATTCAATTGCATCGGAGGAAGTGATCTTTGGAAGTTTTTTAAATACGATGAACTAACGCAAAATGTTAGACAAGCCAACGACCAAAGTTACGGCGACATTCTAAGCAGAGTTAGAATTGGAAATATTTCCGAAGCTGATGTTGCAACCTTAAGAACTAGATTGGTTGAGGGAGGAAATAACATCGAGGTGGCTATGGACCTTTTCATTAAGCTGTCCAATGAAGGGTTTCACCCAATTTGTTTGATGCCTAAATTAGCCATGTGCGTAAAATTCAACTTTGATATGCTGCGAAAAAACGGCGAGAAAGTTGAAGTCATTCGTTGTCAGGATAGACTCGCTGACTATGGGAAAAAAATGAATAAAAACATTCTCAGGAGACTGCAAGGGCTACAAAACGAACCGTCCAAAACAGGCGGTTTGGAGAGCGAGTTAGTTCTTTGCGTTGGCTGCCGAATAATGGTCAGAAGGAATATCAGTTTTGAAAAAGGCGTTGTAAATGGTACGATGGGTTTCGTAACTGGATTCAAGAAGGACGAACAAGGAAACGTTACTGGTATTTTTCTCAGAGTAGATCGCGAACCGAATAACGATGACGCTAACACTGACTTTTTAGTTGAGAAAATTTGCGTCAAATTTTTGCTCATGGCAAACATTTACGTTAAACGCTCCCAGTTTCCCGTCATCCTGGCGTACGCTATTACGATACACAAAAGCCAAGGCATGAGTTTAAAATGCGCCATTATGGATTTGGGTCCGAATTTATTCGGAACTGGCATGGCGTACGTGGCTTTATCGAGAGTGACGTCCTTAGCCGGACTCCATCTATTACAGTTCGATCCGACTAAAATTAAGGTGGATGGACGAGCCATTATGGAGTATAACAGGCTTCGCAAAAAATATAGGCCAGATCTGCCTCTTTTGGAAATAACGGAGTTGAAAGAAAGTCGAGGTAGGAAAAGAAGTGCGCCTACACTATCTAAAAGCCTTTTAGAAGGCGAGGAAGAGAGATGTGCAGAAACACCGAAGAAGAAAAGGAAAACCCAACAGAGTTTGGATAGTTTGCCCTTGAAGGGTTTAGCTAACGATGACCAAGTAACGTGCTTTCTAATAGCGTTTTGCAACTACTCTTATTAGTGCCGGAATTAAGAGAATTGGTTAAATCTTACAATGGATCATTCGTTGAAAAACCAGTTTTGCGTTGCCTCCATAACACGATAAACGACATCGAGAGTTCTCAAGGAAGCTTCAGTCGTAAAGGGTTGGAACTGAGAATGGCTGTCGGAAATCATTTTACGCTAAACGATCAACAAGACGCCAGTGAATTTTTGATGGTCCTTTTGGCGACACTAAGCCAAGAAATGGAAGCCGATTACTCTAAAGCTCTGAAAGATCTTTTTTGGTCAAAGTCGCGAAACGTTACCAAATGCCCCAATTGTCAAGTTGAACAAAATTCGGAGAATATTGTTGAAAGCAACATTTTCAATCTTCCACTAGAAAACCGAGATAAAATTGATTGGAAATCTCTAGAAAAAAGGATGAGATTAACAGAGGTGCCATGCGTATTTTGTAACAACCCAAAAATACAAGAGCGTGATGTATTGATATCCAGCGGGAAGTACGTATTTTTGTGTCTTCTCCGTGGCGATTACAAAGATGGTCGACCAATTAAGATTTCGACCAAAATATCAAGTTTTGAAAATAAAATGTCACTATGAGTAAGATGCTTTTTAAAACTAAAGGGGTGATTATTCATAAAGGTGAATCGTTGGCCGAGGGACATTATGTGAACTTTGTGAGAAAAGACAACGGCTGGTACGAGGTCAGTGATACAATGATCAGAAAAAGGGAGAGATTCGTCAGTAACTTGACTGACGTCACTGTTCTGCTCTTGGAAAGAGTCCAGACGCATTAAAGGGAATCTAACGTGCTTGAAGAATCCATATCAAAATTACCCCGAGTAAAGTCCAAAATTTCAATATTCGTACCAGGAGCATCATATCTGTCAAAGATATACTAATAGTTTCATATTCCCTTTAAAGTAATTTATGACTGGGTAAGATTGTTAATCCTAGAGCAAGTTTAAGGTTAACGATGGTTCTGGAGTAATTTTGATGTTGCCTACTATAATAACTGTGAAAGGGAGAGGAGGGAGGATTGTAGGGCCATGCTATTGTTACGAAAAAAGGCGATGATTCTTGCATTAATTTTAGAATTTTCTAGTGAAGGGTTTTTAGTACTCTGTATTAGTCTTGCCCCAATTGTGTTTTATGTAAAAAACACGCTAAAAACGTAACCCCTGTTGGTAATGCTATGTGATTAAATATAATTCTTTAATAAGCTGGTGAAACTATTGAGACAAACTCATCCTATTAGTTAACATTGAACAGATTTTTGAACTGAGATTTAGACACTCGTATCCAAATTTTAAATAAATACTGATTAAATTTAATATATTCAAAGAGTTTTCTTAATATCAGTTTCGCATCTTCCATTTTTTTTTCTCTTTTAAGCGCGCTATTTTTTTTTTTTTAATTAAGACGCCCATAACTTTTTTACATTAACAATCTCAAACCATTCAAAAACATTAAATTAAATTAATCTAATCTAATATTATCCTGTTACAATATCAAAGATTAGCAAAGCTTTTATGTTTAAGTATTATTTATTAATATGACCTTTTCTTTCTATAACTTATCAATAATGTGTACCCGACCCAATCCGATACCACTTACAATCCGATACCACTTACAAAAATTGATTTTTAAACTATTTAATAGTTAGGCTTAAAAAAAGCCATATGAACTTATTAACTTGTCCTATAACTAATATCTTACTATTGTTGTATAATTTGTTTTTATAAAGTGTGAAAATTATTTCCCAAATTGTGGTTACCAATATTATATATAGACATTACCCTTGTAATTAAAACAACTAAACCATTTTCCCAATTAATATTCCAGTAAGTTTTGCATAATCTCTTTGTGTTTCTCACCAGCTGGGGTAGTCTGTGTGGCAGGTTGCATTGCGTAAATCCAACAGGGGTACAATTTGCAAAGCCTTCTGGAATATTTTTTTCCCAAAAATTAAAAAAATTTTCATTGTCCCTTTGGTAACCCACACGCAAAACAATAATTGCCATGTTCTAGCAGCACTGTTTCCAAACTTAAAGTTAAGAGTTGCCTGACAAAATTTTAAAAATAGACCCTCAAAATCTTATATTTAAATGAACATATAATTGCCAGTAAATTGTAAAGTTTTCTTTCAACCCCCACCCCTTTACATAACTAATATAACGAAGATTAAAATTATTTCGACATAAATACTACAAGCAGTGCATATTTTCAAGTTTGAAACATACAATTTAAAGACTAATTTCGTACAACTACATGCGTATCGTATCAACACGTGCCAACTGCTTAACTTCAACAGAAAGATAATTCATCATAGCTATTACCAGTATAATAAAAGATTAAAACTACACAGCACAAAAATATGATGATCATCATCATTATTAAAAAAACCACAAAAAGTCTTCGATAGACAAATCAAAAAATATATTCAACTTCTCCACCGAAATAACAGACACTTTAGACTGGCGTGTTCAAAGAGTGAGAGCGTCTTTGGATTAAGAACAGCAGAGATATTCAAGGAAATAACCTTTCTATTGGCTTGAGTCAGTGTCTATAGAACATCAAGCTGTATCAAGGCCAAATAATACATCCCACCTCTTTGGTTTCCCTATATAATTACGTTACGGCTTGGCAAGCCGTGCCTACAAGTTCATCAACACAATAGAAGTTCATAACAGCTATGGATTCGCAAAAAAACCTTTTTCGGGCAAAAGTTGCCTCCACGTTGTTAAAATTTAGAACAGCAATGGTTTGTTACTAAAATTATGTACTTGACTATGTCGGGAGTTGGGCGCACTCCTGTAAGCCAAGCTTCTGGGCGACAAAGTTTTGAGGGAATAAGGGACTTGTCAGCATGCCTACCCTACAGAAACTGACTACCCCGCGTCCGCGGGTGGTGAAATACCCCAAATCCCCCCTCCTTCACCACTCGATTAAACCTCAAGTACTTCACTCGTTACTCTAAAATACCAACTGATTAACCTTGGACTTCAATTTTCATCAAAACGCCTTAAAGGTAATATACCATGATGGTATATTACATTGTTTAACGGACGTTTGCCAAACAAAACAAGGTCGAGGGAACCAATACAAAAATTCTGCCGATTAATGACGTTAAGCAGTATTGCCATCTGAGTTCAATAGTAATAAATATAGAAAAAAAAAAATAAAATCAACTGGATTGGAGATGTCGCTACCAAACACAAGGCACCTCATTAACTCTCTGAACTGAACTGCAGATTCTACATCAACAAAACAAAATCAAGCGCGATGGAACCAGTAAAAAAACTACAATTAATGGCATTAACTACCAACGCCATCTGAGTTCAATAGTAATAAATATAGAAAAAAACCCTAAAATTAACTGGATTGGAGATGTCACTAACGAAATACAAGGCACCTCATTAACTCTCTGAACTAAACTGCAGATTCTACAATAGCAAATCACTACCCTTTTAAAAAGCATCTTTAAGTATATTAGAAGTAATTTAACAAACTCCCCTTCCCTTTTTTTATACCTTAAAAAATATAATATTGAAACACATGCTTACTTTTTTTACTGGCAATTATATAGTCTCAATTTGACAATCCTAGGATTAAATGTAAATATTTTTTCGTCATTGAATTGTTCACTTGAGAGATTAAAAAAATTGTTATAGGCATTCATACGATAATGTTGAACTCTCACACTTTTTAAATCCAAACTTCACGTATGAGTGTTTTTGAACAATTTTTTAATCCCTCTCACGCATTCATTGTGAAACTTACATTATAGATTCATTTCAAATTAATTATAGTTACTCTTAGCTTTTCCCTGTTAAGGTCTATTTTTTGGCAGCAGGACGCAATCGCTAATTATCCTCAAAACCCTTTCTGGTGTCAAAAACAATTTTCTTTGGAAAAACCCTTTAAAATATGCAACTTTTACCTTTAAACGTAAAAAAACAATATATTTATTGACTGGAATAAATTTATAATTAATACCATAATTAAATAACAACTAGGGAAATTAAGCCCAAATTACATGCTGTAAATAAACATGGCAAGTATCAAACCAAATGTTTATTTAAATAAATCTTTTGCGCCTTCCAATATCATAATCTAAATCATGCGTGTTTAAAAACTTGAAAATAGTCAAACAAAAACATTCTTAATGCAATTTAGTACTTTAATGATTTGAAAGTAATTATTCAACAGCCATTACTTAAAAACATTCCTATTTGTATTTTAACTATTATATGAAATAATATTATTAACCCTAAATTTTGTCATCAATAAATTACCATAACTGTCATTTAACTTTATTTATTAAAGGTAAAATGGTTTACAGCGTGTCAAATTACCATTAATTTCAAGTAAATATTAATTTAATCCTGTTATTTCCTATATTTAATGATAAATCAAAGCATACTTCCATTGCCTGACCTCCTAGCATTCTGGCAAATCATTTAAACACCAACTTCAATTTCCCAAAGGCTGAATCCAAGGACGGAGCTAATAACATTAAAACTGAATGACTGATCCCATAGCTCCGATCTCTCAACAATTTTCTATAGGGAGCTAACAACTGGCAACGGGGAAGAGATAGTCTAATGTCACACAGCCCCTCTCTGGTTGGCATTTTTGCGCGTAGAATACTGTTTCCAACCGTTAGGGGGGATGGAACTCCAGTAAGAGATAGAAGGGTGTCACGTTTCAGGGTCAGAACTGTTAGCTCCATATTCTACGGCATGCAGAAATAAGCGTTGAAATAATCAATATAAAATCACCAACGTGTCTACACAAAATTAATAAAAATTAAGACCGAAGTCACAGATATTAATCAAAACGTCTTGGATTTAACCAAGACCTAAAAAGTATCGATAAGAACAAGGTTAATCACTTGACTGAATGCGCAGATATTGAACCTTTTTTTTTTTTAATTAAGACTTACATGCTTAAGATGCTGTTCGGACAGTGGGACAAAGGACGATCTTCCTCGTAGAGCTTAACATGGCGGGTGGGTAAAAAAGGAGAGGGCGTCGGACAGCCCCTTTAAGAAACTAATGTTCCATCACCCTATTCCATTGAATAAACTTAATTTACTGGTAGTCAATTTATTCCCTCTCAATAATTTGAAAAATTTACTTATCTCGGGTTTTCGAGCACAATTCCATTCCCCGTTTACATTTTATAACTACATTATCATTTTTAGGGGATTTCGTCATGAAAAATACCTTATAAATACACGTAACAATGACAAAACAATTTAGTCGTAGTCTGCTTTAGCCTCTGCTATGCCTGATACGAGCAAGGAGGATGTATAGTTGTATACCCCCCTTGATAGAAGTACGCCTTGTGCCATTCTCATGCCTTCTTTCGCTGGCCTCGTCACCAAGGCAATAGCCCACTCAATTACGCGTTAAGCTGCTCCAAAATTCCGTGTGAATAGTACTTTTTAAGGTTTCCGTCATCAAATAGTAATTGTTTTTTTAGAACATTCCTCGGCTTGAAATAGGACAACTACGAAATAATTCGACCAAATTTTATTTTGAAAATATTTTCTACCATTTCAATTTCTATAAAAGTATTCTACCAAATGTATACAATTACAGAGTGCTACCAGAAGTCTCTGCGGCTACTTGAAATACTACATTTATGTAGGAAGATTCGCAGCAACGAGTACATAAATCCAGGGCTATCCCTGATAAATCCCATATTCCTTTAAAAACCATTAATACATTCATTAATCTTGTTCCTGAAGATATACAGACTTAGTAGCAGAGTCGAGTCACAGCCTCCTAGATCACGCGACTCGGTGAACGCAGGCTATATTGCAAAATAGCCAAGTCAGAAATTTCAGGCTACGACCGCGCTGAGTCCAGCTGACACTCTCACACTCTTAGCGCCCTTAAGTTGGCAATTACAAGTTTACAACAAAGAAAATAAAAAATTTTCGAATAGTATGCACCCCCCCTACTGCTTGCGAGCCATAGAAACGATAGAGACGCCATGGGCCTGGCATAGAACCGTGTGACCGTTGTCTGTCGTACCGCTGCTATAGACACAAGAGATTTCAATGCTCAGTATCGGGATATACAGGGGGTTGACCCCTCGACGTCTCTACTCTTTTTATGATATTTCCATCGAGCGAGATGGAAGGCAAAGTATTTTCCCCGTGTCTTTCCCTCTTACATATATTCAGTTTAACCAAGACTAAAAATCATAACATCCCTATTGAATTTTCCGCCATTGTTGAAATATGAGCGGCTAAATGTGGGCCTGTTTTTGTTATTATCAAGTTTTATCAACTGAATAAATTTCCCCTTTTCCAAAATTTTACTAAATAGAATATCCTTTACCCCTAATTATTGGTACCTTTCCAAATTATTGCTAATTTGCTTGTTAATTGCCACCTTTTCCAAAAAATCCTTATTTTTAGTTTCTTTCTACCCTAAAAAGAGGCGCACTTTTAGCCATTCGTTTGAAATTTGCACAAAAACAAAAGGTTTCACTATAAATCGTTCAGGCCATGAACGGGGATATGTTAGCAACCTATTAACGACACAATGTCATACACGTACTCTCCTAAAAATGATAATGTACTTATAAAATGTAAACGGGGAATGGAATTGTGCTCGAAAACCCGAGATAAGTAAATTTTTCAAATTATTGAGAGGGAATAAATTGACTACCAGTAAATTAAGTTTATTCAATGGAATAGGGTGATGGAACATTAGTTTCTTAAAGGGGCTGTCCGACGCCCTCTCCTTTTTTACCCACCCGCCATGTTAAGCTCTACGAGGAAGATCGTCCTTTGTCCCACTGTCCGAACAGCATCTTAAGCATGTAAGTCTTAATTAAAAAAAAAAAGTTTCAATATCTGCGCATTCAGTCAAGTGATTAACCTTGTTCTTATCGATACTTTTTAGGTCTTGGTTAAATCCAAGACGTTTTGATTAATATACGATTTGTTTCCATTATAATAGTAAGGAAAAAGCGCAATTGCGAAAACCTTTGGTGGCCGATCCCACCTTAGGGAGGCTAGACGTTTCTCGTAACCCTAGCTGATCGCCGCGTATATCCTAAAACCAAACGATGATAATGGAGTAGAAGCCAATGATACAGATTGGTGTCTATGTGGAATAGACGGAAGACCAGTGGATGGTGGTGTTAGAAGCCAATGATACAGATTGGTGTCTATGTGGAATAGACGGAAGACCAGTGGATGGTGGTGTTAGAAGCCAATGATACAGATTGGTGTCTATATGGAATAGACGGAAGACCAGTGGATGGTGGTGTTAGAAGCCAGTGTAAGTGCGGACTGGTGTCAATGTGGGATTGACAAAGAATAGAAGATGGTGGTGGTGGAAGCCAGAAAAGTACCAGACTGGTGTTCATATGGGATGGACGAAGACCAAACATGGTGGTGTGAGAACTCAAGTATAGAGTAGCCAACGGAGAGAAATACAATTTTCCAAATTTCTGTGAACTGTCAATGCGGTCCGGAAATTGGGAACACGTTTGCTCCGATACGCAAACTGCGAACGCGGTCACGTGGGTGTAACAACGGAAAGACAGACAGACACACACACACAGACAGACAGACAGACAGCCACGGCCGTTACAGAACCTCTCCTGGACTACGTCACACGGAGAGGTAAAAACCAAAGGTCTTTAACAAGTTCAGAGTTAGTTGCAACAGTCCCCTTAAAGTCCGGGGTTTTAATTTTGCTTGTGTCATGAGTTGACCGAACGCCTAAGCTGCTGATACACGACGTGTGTTTCTGGCTGAATAATCCTTTAGTCAGAACATCCGCTGGCATCTGATCCGTGGGCATATATTCCAGGGCAATGACTCCTCTTTCGAAAGTTTCGCGGACGAAATGATGTCTGATGGCGATATGCTTGGTTCGGGAGTGGAAAATGGGATTCTTTACGAGCTTCTGTGCGCCTTGGTTATCGTTGTGGATTTTAATTTTCTCCAAATGAACTCCAATTTCTCCCAGAAATTCACGAAGGTATATGGCCTCTTTCGTTGCATCGGCTATGGCCATGTATTCTGCTTCCGTGCTTGAGAAGGCTACTGTCCTTTGCTTTTTGGCTTCCCATGATATGGCGGCATTGGAAAGTATAAACGTTAATCCAGTATACGATCTTCTATCGTTTACGCAGCCTCCCCAGTCAGCGTCAACAAATCCTTCGATTTCCTTGCTATTTTTCTGAAAGAAGAGTCCATGTTCAGTCGTTCCTCTTAGATAACGTAGCACTCTCTTTCCCGCTGTCCAATGTTCATCATTGAAACTGGAATTAAATTGGCTAAGGGTGCTCACTGCGTATGCGATATCAGGTCGGGTGGAAGTAGCGAGGTACATCAGCGAACCGACGAATCTTTGATATGGGATGTTTTCCATTTCTTCTTTGTTAGGGTTTTCCGGTTTCTTTAGCTTGGTATTGGCATCTAGTGGAGTTGCGATGGCCTTGCAATGTTCCATACCAAAACGTTGTAGAACGGCTTCTATATATTTCTTCTGTTTCATTGAAATGGTTCCTTCAGTGATGTCTTGGTGGAATTCGATCCCCAAGTAATGGTGTATATTTCCCAGGTCCTTCATTTCGAATTTGTCTTGTAGGTCGGCTTTAGTCTTCGTCATCAATTTTATGTTATTAGATGCGATGATGATGTCATCGACGTAAACTGCAATAAGCATAATATCTTCATTCTTTCGTGACATGTAGATACACGGGTCAGCGTTTGTAGGTTTCATTCCAACTTCCCTCAATCGCTGATCAAGTTTTCTGTACCATTGACGTCCTGATTGTTTGAGCCCATATAGGGACTTCTTTATAAGGCACACTTTGTTTCCATCTTCTTTAAGTGTTTCAAGCCATTTTCGTGACGTTGTGGTAATGTCTTCACTGGTGTTGCTGTGGGTGATTTCAGCGAGAGCTTCCTGCAGTCCATCTGGTAATTCCATGAAGATTTCCTCATCTATTTCTCCATTGAGGTAAGCAGTTACTACGTCCATCTGATGTACGTGTAGATCCATTTTTGCTGCCAGTGCCATGACCAATCTTATGGAACTTGACCTTACGACGGGCGCAAAAGTTTCTTGGAAATCAATTCCAGGTTGTTGCGCAAAACCCTTTGCAACCAGGCGGACCTTCCTTCGTTCGACTTGCCCATCTATGGAGTACTTCGTACGAAATACTAGGCGGTTCCCAATGATTCTTCGATTCGTTGGTCTGCCGATGATGTCCCATGATTTACATTTTATTTGCGAGAGGTACTCATTTAATGCTGCCTTTTTCCAGTCTTCTGCGTGTTCCGTTTTCAGAGCTTCTTTCATGGTGCAAGGGTCTTGAAGTCCTATTAGATTCACGGACTCGCTTTGATCGTTGTCACCCTGTAGTTCTGGACCGGAACTTGGTATTAGTGGTACCATGTTGTAAGATTTCTTGGGTCTTCCGGGCTTTCCTGTCTTGATTAATTTCGGCCTACCGGGTCCCCTCTTTGTTCCAGGTGTCTCATCGTGGTCTTCTTCGTTTTCAACTGGTGTTAGAACGACTTTTATTTCGATTGGGGATGTATTTGTGCCCTCTTCTACTCCATATTTCTTGACAACTTCTGGGGAAACAAAATCTTCAAAATGGTCTTGGCTGTTGAATTCTTCGAGGAACTTAATGTCTCTGCTTCTGATTATCTTCCTTTCATCTGGTAGCCAAACTCGATACGCTTTGGACTCTTCGGAATAGCCAACGAAGATACATTCTTTGCTTCGAGAGTCAAACTTTCCTTTGGCAGCGCTCTGATCCATTATTAGGGCCTTGGTACCGAAGATCTTCAAGTAGGTCAAATTTGGTAGTTTTCCAGTCCATATCGTGAACGGTAGCTGTCCGTTTAAACTTCTGGATGGGCATCTATTTCGTATATGGTTTGCCGTTGCAATTGCTTCTCCCCAAAATGATGGTGGTAATTTTGATTGTAGCAACATGCATCTGCCCATTTCTACCAAAGTCCTATTTTTACGCTCAGAGACTCCATTCTGTTGCGGCGTTTGTGGCACGGTTAGTCTTCTAAGTATCCCATTGTCTTTTAGGAACCGGTCAAATTCTCTGTTGCAATATTCCGTCCCATTGTCCGACTGAAGCATCTTTATCTTCTTCCCGGTCTGCAGTTCGACTTTCTTCTTGAAACCTCTGAAGGTCTCAAGGACTTGATTCTTGTGTTTAAGGAAGAAGAATTCGCTCCAACGAGATTTGTCGTCTGTGAATACCACGAAATATCTGGTTCCGCTCATGGTCGCAGTTCGCATGGGTCCGCAAACGTCGGTGTGAATTATTTCGAGTACTTCCGTGGTTCTTTCGGGATCGGGCTTGGGGAACGGCGTTCTGGTTTGCTTTCCTTTGACACAAATCTCGCATGGCCCAAGATCCTCGACTCTATCCAAAGTTAAGCCCTTTGCCAAGTTGTTTCGAACCATGTCCTTGATATTCCTCTCGTTAAGGTGCCCAAGTCGAAAATGTAAACTCTTCAAACTGGATTGCGTTGTTTTCAAATTTTGAGCGATGTTAGCTTCTTCACCACCTTTTCTTATGAAATACATGTCTCCTACTCGATCAGCGATAGAGATTACTTCACCATTTTCTTTTGTGATGAGGGCGTGGAATTTATTGAAGAGAATGCTGTGGCCTTTGTCTGTGATTTTCGAAACAGACATTAAGTTGATACGAAGGTCTGGTACGTGAAGGGTGCGTTCCAGTTTTAGCGTTCTTGTAGTTTTCCCATCCGTTGCTTGGATTTTTACTTCTCCGATTCCCTCGATCTTGGTTGACTCTTTGTTCGCCAGGTTCAGTGGTTTCTTCATTTCTTCTAAGTCATCAAAATTCTTTGCGTTGGGAGTCATGTGTGACGTGGCTCCGCTGTCTAAGCACCAGTGGTTTTCAATTTTCCTGGATATGTGAAATGCGAATTCCTCGGGGTGAGTCGTTGCTTCCGTAACTATGTGCACTTTCTCCTCCGCCATTCCAGCTAGTTACTTCTTGTCACTTGACTTTAGTGGACAATTCGCGGCCTTGTGGCCAGGTTTATGGCAAGAATGGCACTTATATTTGAAAGCTTCGGTTGATTTTTCACTTCTTAACCCAGTTTCTGCATGTGGCTTGCTTGACTTCCTTCGTGGTTGACGATTCATGGCAAACATTGCATTTTGGATCAGGTCGTTTTCTTTGACTTTCCTGGCTTCTGCTTCTTCAAGTATTTTGACTTTCAACGCTTCTGGGTCTGGTAACTGATCTCTGGACTCTATGGCACATCGAAAATTCTCAAAACTTTCAGGTAGGCTGTACAATAACATAATGGCTAGGAGATCTTCATTGATTTCTAGATCCATCTCATCGAGTTTGTCGACAGCGTCGAAGAACTGATTTACATGTTGTCGAACGTCGTCATCTTCTTTCATTTTGGTTAACGTTAATCTTTTCAGGAGCGTAGCTTTTCGAGCAGGACCCCTTGACTGATAGATTGATTCCAGTTTCTGCCAAACATTCTGAGAGGTGACGCAATGTTTTACTTGCTTTAGTTCTGAGGGGCTGATGGCCAGGATCAAGTCTGACTTCGCTTTCCTGTCATTTTTCTCCCATTCCGCAACTGCCGTCGCATTACTTTCTAGAAGTCTCGGCTTTGGCTTACTTCCATCCACGTAAGTCCAAGCGTCGTTCTTTATAAGAAGGGCTTCCATTTGAAGTTTCCATGTGTCGTAATTTTCTTTTGTTAGAGCCTCGATTCTGACGTGGTGAACTCCAGCCATTTGTCGATGTTACTATGTTAATTGATAATAACGCGACTTTACTTCCGAACTCGTAACAATTAATTTCGATCACACACTCAAAGGGTTCCGAGTCTTTAAAACGTCGCGTAGTGACAGCGTGTTGGCCCCATAACCTGTTGTTATTGAGGAACGACAGCAATTACTTTAAAACTATTCAGTTTATTGTGCAGGAAGACAGTGAGTATACACGCGATTAAGTACAGTGCTTTTATAGATAATATAAAAAACGAATCGTTCGTTGTCAATTAAAAAACATCTATCGATAAAACAGAGACTATAGTAAGAGAGTAATAAAACCAAAGGTCTTTAACAAGTTCAGAGTTAGTTGCAACAAATATTTATGGAATAAATATACTGAGTACATTTTAAATAACTTTTATTAAAATAACGTTTTATAGAGAACTAAATAAATCCGGCGACTCCGCGAGTGCATTCTCGGACTATGTAGCTTCTCTAATTATGGACGTTGATCAGCGTTGCAAGGCGTACGATAACTGCGATAATTTTGAGAGTTTTTTGGAGGTGTACTATAATTTATTTCGATAATTTTGCCTAAACGTACGATAATTTTGAATTTGGCGGAAAATCGTCAAAGGTCACACGGGACATGTTTCGACAACTCCAACTGATGTCGTATCGGGGAAGATTAGTGTGAGAGAAATAGTTCATCCTTTGAGTAATACACTGAACGCAAGGGCTGGCCGTGAGAAGCACTTCGAGTCTTCATAACGTTACTTTCCCATATGATTTCCCTGTATATTCAGCTTGAGAAAAACACTACTATTTTGTCTTGTGCTCTCTAATAAGGCGGGAAATTCTGGAGGCTGATGCAACCATGGCGACTGGGGTATTGTAATTCAACCTCAATAGTAGTAAATAATTCAATTTTTTAGTCTAATTTTTTTTTTAGTTTTAAAACAAAATATGACGAATGTTTATCAAACTAGATATTTCTAACAGGTATGAAACTCCGCCAAAGATTCAGGTAGGTACAGAAGGGCCCAAAAACCAAAAAAAAAGAAACGCCGAATACAGAAGTATTGGAAAGAATGGGAGTACAAACCGGAATTCTTGCCTTGGCTCAAACCTAGCCCAACAATACTATAAAAGCTAAATGTACCTTCTGCAATATCTCCATTTTGGCTCAACTTGAAGTTCTACAAAATGTACCCGGCAGGACACAGGTTATACTTTTGCAAAGCACCGGTCAAATTACAAGTATTACTATAAAAAATGCTCCAAGGGATGGGCTCATAATTGTAGCGACATCGTACCGAAATTATTTGAATAGCGCTAACTATGCTAAATGGATTACCCGTAATTCTAACGTCAATTTATTTACTTCCAATATTATTCTAGTAGTGCAACACAAACATAAAAGTGAGTGAGTTGTCCCTCGTTGCGAATTCTTTAACAGCGCAATCATTCAATAAATTTACTTATTTTATAATTTTCAAACTTTTTCTTCATTATCTTAAGATGAATTTCGTCCCGATATATCTTTATTTAAAATAAAACTTAAAAAGAAAATTATTTTCTCCTGTGGAATCGAACTTGCGATCGATGGTTCTGCCGTGTAAAGTGCAATGTCTCTAACCGATACACCACGCGCCCAGTATTCATGCTTCGCCATCATTATTATAACATGCCTGAACGCGCTCCTCCGAGAATTTTTTCGGTACAATTTAATTCGTTGAACGTACAAGTTTTTTATCTCATTGTAACAATAGGAATGTTACAAGAGAACATTAATTTTTTTACTTAAGTCAACCAAAACTGATTCAGATTGTTTTAAAACATTTTAAAAGTAGGGATATTATAGTGATACATTAAAACAATCATTTTCCTATTTTTAAAATAAGGGAATATTTTTATTTATATTTTTAAAATGTGGCACTATTTTATTTATATCTTTAAAATGTGGCACTATTTTTTGTTTTTAAAATGTTGAACTATTTTATTTATATTGTTAAAATATGGCATTATTTTATTTAAGTTTTTAAAATATGATACAATTTTAGTCCTATTTTAAAATTAAGACGCTTTTCTAATATGTGACGCTATTTTAATTATATTTTCAAATATGAGACAATTTTTTTCTTATTTTTAATATGGGAAAAAATGTTCCCTGAGATAGCAAGCTCAGGCCTGTATTAATAATAAATTTGCTTTTTTTATAATTTTTAAAACATTTTCCTCATTATTTTAAGATGAATTTCGTCCACGAATCATCTTTATTTAAAATAAATCTTTAAAATAAATTATTTCCTCGTGTGGAATCGAACTGGGGACCCATGGTTCTGTCGCGCTAAAGGCAACGGATCTAACCGCCATACCACGAGTCTGGTAGTTCATGAACATATTCAAGAGATATTATTTATAAAGCTCGCACATGCGTTTCAGATTCTTGGTCACACCATGACGTCAGAAAACCACCGCCGGTATTTCACTGGGGAATTTTTCATCGTTTTCCTCTCGTGGGCACGTATATTTCAATTGACACGCGAGTGTGTTCGACGGGTCTTCAAGTATTCCGTTAATGAAAATAACACTTTTGCCCCATTGATAGATGACGCGCAAAAGTAACAAGTTGGGAAACCAAAATAAACCTCTCCGAGCCGAGACGAATTTACTTTCCAAACAAGTTCCGCAAGCCAATGAGGCAAACCGGAAATACATAATTCTAATCGGCGAGATATTGCCATGATCATTTAGTTTAAAGCGTTTTAATAATTTCCTGCGTATCCACAATAATTCTAATGAGGACCTAATATCTATCACTTAAATGTGTATTTAACTTTCGGCTCAATCTGAACCGTTAAGACCTCCTATAAGAGGACATGAAACAAGGTCAATTATGGTTAAGATCTAGGTTATCTTATCTCATAGACCCAGTCGTTTCAACACGTATGGAGAGATGAAGTATTAACTTCCTTATTATTTAATGAAGCTTAAAGTTACGTTTACACTATATATAAATGTAGTAAAGATGAATTAAAAAGTAAACACCAAATTTTAAATGTTAATATCAAAAGATGTTCTTGGAATATTGAGATGAAACAGAGCTTTATAGCTACACAACTACTAAAAGAATCGTAATGCCGAAAAATATTTAAGTATTTCCATTTAATATTCTGCAAAAAGAAAATGTTATGGTTTTGTAAGAGATCTTTTCACCCTACTCGCTTTATATTAACTATGATATGCGTGTACTGTTTCGATTCAGATGCAATCTTCATTACTCGTTCTATATTAACTCACACTTGTGTCAGTACATAGAAATAAGTTTATCTTAAATAATTAGTTAAATATAAATGATATTAATTATTTTTATCGCCAGTAAATAACTTTAAAAATAGTTAAATCGTTTAAAATAAAGTTGTTCCTATTTTCTTTCGAAACTTTGCTAATATTGACGTTTAAAGTGAAGGGTACCCCTCTTGCCCGCTTTCTTCAAATTTTGGGCTATATATACGATTCGTTTCCATTATAATAATAGATAAAAATGCATTCGCGTGAACCGATGGTGGAAGCCCTGCCATTGGGAGGCTAGACGTTTCTCGTAACCCTAGCCGATCGCGGCGTATATCTTGAAACCAATAATAGATAAAAACGCATTCGCGTGAACCGATGGCGGAAGCGCTGCCATTGGGAGGCTAGACGTTTCTCGTAACCCTAGCCGATCGCCGCGTATATCTTGAAACCAAACGATGACGAAGGAAAAGAAGCCAGAATGGACTGACTGGCGTCCATGTGGAATGGACAAAGACCTGAAGATGGTGGTGCATAGAAGCTGGTGTCAATGTGGAATTGACCAAGAACAGAAGATGGTGGTGCATAGAAGCTGGTGTCAAGGTGGAATGGACAAAGACCTGGAGATGGTGGTGCATAGAAGCTGGTGTTAATGTGGGATTGACGAAGAACAGAAGATGGTGGTGCTTAGAAGCTGGTTTCAATGTGGGATTGACGTAGAACAGAAGATGCTGGTGCTTACGAGCCAGCAACTACAGGCTAGTGTCCATGTGGGATGGACAAAGACTAGCAGATTGTGGTTCTTAGAAGCCAGTTAGTAAAGACTAGTGTTGGTAGATGAATGGCCAAATTTCCGTGAACCGCGAACGCGTTCCGGAAATCGGGTATTTGTTTGCTCCGATTTGTAAACTGCGAACGCGGTCACGTGGGGTCTGACAGACAGACACACAGACAGACAGACACGGCCGGTGTAATACCTCTCCGTGACATACGTCACTCGGAGAGGTAAAACCATCATTTGCCCGAAAAAACACACTGAAAAGCTTAAAGATGCAAAATCTGTCGGTAAAAACCTGGTGTCTTTTATAAAAAAGAAATAAGAGAAATTCCATTCCTGACGCTGTTAAAAGGGCGGAATTGAAAAACTGTGGATTTATCATCGAACACAAAATAGCCTTTCAATCTGTTGACCATTTAACAGAACTTATGAAGTTCGTCTTCCCAGATTCAAAAATAACGCAAGAGATGCGATTGAAAAGAACTAAATTAACGTGTTTTGCAACAAACGCTATTGGCTCTACACATAAAGAGCAATTAGTTCAGACAATAAGAAAAACAAAATTCAGTGTAATGATTGATGAAACCACAGATATCTCTGCTATTAAAGCACATGTATAGGAGTTAGGTTCAATGATGAGAATTTAGGCAAAATTGTCAGCAAGTATTTTGGGCTTATTCAAATTGAACCCTCTCAACTAAGTGGAAAAATAACTGCCAGTGATATTTTCAAGTCAGTCATTCAAGAATTTGAAACAGAATACATAAGTTTAGATAATGTCATTGGATTTGGAACTGATGGGTGTAACACCATGATGGGTGCACATGACTCTGTTGCTAGTCGGTTCAAACAATTCTGCCCTGGCATTTTCATAATGAAAGGTATTTTCCATTTACTCGCTTTATGCGCAAGTCAGGCTTTCAAGAAACGTCCCCGTCGGTCTGAAGACCTAGCAAAAGACATCTACAATTTTCTTAAACATAGTCTCAAACGTTTAGCTGAATTAAAACAGTTTCAAGTAATTTTGGATATACCTGTGCACTAGATTTTGCATCCGTCTGAAACGAGATGGTTATCACTCATCGCTGTTGTTGTACGAGTTTTGGAACAATGGGAATCATTGAAATTTTATTTGCAAATATATGGAACCGCGAAAAGCTTGTTGCTGCGGAGGAAATCTACAAAAGCCTCTATGATCCGAGTCTGAAACTTTATTTCATGTTTTAAGAGTAGGTATTGCCAAACTTTACGGGCCTTAATGAGTACTTTCAGTCAGCTAAAATTGTTATAGTAGAACTTAACGAAAAATATGTGACAAGCTACAAAGATCTCCTAATAACCTTCATGGACCTCAGCTGATTTAAACGTGTATGATGTATCTAACAAATCAAAATACATTCCCCTAAATAATTTCTTTGGGTGTGAAAGTTTGGACTCAATTGAGCGACCAAAGATTACAAAGTCGACAAGATTTTCAACAAATACAGAATGATTTTCTCAACAGATGTAGGGAGTTCTTAATAGAAGGCTGCCAACAAATGAAAAACCGGTATGACTTCAATGAACCGATCCTGACGAAAGTATCTGTTCTTGCTTCAATTTCTGCACTTGATGGCAGAGTTCCTTCACTGCTTCCGTTGGCCTCGCAACTTCCCAGGATTATTAAACAACAGAAAAAAACGTTCAATTTCGGTTCCTGTCTCTCTGTGAAATTTCACATGAAATTAAAACAACTAAAGAAGTCGACGTCTTTTGGAACAGAGTTCTACAAATGGAAGATGAGACTGGATAGAACGTTTTGATGTTGTAGCTAACTTTGCGCTCCATGTGTTTTCACTACCTCTTTCAAATGCTGATTGTGAACGAGTATTCAGTAAAGTAAATTTGAATAAAACCAAAACAAGAAACAAATTAATAAAATCGATAGTAAATGGTGCACTGCTTAGAAGCTGAAGCAGGAAGGTGTGTCAAATTCGAGCCTAACAAAGATATGTACAACCGTATAAACAGTGTGATTAGAGATGTGAGTCGGTAATTTACCGTCCGTAAATTACAGGTAATTTACCAAATACCGCGTAAATTACCGATTTATATCTTACGGTAATTTTACAATGGTAATTTACCGGTAAATTACGGCGGTAAATTACCGTGGTAAATTACCAAACATTTTTATTACGCATTTAATGTTAATTTTACGCTTAAATGGTCAATCATTTCTGTGTTTACTTCGAAAATGACTGACCAGGCGCTATTCGCTAGTCAAAACTTATAAAGTTGCGCTAGAAATTAGTCTTTTAATAAATCTTTAATTAGACATCAGATTAGAAAGGCCAGGGCTGCCGTCTTGATAGCAAAAGCCGCAAATACGTGAAAAGCAGTCAGATAGTGCTCACAATTAAGCTTTGTTTAAAGTAATGCATTGTAAGTACCGACTGAACGGTAATTTTTGTTTTCCCAAAATTTCAATCGGTAATTTACTGGTAATTTATCGGTAATTTACCCGGCAAATTACCGTTTTTAAAAATTACGGTAATTTCACATCTCTAAGTTTGATATATAAAACTGATTCTAGTCAAAAAACCTCTCATGATTTGGACGTGATAATTTAGGTCTAGCGTGATTTTAATTTTTTTTTATGGAATAATATTTTGCATCAAGTGATCTGTTATTATTTTTCCTAAAATAGAAACGCTGAAGCTCAAAAAAATTCTTAAGTTGTCCTTAAAAGTAAAAAAAACATTTCAGTATTATTTACTGATCTTATTGAAGTGTTTAAATCATTTATTATACATTGGCTAATTCATTAAATTCTTCCTTGGAAAATTGCATCGCGACCAAATTTCAAGCAAACATCGTGGTAATATTAAAATTTGCCGGCAATTTTTTTGTAGCTTAAGAGCGTACGATAACTTTGTTCAGAAATCGACAATTTTTTGTCCTTTGTGCGATACTTTTTAATATTTAATCTGGCAGCTCTGAAGCTCGTCATCCGACGCGGGTAAGCGGCTGTGTAGCCGTGGAGTGGTCTGGCGTAGTAAGTATCCTACTTAAATGATTTTATTTATAACCTATATTTTAATTATAATAATAATGAAATATATTTTCAAATGTTTATCATTTAAAATGCTAGGACCAGGTAGACCTAAAAAGGTACTAAGAACCTGCCATGAGAAGAACTCACATATATTGCATTCACTATGGGCTATAGAGGAGAAGTGTCAAACTAGTTCTATTGCTAGTACATCAACAAGCGACGATTCAACAACAAGAACCAGTGCATCAACATCAAGTGCTAGTCCGTCAATGAATTCAACAACAAGTTCTATATTTGAAAGCAGTAAAAAAGTAATTTTTGTCAAACTAGTGGATTGGAATGCTCTCCAATAGCCCTTTTCGCATGTCGGAGGGTAAAAGTGGGGGGAAATGCGAGGCGCGTGCATGTTAGTAACAACGTGGATAAAATAGCAGACTACGGTCTTAGCCTCCGCGTATTTCCTCATTATTTTAGAGGCATCAACTTTGCCATTAAATCTGATCATTTTCGATGCATTTTCTTGATTTTTTTTCTTAGAAATTTAGAAAAATAGTGTAATAAAATTCATTTTAAGCCAGTGGTTTTTTAGTTAGTTCAATTTTGTAGCATTGTTCAATTACTTTTTTTCATATGATTCTTAAGCCTTTGCACTATGCCTGGATGCTATGTTGTGGTACTATGGGTAGGATGCAAGAATCAGTCGTATAAAGTAAAGAGGGATGGTAAAACAGTGGAAATTAAATTTCACAGAATTGTTGTGAAAAGGAGAACGAGTTATAAATCGAAAATGTTGAAACTCCAAAGACGGGGATATGTAACATGCATTTCGTTAGTGGTATCGGACCCTGGTCGGGAATCGGCGGTCCTCGCGGGGAAAGCGCTCTTTTTTTGAGGGGTCGCTCTCGTGGTTTTGGCGTGCGCTTTTATCTTAATTTAATGTTTTACATTCTTAGTTTGGCATGCGCTTTTATTGTAATTTAATGTTTTTATTAAGCATGCTCATGCTATATTTAAAAAACGATTACTCTATTTTCTATTGCATGTTATTGATTTCATGGTGTGCCTCGCACCTTTATAGTCTGTAGGAGGTTCATGCTTGTCACGTTTCTTGCGATGCGTTATTGTTAATAAAAATCTTTTCGCAATTGCAAATTCAGCCTGGTCCTAAATATATGGAGCGAGAATAATAAGCACTCACTTTCTTCACAGGTTCAGTTTACATCACTTTGACCATCGTCCAATCACATAAGTTCATCGAAGATACGCTTAACGTCATCAGCAAAGAGCTACACTCATTTAACAGATATCTATATTATTTGGTCGTAAATGTTAAAAAACAGACGAAATATAATAAAATGTAATGGGGCAGTGAGTAGACAATCATACGTCACAACCTTGGGAGTGCCCCAGGGATCAGCGCTGGGACCTCTATTATTTAGTAGATACGTCAATGACCTACAACACTACGTTAAATCATCTAAGATTGCCCAGTTTGCCGATAATACAAAGCTATATAGGACTATTCGGTCATGTGAAGATTGTCTGGCTCTTCAAAGGGACATTGATGGTGTTAAAAAATGGAGCATCTTAAATAAAATACCATTAAATAGTCAAAAACCGACCGTTGTCACGTTCACTCGCAAAACAAACAAGATTAATTTTAATTACGTTCATGACACAATAATTTTAAGCAGAGCCAATCATTATAAGGATCTGGGAACAGTACTTGATAGCAAATTAAAATTTAACGAGCAAATGTCGAACATAATGGGTAAATCAATGAAAACCCTATCAATGTCTCTGAAGATAGCCAAGTCATTAAATTCTGGAAGGGTATTTAAATTGTTGTACATTTCGTTAGTTCGAAGTATCCTGGAGTACATTATATTGATTTACGGAGGATGTTGTGTCTCAACTCTTGTCAAAATAGAACGCGTACAAAGGAAATTTGTCGAATTTTACTACTTTAATTTCAAATGTGACACCATATATAAATATCATCTAGTGCTTGAGAAATTGGGGTTACAATCATTGCTGTGGCGCCGTAATATGCCAGAACTTTGTTTCTGAAGAAAGCTTTTGATAAACAAAATAGATTGTCCTTATCTGTTGTCTAAAATCTATCTCAATGCACCTAGACTTAATACAAGACAAAAATCCAACTTTTATTATGAAAAAGTTGATAAACTCAATCCCATTACACGAATACAGA
Organism: Phalangium opilio; assembly: GCF_054372755.1. Classification (NCBI taxonomy): domain Eukaryota; kingdom Metazoa; phylum Arthropoda; class Arachnida; order Opiliones; family Phalangiidae; genus Phalangium; species Phalangium opilio. The sequence goes on along the minus strand of NW_028324240.1, from coordinate 618,201 downwards.
TAACCGCTAACGAGCACAAAGATGTCGATCTATTTTTTCACTCACTATTTTATATAAAAAATTATTTAAAAAAAAACGGATAATTATATAACTTAATCCAATTTTTCTCCTTTACGTATTATAATCTCTACATTACAACGAAATAACGAAATTCAAGAGTTCGAAGAATTAAGAAACAAAATTTATTAAGGCACAATAATTGTGTGTTTTTAATTGTACATTTACCTGTATATTTTAATTTAAACCGTGCGACCCATTGTAAAAAGCCTCCGGGCGTTATGGACACGCAATAAAGCTTGATTTGATTTGATTTGATATTTATGTCCATTAATTAATACATTTCCTTTTCAGCGTTACCAGGCTCTACAGCGAAAGCTTGAGCGATATGGGAAGCATCTCTGGTTGTAATGACACATTTTTGGCGCCATCAAGAGCTTGAACTGAACCCTAGTCAGGAGAGTGGAACCATAGACGTATGGACAGAGTGATAGGCTGGACCAATGCCTGGGAATTGTGTTTTATTTGGATGATGACGTCACATTAGTTAAAGAGACGCATAAGATGCCTTTCGGTTACATTGGCCTCAACATATAGTCTCAAACTTCAAAAGGGTATGATGTATTGTTTGCCCGGCTCAAACCAGGATGGAAACTAAGCTGCTGCGAGTGATAAGTTTACCATTTCTGTGAGATGAATCATCCATTTTAATGTGATATTCTACAAAATATGATCATCATTTTTTCTTTAGTTCATAATGTGCTTACGTTATTGAAGACAGAGGCATTGTGTTGACGCGTTCTTCAACTAATTGAGTGTATTACCACAATTAACTGTAACGTCTGCTGTGATTCGTCATAATCACTGTAGGGAAACAGACAATTTCTTTGGCAAACCTGTACAGTGAGAGTTGGTATGGCGTTGGCTTCAACACTGTAGACGCTACCATTGAACGTGATATAGGACATGGCTAGAAGTTAAGTCGTCTCTGAGGTAAGTGGTGTTGGGTTCATGTAGTGATTCAACATAGAACACTGAGGGCTCGTAGTGTAAAGTGTCAAATGAGAATAGACAGACCTTCACTGTACAATAGTTCCCGTTGATGAGGTTTATTGGCGTGCCACTGTCATCACTACTAAGACGGTAGGTTGCTTTAGTTTGTTGCAAGAGTTGTAGATTTCTCAGTCATTCTGTAGAGAGAGTTCTAGTAAGTTGTCTTGTCAAAGCTGAACGTTCTACATATATATATATATATATATATATATATATATATATATATATAATATTTGGGAAAGGCCAAAGTGTGGTTTCCAGTGCAGTACATCATGATCATTAACAAACTTAGCCGAGATGTGTTTGTGATGCGTAAAAAGTGGTCTCGCCAGATCGGCACGTCCGTCTACAATGAACCATTATTATGGCTGTTGAACAGTTGACGCAAACGAGTTCTTTGAATGTTCTCTAAATCATTATCTTCAACCAAAAATGGTTCTACTGCAATGTGAGCCGCTTCACTACCATTGCGCCGAATTCCAATCAACCGAAACCAATACCATTCGACCGAAAAACCCACACTTTGGCGGATTTACGATTCTGTCCAATGGGACAATCCCACTGCACCGAAAAACCCGCACTTCGGGTTTTCCCGATGAAATTTAAATAAAATTAAAACAATTTAAGGCCTACGTAAAATGAACACAAGATCCAAAAATTTTCTAAATTATTATTTTAAAACTAAGGATTATAAGAACAAAATAGTAATAAATCAGCAAAATATGACATAATGAAACCAATTGCTAATATTGATTTATTATTATATGTTATATTTATCACGAAAATACTTTAAGCCAGCCGTTTTACTGTACTTGAAGTGTATAACCGCTCCTAAGAGGAAGAGACGTCCTCCTAAACAAACCTAACCTAACCTAACCCTACCGTAATTTTTTGAAAAGGCATATTATTCGAAAAGTCAATGAAGATAAACATCAATATTTTGGTAAAGGCGTAACATTGTTAAGTGATTTATATAATATTACTAACCTAACCGTAATTTTTTGGAAAAGGCATATTATTCGAGAAGTCAATGAAGATAAACATGAATATTTTGGAAAAGGCGTAACATTGTTAAGTGATTTATAAAATATTACTAACCTAACCTAACGTTTAACCCATGCCCAAATAGTCAAGTCCAATTTTCACTTTTTCTGTGTGCTATTATATTCAATTTTATATGGCACAATTACATATGTTAATTATGTTACTTTTTACATAAGAATTTAGTGTGGAAATTTCCAGCTACACAATCAAGTAACCTAACGGCTATTTCTATTTTATTTTTCAATGGGTTTTTAACATTCTCATGATAATTATTAACCGCGTTGCTGTATCTTTTGTTGATATTTTTATACGCTAAACTAACTTCGTGCACATATTTTCCCGCGTCTTTATCTAATTTGCCGTTCGTGTACTCAATTTGCATTTTTCGGACTTCTTCGATAAAAAGAAATAGTGCTGGCTTTGCGTTGAATTTCAAATTTAACTTGTTATGAAAACCTTCCAGGTGGTTATTCGTTCGCATTTGAAAATTACCGAAGTGGTTCCATATTTCTGGTGGGTGTAAGCAGTTGTCCATCCAAGTCTCAACAAAGTAGTTTAAAAACAAAACAACATTAGGGTTTCCATGACGACAATCCTTTTCTATTTCAATCCGCAGTGCAGTGTGTTCTTCAACGGGAACCAAAGCCAAAGCCATCAATCGACGAATAGTTTTTCGAACGACATCGTTCGGTTTATAAACCACCGATAGCTCCTTTGTACTTGCGGCACGCCAAATAGCCTGGCTATAATGGAATAGGCATCCTCGAATGATCGCATCCGGAAAAAAGACCTTGAGAGAAGATATCATGGATGCCTCGAAATCAATTTAGAAACTGGGGGGCGAAAACGAAAATCCTCGAACTGAAGCTGCTTCTTTGACCAGGCTTAAACACCGCTTGTAGACCACAGCCGAATGTCCAGGAAGTAACGCATATACAAGTGGCAACATTATACCGTTAAAATAACCGTGAAGGACATATAATTGGGCGAACTGACTTGGGCAGGCATAATGGGTCCCGTCCATAATAACACATGACGACTGGCATAAGATTTTCATAAACGTATCAGTGGCAAAAGCGATTATTCGGTCATCTATTCCATCGTCAACAAGTAAAAAGTTCTCACTCTGTTCCCCAACGGCAAGACGCGTCCATTCTTCAGTAAGTATTATATCTCGGCGGTGGGCTGGATTATTTGGAAAGCGCTTATTCTGTTCCCTGTAAAGGCTGACCGTACGGATTTAAACTCAGTAAGAATAGAATGAACCTCCATTGCACTCAATCCATCCTCCAGCGCCTGTTTTTTAGCTTCAGAACACACAGTGTTGTAAACCTCCCGAGGTCGTTTTCTAGTACCATCTTGTTACATGGCTCTCATCATCGATTCTTTAGCTCTTAGCTGTAAAATACCCTTAGTATCCGAAGCGTGAGTTGGATGAACCTCTGGAGCTGACTGAGTTATATCTTCACCCAAAGTAATCATTCTAACTTTACAACCACCGGTTCTACATACAAAAAATCGGGACTGGCCTAGGCTTTTGTTAAGCCGAAATAAATTTCCGTTATACAAGTAAACAAATCCACCTTTATTTGCCATACGTTCCATTTCAACAAACTGGGAACTAAGCACACCGAACAAAAAATATATATCAACTATAATAGACCAAATATTGGCGTTTCCAAGGCAGTAAAAATGTATTTACAACGTTTCATTAAAAAACGACATTAATAAAAATTAAACTACATAGCATTTTTGGGGTCGCTTAGTTCGACAAATAGGGTCGTTGGAATTGTAAATACCAAACCGCCGTTGGGCTAAATTTATTAAAAACATTGGCGGGATACGGTCTAATGGAATTCTGTGCAATGGGAAGATACCCTGTGAGCCACGTCTCATTATCTAATTAGTGACGCGCGATACGGAAGTAATGAGACTCCAAAGTTCTCAACTTATGACCCCGAATATGATTAGTTGTGAGATCAAACGTTTAGTGTAGCTTTCAACTGAGCACAATATTCAACCTTCCACGAAGAATGGGTCTGTGTGACCAACACAAAATATTTCGGTTTAAAGCGTCGTGAAATGTCAAGGTCAAATTGTTAAGGGTTATTGTAGACGCATTTCGTTGCGTAGTACAAGCTTTATCTACCGAAACAGCTAACTGACAGCGTCCTATACTAACTATTACTGTTAACCGCAGCACGTTTTGATGGAAAGGCGAAACGGGGTGATACCACGAAGGAGAACTCCTTTAACAAGTGTATGGGGAGAGAACTAAGGCGTAGCGGTTAGCGCTTTCGCCTTGCAGCAAGAGGATCCCGGGTTCGATCCCGAACTGTGGCACCAGGTGAAAAATCTGGAAAGAAATCCTTCTGCGTGAAATCGGTGTCATCGGTATTTGGTTGCGGATTTAATGCAACTGGTGCAGCTAAAAACAAAAACCTTAGATTAAAACTGGTTCTAATCAAATGGAGTCAAGAAAGCTGTTGTAACTAGTTTAGATTAGTACACACCCTTTACTGACCATGGGGTTAACAGTTAGATAACAGGATGATGCGCAATCTGAGAGAAAAACGGCACGCTTAATGTATCAAAGCTCAGGTCGGATAGGACGCCAAAAAGGGGGAGGAATCACCGGACTCAACACTAAGAGCTACAGATGAAGCAATTACCATTGAATCCTACTCTTTCTTTCCCATTTTTGGCGACCCATTCAACCTGAGCTGTGACACATTAAGCGTGCCGATTTCTCTCAGATTACGCATACTTCCCCATCATCCTAACCATAATGATGTACATATATCCATGCATATGAATAAATTTAACATTCAACATATATAACTATAATTTACCTTGCTCCCTAGGCATTGGCTCATCCAAACAGAAGTTGTGTAAGATGCAGCAAGCATAAATTATCTCAGTGACCTTTCTAGGGTTATAGCAAAGGGCACCTCGTGACATGTTTAGGCATCGGAAACGCATCTTCAAAATGCCATTGTCGCGTTCCATAACATTCCGACCTAAATTTTAATAACAATTAATTGACTAAGTTATTACAGCAACACTAGCTTTGATTATGTCAGGTATCAACGTGACCTATAATTTAAAATATTTTTGAAAATATCACAAGTGACAACTATCACTTAAATAGTTAATGTCAGTCAATAGCTATCACTTGCGTAATTGGTCAGAATGGTCTATGTTATTTATCAATCAAAAATTCAAAATGCAATTACCTGACATATGACGCTGATTATAGCGTTGTTCATTTGGTGTTTCAGGGTGGAGTATGGGTGTCATTAGGAATGGCTGTAACGGGTAACCACTATGGCCCAAAAGATACCCTTTTGGCATTTTTCCTGCCATAAAACGCCCAAATATGTCGCTGAAACGCCAAGTAAAAGAGTCATGCGTCCCACCAGCATGTTTGGCCACAACATCGGTGATACGCATTGCATTATCTGGTACAGAAAAAGGACTGTCAGTAAGCACATTATCATTCAAGCAGGACACCATTTACCAATTGGACATTAAGGGAGTAATTTCCTTTCTTATCCATGTGGGCATTTGGTTCAACAACTGGTGCTTTGATTAGCACATGAGTGTATTCAATTGCACCTAAAACATCTGGGAAAGAGCACCTGGCTCTAAATGATGCTTGTAAAAACCATAGGAGATACTTAATTTTCAATATTGTCTCCATGTTCAAGAAAAATGGAACTCTGAATTGAAGTTAAAATTTTTGGTTCCATAAAAACTTTCTTGCAAACTTAACTTGGCATGATGAATGTAACACCAAAACCCCATTTAAATTGCCTGAAACTACGTAAGCAAATCTCACCAAAACCCCATTTAAATTGCCTGAAACTACGTAAGCAAATCTCACCAAAACTTAACCAAATCACATTTCCGAAAAAAATATTTTGATTGCCTCTGACCATTTCGCGGTTGTTTAACATGAATATCAACGTATTTTTCAAACATATGTCTAATAAAGGAGACATATACCCGATATATTCAGAGCTTTATGCTGGGGGAGAAGCTATGATCGAAGAATACTTTAAACGGCTATACTTCTGATTTTAATACAAAAGTGAAGTTGAAACCCTACATGCCCGCCAGAACCGTGCTAGGGAGGTTTATCGTATCACCAGGGATAGATAGACTTTTTTAAGACGGAATGGGTAACAGGGTTATTCGGGTGCGCGTCCAAGTCCACGACCCCCTTACCCGTGACAGAGGGATATGAAAGAAGAGGCGGGTCTTATTTTCGTTATGGCGTTGTATGTATATCCGGGTCAAATAAACGTCGTCTGCCCCTTCGTCTGCCAAGTTGGAATGGGCTCGGATTGTAATTTTTGAAATAACGTTGTTTAAAAATGGAAGTTACGCAAGACATAGGGCTTGCAAGTGAAAAAACAAGTTGGGAAACCAAAATAAACCTCTCCGAGCCGAGACGAATTTACTTTCCAAACACAGGTCCACCAGCCAATGAGACAAACCGGAAATACATAGTTCTAATCGGCGAGATATTGCCATGTTCATTTGTAAAGTTCAAAGCGTTTAATAATTTCCTGCGTATCCTCCATAATTCTAATGAGGACCTAATATCTATCACTTAAATGTGTATTTAACTTTCGGTTCACTCTGAACCGTTAAGACCTCCTATAAGAGGACATGAAGCAAGGTCAATTATGGTTAAGATCTAGGTTGTCTTATCTCATAGACCCAGTCGTTTCAACACGTATGAAGAGATGAAGTATTAGCATCCTTATTATTTAATGGAGCTAAAAGTTACGTTTACACTATATATAAATGTAGTAAAGATGAATTAAAAAGTAAACACCAAATTTTAAATGTTAATATCAAAAGATGTTCTTGGAATATTGAGATGAAACAGAGCTTTATAGCTACACAACTACTAAAAGAATCGTAATGCCGAAAAATATTTAAGTATTTCCATTTAATATTCTGCAAAAAGAAAATGTTATAGTTTTGTAAGAGATCTTTTCATCCTACTCGTTTTATATTAACTTTGATATGCGTGTAGTGTTTCGTTTCAGATGCAATCTTCATTACTCGTTCTATATTAACTCTCACTTGTGTCAGTACATAGAAATAAGTTTATCTTAAATAATTAGTTAAATATAAATGATATTAATTATTTTAATCGCCAGTAAATAACTTTAAAAATAGTTAAATCGTTTAAAATAAAGTTGTTCCTATTATCTTTCGAAACTTTGCTAATATTGACGTTTAAAGTGAAGGGTACCCCTCTTGCCCGCTTTCTTCTAATTTTGGGGTATATATACGATTCGTTTCCATTATAATAATAGATAAAAACGCATTCGCGTGAACCGATGGTGGAAGCCCTACCATTGGGAGGCTAGACGTTTCTCGTAACCCTAGCCGATCGCCGCGTATATCTTGAAACCAATAATAGATAAAAACGCATTCGCGTGAACCGATGGTGGAAGCCCTGCCATTGGGAGGCTAGACGTTTCTCGTAACCCTAGCCGATCGCCGCGTATATCTTGAAACCAAACGATGACGAAGGAAAAGAAGCCGGAATGGACTGACTGGCGTCCATGTGGAATGGACAAAGACCTGAAGATGGTGGTGCATAGAAGCTGGTGTCAATGTGGAATTGACGAAGAACAGAAGATGCTGGTGCATAGAAGCTGGTGTCAAGGTGAAGTTGACGAAGAACAGAAGATGGTTGTGCTTGGAAGCTTGCAAGTACAGACTAGTGTCCATGTGGAGTGGACGAAAACCAAAGCTGGTGGTGTTGGAATTCAAGTAGAATAGCCAGTGGAGACAAACCCAAATTTCCGTGAACTGTCAATGCAGTCCGGAAATTGGGAACACGTTTGCTCCGATACGCAAACTGCGAACGCGGTCACGTGGGGCGTGACAGACACACACACAGACACACAGACACACACGCACGTCCGGTGTAATACCTCTCCGTGACATACGTCACTCGGAGAGGTAAAAACGGGGAAGACCCAAGAAAATTAAAAGTGAGTTAGAATTGAGTAAAAGTCTTCATAGATATTACAGCACGAACAGGTTTTAACCAAACACTAAGCTCACAAAACTCCTGCCCACTCACTAAGCCTTGGTTATCTTCATCAAATTCGTTTACAAAATTATGAGGATAGTAGATATGCTTGGCTTAAGAAAGAATTAGCGAACACTTTTCACCCTTACAGATGTACTCCAAATCCTAAACACCGGCACCAAATTCACTAACTACCTTCTTAATTGCTATTAAAAACAATTCCCGAATAATTACCGGACCCTCGCATTTAGACGGCTCCATTTTGAGCCCCTGTGAAGACGCTTATCTGTACAACCATAGCCAACTCGATCCGCGCTTCCGCTATAGCGCGAGCAGCTTGCGTCATGACGCGCGTGATCGAGTGGGCTATGGTACAACGCAAGAGGGGTCGTAGTCATAGCGACAGAGGTAAACAGGAATTACGTATTTTTGGCCCTCCTTGTCAGCAACGTCACCAATACGTAGTTTTAGTGAGCCAATAATTTAATTTTTTGGTTACGTGTTGAAGGAAGGGGCTATATACTCGTCTATGAGTCGGACTGAAGTAAAAGCCAAACATTGTTTATTCCGTCTTAAAAAAGTCTATCTATCCCTGGTATCACAAAATACCAACCTTTACCGCAGCCACTTCAGCATCACCAGCAGGAAAGTTTACCAGCTACTTCATGGAAACAATGGTTGCCTCAGTAACATTCTTTATGGCTCGGCTCACTGATGGCTGGCTCATGCCATGCTCGTAGTTACTGGCGAGCGCATGCTGAAAACTACCGGAACCATAAAATAGAAGAGCCACATGAACTTGATGCTCCACCGTCAAAACATATTCCTGATTGGGTTTATTTCCAAGTTTGGGTCTTAATCGGTCACACAAGGCACGAACTTTGTCTTTACTGAGTCTATATTGACTTAAATACTCCGCATCTGGCAAAAGATATGGATCGCCTCTATTTCTACGATAAGTATCACCATTATGTGTATATTCTCGTGAACCTGCCAAGATTCTTTCTATGCACAATAAACGAACTTTTCTATTCTATTCTATTCTATTATCTTGTTCATCAAAATAGGCAGCAGCAGCTACATAAACACGACCCGCCATTGTAGAATTAGAAATGAACAATCGTACTGGCTGTCGTCTGCTTCATAGTGTGTTCAGCACCATCAAAGTAAGCTTAAAGTCGGTAATGTAACCGATTCAAGAACCTAAACGTTTCGACGGTCATCAAATTCATAATTTTGAATTTCGTGTTTAATTTGACTATGTTGAGGAGAGCCTGCGCAGCCTACCCTATTTACTATTACGAATCAACACACCTAGGTCAAAATGGCGTCATCAGCATGATATCCAACCAACAGCCCTAAGTTCGATCCTGACCGACTAATCAGCGAGCTTAAGTCTGGGGGAGGAGCATACTTTCTCTGCAGAATGCGGCCCCAGGTTAAATTTTAAACGCAAAACTGGAAACTAACCTCTAGCTAGCCGACCGAAAACCAAATGGTTAAAAAATTGCGATAGATAAGGAGGTCTAGTGTTTTTTTAGACCTCGATTTAAAATGAAAGATTTAAAAAAGCGAACTGCCGAACACCCTACCTATTTTTTAGGAGCACTATACTGAAGGAGACGTAGCTGTATTTTAATTTTAATGCACTTATTAGGCAACGTTCATTTTTAATCCTATATTATTACTCAATATCAATAGAAACGGTACTAGATGGTAGGTATCATTGCCATATTGGAGTAAGAAAATGTGGGCTTCAACAATTTGCTGTGAATGGCGGTCGGTCTTAAAGGATATGAGAAGCTTTGTTATATTTTTATGTCTACAAACCTCTGATTTATATAGCAAAAGATAGAATTAATTACGGTGAATTCAAAAATATCAAGCTTTTAATTCTCCGATTTCTAGTTATTTGGCAATATGCATTTGAAAATGCTTCATATGAAATTATTTAAAATCCATTTTTTAAGAAAGGCTACAACGTTTTCTTGTTTTTGACGTCACACACGCGAGATGGTGCCACTTAGGTTTTATAGTTCTATCTCCGTTAGCGTAATTAAACATTTAAGTTTCTTCTAATCGACCCCCAAGCTACTGGAATAAGCTTGGCTATTCAAAAACTTATTTCACTTTGAAAGATTAATTTCTTAAACAATATAAGAGTTAGGCGGAAGCCCATTCAGTAAAATACTATCCTATTAATCCTCTAATTAAAGTAACTAAAACCCTCGGCTACGACGATGGAGGCTGGAAAAATTAAGCGAAACGTATCTTTAACTTTGCAATCCGTAGGATTTCTTTTTCAGGACTAAAATTATTATGAAATAAAAACCGCGAAAAAACAAAAAAGTTGCAATGGAAACTTGGGTTTTTTCATTAATAAAACTTCCGTTTTGGCAATTAATAAACAAAAATATAAGATATTTTATTTTAAATTTTTTTTTGACATTAATTACAATATCTTAGGATTCTTTAAAGGAACTACGCCGTATGACAAACAATATGAAAATAGGAACTTGAAATGAAATTTTAAATGAAAATTTTAGAACCATTCAAAGAACGCACTTCGCGTAATGTTTTTTGATGCATATTTTTGTACTTTTTTGTTTGAAATAAAATTTGATAATTCTTAATGTCTTTGTGAAAAATAGTTTTGAGATAACACTTAACATTATTGAAATTAATAATACTTTAATTTTAAATCGATGTATCTTAAAGATTTTTTTTAAATATCAAAACTGTTATTAAAAATATCAAAATATCAATATTTTTCTTAAATATGAAACTATTTTAAAAATAACAAACTATTTTTTTAAATATATCAAACTAGTTTTTTTTCAAAATATAAAACTTTTTTACATAACTTTAACATTATTGAAATTAATAATACTATTATCTTAAATCAATGTGTATTAAACATTTTTCTTAAATATCAAAAAAATTTTGGAGTATCAAACTTGTTTTTTAGAATATGAAAATGGTTTTAAGTATCAAACCTTTTTTTTCGAAATATCAAAAATTTATTTTAAATATATGATTTTTTTCAAAAAATATCAAACTTTAACATTATTGAAACTAATAATATTTTTATTTTAAATCTATGTATATTAAACTTTTTTTTCAAAATATCTAACTTTTTTAAAGATGTTTACCTTTTTTATCAAAATGTTTCGCTTTTTGAGAATATGTAACTTTTTCAGAATATTACTAAAATTAATATTTTAATAATAAAAAAAATTCAAGGGTTTCTAACTATTAATTTTTTCCCAATATGAAACTTGTTTTAAATTTCCTTTATTATTAAATGTATTTGTTTTGTAATTTTTAACATGAAAATAGTTTTTAAAATTCAATTGCACTCATTACGACATACAAATTCTTTTACATCACCGTAATTAATACGTAATACTAGGCTTCAAATATTGGCCTACATTTACTCATTCGCTTTTATTCTTGTCTTGTTCAGTGTTACTCTCTCGGGCTGCTTTAAGCTCCTTGTCAGGGTTAAGGTCTTCAGCTGGTTGAAGCTCTTGGGCTGCTTGAAGCTCTCTTTTTTGGTTGAAGGTCTGCGTCAGGGTTAAGCGCTTTGCCGGAGTTCTTGTTTTTAATTTGAAATAAGTCGGCAATACCTAAATTTTATATTTTAAAGGAAATTTTGGACGTTGTATTAAATTTAGAAAGGTTGCGCCTCAAAATTTCTTAAAGGATATAAAAGAAACACCACATACGAGAGGTTGGTCACTTATAATTTTTCCTATCCTTTCCAAGATTTGACCTTTCACCTGATTATTTGCTCTTGTCATCAAAGATAATTCTGACCTATATTTGAAATGATTTTCTCTTTTGATCATCTTATAAACGCTCGGTCCTAATTTTAAAAGGCGAAAAATGAACACTAAGATCCATTTGACTGAGATTGAAAAAACTACTGACCGAACACCTTGTCAATTCCCTGATTATATTTTTCCATTAATAAATTGATTAAAAGGTTATCTTCGTCCCTCGTGTACCGGTTCCTTTTAGTTGGCCTAAAACTGAAGGAAAACTAAAATTAAAAATAAATATTTGTACAATAATTGAATTATTACTTTTTTTCTTTCTCTTTCGATAATTGTTTCTTGTTTTTAGGTGTTTGCTGTTCTTCCTTGTAGATTTTAAGGTCCGGAATAGCTTTGGGAGAGCAAATAAGCTTTAACTTATACTACAGTGGCGGACTGAAACACCGCAGTAGTTTCTTTTCAATTGTTTTTAGCGGGACAGGTACGTTTTCCTCGCGTAGTAGGAACGATTTAATAGAATTAATGACGATTTAGTTTTAAAATAATAAAACAAAAACAAACTTTATTTTCAGTTAACTAAATTATCCTCTGAAGCTACTTTTAGCTTTTCTAATATAATCAGCAGAATAATTCTAACCGCGAAGCTTATAGCTTTTCTAAAGTATTTCTACTTTGGAGCAGTGAGCGCGCTTTGCTCCTTCTCATTTCAAGTCTTAGAGAATTCTGTCTCTTTTTTAACAAATATTTCTTTGGTTCCCCTCGTTTGGGACCCTTTTCCCCTTTTTACCAGTTTCTTTGTGGAGGGTTTTTGGTGACGTATTGGGAAAAATTTGTTTTCCAAAAACATCTACCAACCTATATCTTTTTAAAACCCTTCACGGTAAATTTCAACATTTCTATACAAGGCTTATTTTTCGCTTCTAGGGAAAATCTCTTATCAAAATACAAAAATATTCACACAAAACTTACATCAAACAATTAAGAATACACAAAATTAAAAACAAAGCACTTATTTACAAAATATCAAAAATTACTAACAAGGTGTACTATACATTAATATACATTTTCACAATTACATTTCGGTTTTTTACACTCTCCCCACCTTGAACAGGGTTCAACATTTCTTTTTTTTATATTTCAAGGGGGTACAACAATTGAATCGGACGCCTTATCCGATTTCCATTAGGTAAACGAACCATACAGGAACGTACAACCCCATCTCTTCCAACCATAGTTTCTTCCACTACGGCTAACTTCCACATTAAACGGGGAAGTTTACTGTCCTCAATGAGAACTACGTCTTCTATTTTTGGGCTGTCATTAGGAGTACAAGCCGGCCTATGGTGGGCAGAGCGTAGTTCTAATAAATAATTATGTTTCCATTGAAACCAAAAATCTATCTAAGAGGGTTTGGCGATATTTTAATCTCTTGGTTAACTCTTCTTTAGTAGCGGTCATGTTTTCGTTACTAGAAAAAGTTTGAGATGGCAATGACGTTAAGCGTCGTCCAATCAAAAAATGCGCCGGACTTAGAGGCGTTGGCTCTCCTTTACCATCGTATACATAGCTGATAGGCCTCGAATTAATTGTAGCCTCTATTTCGATTAACAAAGTTTCTAGTTCCTCAAAGGAAAGCCTGGCTTTGCCAAGAGTTTTGCGTATTTAGGATTTGACACTTTTGATCATTCTTTCCCAGAATCCTCCCCACCAACTGGCCCTATCAGCAATGTAGCGCCATTCAATTCTTAGAGACCCAAAATATTCCTAAACATCTGAATGTCTTACACTTTTAACTAATTCATTTAAATCCACTTCTGCCTTTTTAAAAGTCTTTGCGTTATCGCTGTAAATAACGTGGACTATACCGCGTCTGGCAATAAATCTCCTAAATGACAACAAAAATTTATCTGTGCTAAGGTCCGAAACCAATTCCAAGTGCAAGGCACGAGTAACAGCGCACGTGTAAAGCGCTATATATCATTTATTGCCATTTTTTGTAAACAAAGGGCCAGCGAAATCTATGCCAGTGGCTGTGAATGGTGGTGAAGGATTAATCCTTGCAGACGGAAGTGGCGCTTTAGCTCTAAATCTTTTACATTTTGGGCATTTATGAATTTTACTTTTAATTAACCTCCTAATTTTATTGATCCAAAACTTTTCTCTTAATTCCATTAGCACATCATCTATCCCAGCATGTTTTAATTTTACGTGACAATCTTCAATCATTAATTCCGTTAATTTGTTTTTATGACTTAAACTCCAGGGGTGTTTTTCCTGATAGGATATATTTGCGGCGTCTAAACGTCCGCCTACTCGCAACAAACCCTCTTTGTCCATTATAGGACTTAAAGTTACAATTTTTGAGTTTTTAGAAATTCCAATACCAGAAGACAAGCAATTTATTTCCTCAGGGTAGCTTTCTTCCTGAGCTAATCGTATCCAATATTTTTCCGCTAGGTTTAATTCATCAGTGGTCAATGGACCAATAACTTTTTCCTCATTTTTAGAAACTCGTTTCAAATTAAGGATATACCTTCTAACCCAGGCGGTCACTCTAAAAGCTAAACCAGCTGAACTATATTTTTCAAGGGACAAAATAGGTACGCTAGTTTTCATTACAATAGCTAAATTAGCTTCGGGCTTTGCTTTCTTTTCTACAACTATTTCGGGAATTTCTTCATCAACTATTTCCAATTCTACTTCGGGTTTATCACCTTCTGACAACCAAACCGGTCCCTGAAGCCAAAGCTGGGACTTTCCTAATTCCTCTAGTGTCGTGCCGCGAGAAGGCAAATCAGCGAGATTTTCCTTCCCAGCTACGTGACCCCAACAAGATGGGTCAACCAATCCCTGAATTTCTTTATCCCTGTTCGATACAAAAGGCTTCCACCTTGACGAATTATCTCGGATCCAGTGTAGGACAATGGTGGAATCGGTCCACATGTAATGGACCTTGGGACAATATCTAAAGTTTCTATGACGTTTTTCATAAGTCTTGCTCCCAAAACACCTCCCATTAATTCTAACCTCGGTAAAGAAAGTTTTTCTATAGGCGATACTCGAGTTTTACAAGCGACCATTGTAGTATGACTCTCTGAATTGGGATAAAGGCTTCTTAGATAAACAACAGCCGCGTAGGCCTTGTTACTTGCATCCACAAATCCATGAAGTTCTACTACACATTCTCCTTCATAGGGGGCATTCACAAAATAACACCTGGGAATTTCTATCTTAGGTAGGAGGGGGAGCTCAGAGCACCATGCTTCAAATTTTTGTGCTAACTCGTTTTCGAGGGGTTCATCCCAGGACAACCCTTTTCTCCACATCTCTTGGAACAGTAGTTTCGCGCCTATCAAGAACGGGGCTAAAAGCCCAAGGGGGTCAAATATCCGTGCTACTGCCTTCAATACCCATCTTTTTGTATTCGTTCGTGTCAATAGGAATTCCAAAAGTTCACTAACATCATAACTAAATGTATCTTTTTCTTCATCCCAACTTAAGCCTAGAACTTTCGTATGGTTGGGTTTTACCGACCCTTCGCTTTTCTCTCCCCATTTTGCTCCTATTTCTTTTGAATTGCTATGAAACTTTCGAAGGTTCATCCCAGCCTCACCTAAAATTTGTGTCGCCTGTTGGATTAGCTGATCAACATCTTCTACCCTTTGACCTC
The DNA here is from genome assembly GCF_054372755.1 of Phalangium opilio. Taxonomy (NCBI): domain Eukaryota; kingdom Metazoa; phylum Arthropoda; class Arachnida; order Opiliones; family Phalangiidae; genus Phalangium; species Phalangium opilio. Next base: position 602,594 of record NW_028324240.1, on the reverse strand, counting down.
CCGTGACTAAATCATCCACATACAAATCTCTTTTCAGCACGCCATAGGCTAGGGGGTGCGACACTGAATATTTCTTGGCATGGTGTTTAATTATTGCAGCCAATAAGAAAGGACTCGCTGTAGAACCAAAAGGGATTCTAGTAAACCTGTAAACTACCATCTCATTTCTTTCCTTGCCTTTTATTCCTTTTACACAGAAAAACCGTAGGGCGTCCCTATCACTTTCTACAATAGAAATTTGGTGGAAAGCTTTCTCCACGTCCCCAATAACTGCGACCTTATGTAGTCTAAATCTAACCAAAATTTTGAACAATTCAGGTAGCAAATTAGGGCCTGAATCCATACAATCATTTAGAGAGGGTGAGTCTCTAGCATGTGAGGAGGCATCATTGACAATTCTAAGTTTAGTTGTTTCTCTAATTTCTCTAATGACCCCCCGGTGAGGGATGTAATAGCAAGGGTTAGGTCCAGTAGAACTTTCAACGTTTTCTACCCTTTCTATTATTCCAGTTCTCAATTGTTCCTCAATTATTTTGTCATATTCCTCTAATACCTGGGATTCATCTCTAATTTTTTAACCAAATTAATGGTCCTTCTCTTTGCCACCTCATAGTTGTCTCCCATCATATCTTGATTAGGTTTCCAGGGTAGCGTCACTTGGTATCGACCTTCCTTAAAATCAATGTTTTTCTCAAAGGTTTCTAAAGAAGCTTCGTGTTCATTTACTTTTGTTTGTTTACTATCATGGATACCAAGTGATTCTAAATTCCAGAAATCTTTCAATTGTTCGGACACTAAAGTTTCTTCCGAGGGGACGGCCACGTGTATCACAGCGATAGTATTTACCCCTGTATTGCCCCCTTCCCCTTCTGATCTACCCTGTACAGTCCATCCCAAAACAGTATTCATTGCCATTAAATCGGGAGATAGGCGTTCCATTTCCCCATTAACTACTCTCCAGAAAAAAATCAGCACCTATCAAAACCTCTATAGGGGTGTGGGTTCCTTCATTATCTTGACTAAATAAGTCTGTCAATTCTAAATTTCTGTTTTCATTTCCTCTCTAACCTTTTCCCCGGGTACCGCGAAGACGGCCCCGTTAATAGAAGGAGTTTCTAGAGCTATTATTTCGACCATTTCACCTGTTTTGATGTTTTTCAATTCTACTTTCACCTTTCTGCGCGTAGATTGTATTGGCACTGTACTTTCAAATGGGAAAAGGGTCCTTCTTTCCGTCCCCACTACTTCCAACTGTAAATTCCGAGATATTTCCTCTTTTATGAAACTTCTGTGGCTTGCGCCGTCTAAGACACATCTAACACTAACATTGTTCCCAGACTTATCATTGATAAAGGCTCGGGCCGTTTGTAGAAGAACCACACTAGACTCCGCAGAGCCAGTAGCTAGGGTAGCCGAATCCCTGACTTCAGTTTGACCTACAATTTGATTATCAGAACGCGCATGGTTCTGACCGTTGCTTATGGGCATGGAATTAGTATTGGAAACCTGTTTATCATCTCCCAGATCACATAAACTCTGGTGAAGCCTCTTATGGCATTTTCTACAACCTTGCACCCTACCCCTACATTGAAACGAGTTGTGGCCTGGTTTTAGACATAAAAAGCAAAGCTTCTTTTGTCGAGCGATTGCCCTTCTTTCTGTGATTGGAATCTCTTTACATTCATAATAAAAGTGATCCGAATTTTCACAAAATTCACATTTTCTTTGATAACCTGAGCCAACCCTATCATGCACACCCGTATTTAAAGCCGCAGCCGAAAATGGCTTACTAGTGTAATTTTTAACATTTTGTTGTACACTTCTACTTATGGGCTTTTCAATGTTAACATTAGTTTTAACGCTTTGTTGGAGGCCGCTCCTATGAACGGCTAAGGCTCTTTCTCGACATTTAATCTCAGTACTTAAGAATTTAATTACTTCATCTATTTTCCATAGATCCTTTTCTTCTTTATGTCTTGTATAATTTTCTAAAAGATCTAAAGGAAACAAGCCTCCAACAATGCGAGCGAATAACTCGCCATAACTATCGGTCCATTGACCTTGAGACTTCAAGTTTGTAACTTCTATCTCGCAAGTGACTAAGAGATTTTTAAGGCCCGCTACGTCCGTAGACTTTTGAATTGGGCTCATCTTTAAAAACGCGTTCAACCTATCACTAGCTTGAGTCTCTTTCCCGCCAAAACGGTTAGTTAATATTTCAATTGCTCCCAGGTAATTTTGTTCGTTTAAGCTTAGTCCATCTATTTCCGCCTCAGCGGCCCCTTTTAGTTATGATTTCAACTAATTAAACTTATTAAAATTAAACATTTAGTTGTGGGTTGTTGTGGATCGCTCCCTCGAATTGTGTCCAAAAAGCTTGCCACTTGTCCACGTTTCCGTCGAATTTCTTTATTTCTAGCTTGGGTAGTCGCAACGTCGTCCCTGGTTCTTGGCCGTTTCTCGACGATCGTGCTGACTCTGCCTCGATACTTGAGGAACTTTCTACTGTCCGAAGTCGTCCGCTATCCGCTGGGCCTTGCTTCTCCTCGAGGTATTTCTTGGCTCGTGCTCGCCAATGGACCAATCTTTCGCTGTATTTTTCATTTACTGCTAGCTCATGGTCTAGTTGATCCTCATCTTGGATCAGCCTCAGAATTTGATTGTCCATATTCTCTAGTTTTGGCTCATTTGCGTCCAGTTGCGCGATAGCGTCACTTAAGGCTTGCTCGTTAATTACCGTAGCCTTTTCTAATTCATCCTTCAGGATATTACACGCACGCGTGACACCACCACGTAGCGTTGATCTTTGTTTTTCCAAGCCATTTTCACTGTTTCTAATTTAATCCTATTTAAAGTCCTATCGCGATTTAATCCCGGGTTTCGGCACCAAAATAATGTAGATTTTAAGGTCCGGAATAGCTTTGGGAGAGCAAATAAGCTTTAACTTATACTACCGTGGCGGACTGAAACACCGCAGTAGTTTCTTTTCAATTGTTTTTAGCGGGACAGGTACGTTTTCCTCACGTAGTAGGAACGATTTAATAGAATTAATGACGATTTAGTTTTAAAATAATAAAACAAAAACAAACTTTATTTTCAGTTAACTAAATTATCCTCTGAAGCTACTTTTAGCTTTTCTAATATAATCAGCAAAATAATTCTAACCGCGAAGCTTATAGCTTTTCTAAAGTATTTCTACTTTGGAGCAGTGAGCGCGCTTTGCTCCTTCTCATTTCAAGTCTTAGAGAATTCTGTCTCTTTTTTAACAAATATTTCTTTGGTTCCCCTCGTTTGGGACCCTTTTCCCCTTTTTACCAGTTTCTTTGTGGAGGGTTTTTGGTGACGTATTGCGAAAAATTTGTTTTCCAAAAACATCTACCAACCTATCTCTTTTTAAAACCGTTCACGGTAAATTTCCACATTTCTATACAAGGCTTATTTTTCGCTTCTAGGGAAAATCTCTTATCAAAATACAAAAATATTCACACAAAACTTAAATCAAACAATTAAAAATACACAAAATTAAAAACAAAGCACTTATTTACAAAATATCAAAAATTACTAACAAGGTGTACTATACATTAATATACATTTTCACAATTACATTTCGGTTTTTTACATTCCTCGCTGGTAGAAGAGCTGAAATAATAGAAATGGGTTGAAAAATTTTAAATAGCCGGAGATAGTAACTCTTATAGATATTTTCGCAGACCTTGAGTTTGGGTTAGGCATTGATTGGGGTTTAGTATCATCATCTTCATCCGAATAAACCAAAGGCTTTGTTTACTTACTGGAAGTCCCTTCGTCTTGATGAGAGGACGACGAGCGACTGCTTTTGGAAGATTATTTTTCTAGTTCGTCAAAAATTCCGGAGTCGCCTTCTTTATTTTTTTCAGGTTCGATCAATTTATGAAAGTCTTCATTAGACATTCCCATATGCCTCGCCCCTTTTTCGTCATTATTGTCAAAAAGGAAAAGTGTCTCCGCTAATTTATCACGTTGACTTTCCATTATTCACGGGAGTTTATTTTGTAATCTAAATTGAATTATTTAATTAATAACAAAAATGAAAAGTGTCGCGAGATTGAAAGTAAGAATTACGATTGAGGGATTACTGACCATGCAAAAAGTTTAAATCGAGTAAAAATGACCTGGCCAGTTAAAACCGCGCTTGTATCGCGTTGGAAAATTGATTGACTGATTAAATACAAAAAATAAGTTTAGATTAAAATTTGCTTGACAAGTTACACGAGAACAAAGAGTAGTGTTAGGCCTTGGCTGTAACTACTTACGTGAGGGGCAGCTTCGATTCCAAAGTAAAGATTCACAATCTACAGGCTGTTTGGATTTGACATTTGGACCCGTTTTCGGGCCGCAAAATAGCGTGGTTAGAAAAGAGGAGAAGACTCGCAACCATCCACTCAAGCGGTAGGAAAAAATTGAGAATTTAAACAGTCCAGGAAAACTGTAGGAAAAAAATTGAAATTAGTCTCGATAGCAAAGGTGTTCTTTAGGCGTCTCATTTCTGTTGGCAGATAACGCTCAGGCATAGCAATATTTATTACGTACGCCTAGAAACAGAAGCTTTTTCGTCGCTCGTCCATTAATACAAGCCTTTCAAATTTATAAATGATTAAATTACTGAGCATTACTCTTAATTGTAGTATTTTAATTATTACCACGCCAGACGCGGCGTTGTAGTTATGACCGTAACTTCTTTTGCACCAACCACCATCAAGATAAACCGTTATACCAGGGGTAAATAACGAAAGGAGTTAGAGACGCTAGCTTCCGTTGTGCAGAATACAGTGGGACCTTGAAACGTCATAGAATTTGTAACTAACGTAGTGCCATCTTTGGAACTTTATTGTAAATAAGACCAGAACCTTAAAAGTTTTGCCTTAAAATCTCGCGCCGCAAGGTATTCTGGTAAAGTAAAATGGCGGGTGTCGATGTTGTGAAGTCGTCTCATAAATCAACCCAATATAACTATTATATTCAATCACGAGTAAATAGCTATTCAAAGAAGAAAGATAAGTCAACAATTTGCAATTTGAAGCCGGGTAAATCCCCAAAATGTGTTCAAACTTGTTTTGCCGTAAGTGTGCGGATACAGAGTCGGCCCAGTGAGCCAAGGCTTAGTGATTTTTCCGAGTCAGTGCCAGTGGAAACTGTGGGATCAGGATCATCGACTGTATCTGTGACTAAAGAAGTTAAAACAACTAAAAACTGTATTGAAGGATGCAAAAACGACATTTAAATCTATTTCATTATCGGATAAGGAATTTACCGACTTTAAAGTTGCATGTTTCTAATTCAAGTGCACCTTTATGAATAAACTTTACTCTAAGCCTAATTGTCACTCAGTCGTAAGCAGACGAACACTAGCAGACAGGAGGAAATCGAAATCCCATCATGACCTTCGAAACTTTGCTGCCACGCTATTGGTTGGAAAATATCATACTTATTTTGAATTATAAGCGGTGCGACCGAGGAGTTTTCTCTTTTCTGTGTCTACGTTTGAAAGTCCCACTGTATTCTACACTACGGTAGCTAGCGTCTCTAACTCCTTTCGTTATTTACCCCTGGTTATACATGGAACACCATCATCGTCTACGTGGTTTTTGGCAAGAGCTAGTTCCCTTTCGTCGTTCCCAGCTTCGGTCATGGAACGAAGTAAAGATTCTTCCCAATACTTGGCAATTATACGAATGATTTTTCAATTTAAAATTAACCAATGCGTGGAGTAAGAATTAGTACCTTTTCGAGGAAGCGTTCTTGACCACAAAACTTATTCCAAGTCATGGATGGAATGTCCATTATTCCAAACCATTCGTCAAGTTGGAAGTATCCGTTACTAACTGAAAGAGTGGCCCACACTGCTTTTGAATTTATGTCAGTTTTCTTTCGGGTGGATATTGTTTTTTCATTCGGCGATTCGGATGTTTTCAAAAATCGTTTGTTACAAGTTCGGCATTCGAACACGAATGTGCATTGAATGTCACGTCTCTTTTCTTCTACTAAATCAAAATACCCAGAGTATTCAACCGAGGATCGAAATTTAGCTTGAGACACCAATTTAAAAAATAATCTACTTCAACTATTCTATATCCCTTCATAATTGACTTTTCATTGTCTTTGCAAGGGCTACCAATGACTAACTGGTAGTTGTCGAGATCATTATTTTCCGGTCTAAAAGATTTAATTAGTTTTACAAGCCTTGCCTACATTTAAATTTATTTTAATTACTTACGATGAAATTTCGATTCTCCTCCTCGCCAAGCTTTTCGCTGATGATTTTGGGGTGCTATGAATTCTTGATGAATTTTGACCGACGGAGCAGATGGCGCCTGAATTATCTAAATCATCACTAATCACTGAACACGACACGCAATCAGAAATCGTTTTGCAACAGTTGTAACATGTCTGTGTCGATGTGGACACGAAATTTATTGGGGAAATGATTTTGTTTATACTAGAAAGTTGGGGGTCAAGCGGTTCATCGAGTTCTAATTGTTTTCTCTCGGTGAAAAGTTTTCTATGCGTTTTAGCGTGTTTAGTTTTAGCCTTCTTATTTCGCAGAGCTCCTTTGCTATTACCCATTTTTATGTTTTAGCGAAAACTTTTTTCTAAAATAAACAGACAAGCGATGCAGTTCGTTTCAAAAATAATAGTGAGCCTCTGAGCTTGAAAAGATGTAGGTCTATCTATAGATATTCGTATTTCACCCCGTTGTCTGACCTGTCGATGAATCTTTGTTGTGCCGCGGACCCATTAGGCTGGGGGTGTTAAGGGGTGTGGAGATAACGTTAACAAAGTTAATTTCGTCTGTTTTCCATCGAATAAAATGAAAATGTGGGGAATATGTTTTGATAATTCGAGGCAGAGTGTAAAGACAATTTTAACTCAATATTACGATAATTTTGGTTAATTTTTGAATTTCAAAATGTGTTTTGATCTTAACTTAGCTAGACTAAAATGGATATATATTTACAAAGCCAAATCATCTCCACGGCACCGAGCTCAGAATCCCAAGCTTGGAGCAGGTAAATCCTGCTGCCTCGAAATCGAGGCTTTAACGGTCTGGAGTGGACCGAAAGTTAATTACAACTTAGGTGCATGTCCAAGTCCTTGGTTTGAACACCTCCTTGTGCAAATACTTCTTTTCAATGGGCGCCATTAAGATTCGATGGTCTTAGTGTTAGCCCATGTTACAGGGTCGACGAAAGCCTCTTCAGGTTTACCGTCAGATGGTTGAAACCGTGATTGTTAAGGTTGAAGTATCCTTTCCAGCAGTCGGTCATGATAGTGGTACCGGGTCTAACGTGATTTTTTATAATAATAATAATCTATAATAATAATAATCTAAGCTTTTGTCTATGAAGTGATTTCCACATTACTAAGCCTGTGGCTTATTTACAGGTGGGTCCCTTTACAATGCATAGAGGGGTGGTGGCTAGCCCCTAAGCCACAGCTAACCTACAGCGCCCTATACTAACTATTACCGTTAACCTCTGCAAGTTTTGATGGAAAGGAGAAACCGGGTTACACCGCGGAGGAAAACTCCTTTTAACAAGCGGGGAGAGAACTTGCAAACTTTACGCAGAAGGATTTGTTCCCAGATTTTCACCCGGTGCCACAGTTCGGGATCGAACCCGGGATCCTCTTGCTGCGAGGCGAAAGCGCTAGCCGCTATGCCACCCCACATAGTCAGGGGTAAATAACGAAAGGAGTTAGAGACGATAGCTTCCGTAGTGCAGAATACAGTGGGACCTTGAAACGTCATAGAATTTGTAACTAACGTAGTGCCATCTTTGGAACTGTATTGTAAATAATACCAGAACCTTAAAAGTTTTGCCTTAAAATCTCGCGCCGCAAGGTATTCTGGGTAAAGTAAAATGGCGGGTGTCGATGTTGTGAAGTCGTCTCATAAATCAACCCAATATAATTATTATATTCAATCACGAGTAAATAGCTATTCAAAGAAGAAAGATAAGTCAACAATTTGCAATTTGAAGCCGGGTAAATCCCCAAAATGTGTTCAAACTTGTTTTGCCGTAAGTGTGCGGTTACAGAGTCGGCCCAGTGAGCCAAGGCTTAGTGATTTTTCCGAGTCAGTGCCAGTGGGAACTGTGGGATCAGGATCATCGACTGTATCTGTGACTAAAGAAGTTAAAACAACTAAAACTGTATTGAAGGATGCAAAAACGACATTTAATTCTATTTCATTATCGGATAAGGAATTTACCGACTTTAAAGTTGCATGTTTCTAATTCAAGTGCACCTTAATGAATAAACTTTACTCTAAGCCTAATTGTCACTCAGTCGTAAGCAGACGAACACTAGCAGACAGGAGGAAATCGAAATCCCATCATGACTTTCGAAACTTTGCTGCCACGCTATTGGTCGGAAAATATCATACTTATTTTGAATTATAGGCGGTGCGACCGAGGAGTTTTCTCTTTTCTGTGTCTACGTTTGAAAGTCCCACTGTATTCTACACTACGGTAGCTAGCGTCTCTAACTCCTTTCGTTATTTACCCCTGACATAGTCAATAATGTAGTACTATCGCGGCGATTATCCGGACATAATTCGATGCGGAACCTTCCTCCACGGCGTTCGCTTCCAGTTTGAAGCTCTATCATCCCATCTATCCATTGTCAGTCAACATTACTTCATTTTGCCAATTTTGGTTTCGTCTATCTCTACCACTAAACCCTCACCCCCAATTTGGTATTCCTCCACCATCATTTTATCTAAAGCGACGAAGCATATCTCACGGCAATAGATTAACCATTGGCAAATAGTAGCGTCCGATGTTACAACGGATTCTGTTGACGTTTCTCGCCGCAAAAATTCATATTCCGTTTTGCCGATTGAAAAGAAATAAAAAAATTCAAGTAACCGCCGCATAACACCTTCGCTGAAAAGAAGCTTTTTTGCCACGATTTATTTGCTTTCCGCCAGTGAATTTAGCTACTAGAGATATGTAATTTTTCGCCGCGTTACTTGTGTCATTTTTTATCAAGCGATGAGCTTTTGCGGCTAAATTATTTATGGTGGACATAATTTTGAAGAACAAATCTCTGGGAATGGAATGAGATTTGTCAATTCGCTGGATTCTTTTGCAAAAATACGTTCTGCAATGTGCATGATTTCCAAAAACGTGTTTTGGAATGTTCTTTAAATCTGTGACTCAATCCTGCACTGTGCCTTTGTTTTTAGCGGCGTGATATATCGCACCTTTGGTTCTTTTGGTCATTTGCCTTTTTATGCCCGGATTTAAAACTCTTTTAAATTCAGCAGATGTCGCAGAATGCTTGTATAACTCTTTAGTTAAATTTTTCACCGCGTGATGGGTACATTCGATTTTGGAAACTTGCGGTCATTAGGAAACGCTTTCCAAAATCTTCTTGTATACGGAGAAATCACCGTCACCAATAAACTCCCGGTATTGGATCCCGTGCACAGTTTCACTATGTTTGAAACCGTCTACAAGAATGGCAGCTTCCATACTCGCGGACGGCCCATTCCAGTTCTTCAAGCACTTGTGGACTTTTGGAACCTGATCCCTCCTCTCATAAAAATCGCACATGGTGTAATATTTATTTCTCACTCCGATGAAGAGAATTTTCTTCCATCTTTTCCCTATGATAATAGCCACCTTAGAGTTTGCCGAATACCGGTGACCATGACTCCTGTGGGACCAGCCACCATCAATTATAACCGTTATAAACGGAACGCCCTGGTGAACATCCCCAGCCTCTTCCGCCAATCCTTTTTCTTCTTTTCCTGCAGATATCATCTCTTCGTATAAGATGTTTTCCCACTTCTAAAATAAGTAGAAATTAAACTTAGTTTAAAATTGGTAATTAAATGACACGAAATTTATTTCACTTTAAAGGGCAACTAGAGTCGTTTCCCTAACCACCTTGCCCCCACTCTAATTTTGGAATTTCTTACCTATCCAAGTTTTTCTTCCGATTTGCTAAATGTTCTCTTGGACATAACAGGAACTCCGATGACAGAAAAAAGTTCATCTAAACTGGCGTGTCCTCCTCCGATGCTCACTGTATTCCATACTACTGCATCGTTAGTAGTTAAATTTTTCCTGAAATCTTGCAAATCTAGAGGAACGGGGTCGGTAGTGATGACCAGAGTTTGGTGACAATAAGGGCATTCGAAAGTATACGTCGAATAAAAACCTTGAATTTTTTCGTGGCTAAGTTTAAATGAACCGCTCGTATTTCTTGGGCACTTATGACGCTCCAAACTTCGTACTTGATTGATAAAATGCCTAATGTCAACCACCCTTCTACCTTCGAGCTTCGGGTCTTGGCTCGGATGTGCCCCAGTAGCAAAATCGACGTTGGGCCAACGGAGTCGGCTCGAGATTCAACCGACACTGCCCTATACTGCCGCAAAATGGTCGGTAGACTTTCCTTTTGACAGTCGAAATGTCCTACCCGAAAATGGGTCGGTAAGGCGGTTTTCCAACCTTTTCAAACGTGCACGGAAAGTTTTCGGGATTTCCATAATGAAGTCGGGATAGAAATTTTGCCGGCACTTTAATCGACTCTAAAAAGTAAGCGTGTCCAGCTCTTACATTATCAAACAAGAAGTCGGCTTTGTTATCTGGCTATAGTCGGATTATTAATCTAATTGCGGTCGGCTTTATCGACTGTTATTTTGGATTTATAAATCTGTGACTTATATGTCGCATTTATGGCTTGTTTGGGGTCGGCTCTACGATTTGTTTATGGTCGGCTCTACGATTTGTTTATGGTCGGCTTTATGGATTGTTTGTGGTCGGCTTTATGGATTGTTTGTGGTCGGCTCGATGGATTGTTAATGGTCGGCTCGATGGATTGTTAATGGTCGGCTGTAGAATTTTTTAAAGGTCGGTTTAGAGATCTTTTACTTTAGGTAATGCGAAGTGTCTCTGATGATTCCCTCCCATTGGACCGAAATTCCATTCAACCGAAACTAAAGAGGGAGGTCCCATTGGACCGAAATCCCGCACCTTGGGCGGTTTATGAAAAGTGGAGATAGCCATGGAGGTCCATATTCTAATACCAAATTGGGTAGAATTTCATCAACCCAGCCTCTATTATATAAAAATCCACATTGTCGAGTGGTGGTGGTATTCTTGATGCTTTATCTCTTTTATCCTCCGCAGAGATATTAGCGCTAATTTTTGGGGACGAATGTTTACTTGGAGGGCTAGAAGTTGGTAGGCTTTCTCGAAAAGACAAGAAACCGGAGTTTGATTGCCCAAAATCTTCAACTGATATAGCCACATCCGAATCTTCTAGACGCGACTCATTTATTGACGAGATATTTTGGTCTTCACTCGATGCTATATACCTTTTTTACGAGAGCGCACTTTAGACGGATGTGGTTTGGAATTGCTACCCATTTTCAAATCAAATCGAAGCGATTTAAATATTCAAAATTATCAAGAAAAATAAGGACAATTGCACGTCCGATATGTAGGTCAAAAACAGAAACTCTAAATACTGGCTTCCAAAACAAGCTTTCAAAGCTTACAAAAATAAAATTCTGGGTAGGGGTGAGAAAAACACATGAAAAAAGCTAGGGCAGTGAGAAAGTCGGGGTCGGACATTTATGGTTAATGCTTATGGAATTTCGAACTTTATTCAAATTCCATACTACCGTTTTTAGTGGTTTCTCAGATCTTTTGGTATAATTTCTGATTTCAGGAAACTTTTCGACCACTCGCCTTAGTACTGGTCGCTCCGTTGTTGACACGCGCGAAACGCCCCTCATTTCCTATTGTATTGGTTTTTGAAAAGGGCTCGAACCTTCCCTAAGTTCAATTACTATTTTGAAATTTTAAGACGGCCTTCGGCGCCGCGTGTAGTTGGAGCTTTCAGGCGAGGGGTTAACCACTAACATAACTTGATATACGATATCCATATTACCAAATAGTATATAATGAAAAAATTGGTGTGATCCAAATATAATACATTTTCTTATGGTGTTCCATTTAAATCAAAATTAAAGTGAACATCCCCTTAGCAGCTTTAGGTCCCTTCATGATGCGATTGTCAAAGTGTTGTCATAACACATACCTCTTTACTATCATCGGCAAAAATAAGAAATCTAGTTCTTTTGTCAACGGGCCCGACTCTAAGACTCCCCATTCTTATGCCAGTTAAAAGAGGCTATAAAATACAAAGCATATGGAACCACTTTAACATCCATTTCGGTCGACAAGTTATCATGTCGCCTACTTTAAAATGGGTAACTTTATTTTGACTCATTCTTGTCTCAACTAATATTCAGTATGTACAAGGCTTCACCACTTATAAAGCCATTCGCGTTGAATAGCGTTATATCCTAGAAAAGAGAAGGTTTACTTCTGGCATTGGGATCGTTTGTAGTAGGAAAGCTTCTATATTTCCCCTATAGCTCCTGCTGCAAAAGGTGGCTCGAAAGGTCTGAACGCCCGTTTACTAGAGCGCCATCGTTCGAAATAGATTCGAACTTTACCTTGGTAGTCTTGGCCCTTAACGGAAAATTTCCCTAACTGAAGCTGAATGGGAAACGTAGACAGGATTATTAAGTGTTCAAAAGGTATTCATATCCGACGAAAACAGTTAACCGCACAAAACCTCTAGCTCTAATGCAAAGTTCCAATTCATATATACTACCGGTTTGAAAGCACTGAAATATAGAACTGCGCCTTCTCACTTTTGAGATATGGACATTGTTTCTTTGCTTGATTCCTTTACCTATCTTACGTTTTACTTTTAAAGTTCAATTCACTATAATTTCGAAACGCAATTAACATTGTTAAACGTTTCAGGAGTTTGATGTGACCACAAATCTAATTTTATACGAAAATTATCCAGAGTTGTGCTAATTAGCTGACAGCTAATTGAATTATAATTAACAATTAGGTAAATATTTATGAACTAATTAATTAGCCAATTAGCAATTAGACATAGAAACGAATTAAATTCAATTAGAAATTAGGCATTTATTTATAAAACTAATTAATTAGAATTACTAATTTCTAATTAATTACGTGTCTAATTAAGGTAAAAAAGAAACCATAAGTAAATATAAAAGTTTAAACGTGCCCATAGATTTAGTATTTTGGTAATGCAAAGTTTAAGGTTTTAATGCCATTGAAAAACGGGTACGGAAGCCGTGTATTATTCTCGAAAATTGAGACAAGCCTCAAGCCTTCCGTCATGTTAAAATTTGGCTCATTTCTTCATTTTCTTGCCACAGTTCCTATAATGGACTCCTGAGTAGTAAATCCATGGGCACTGCTATTAATTCGAGAAGGAAAAATAGTCGCAATTTCAAAATGGGGCAGTTCCGATTAGTTAATGCTAAATCTAATTAAATTTTAATTAGTTAATTACCTTTCCGATGCATAATAATTAATTAGAATTGCTTCTCAATTAGCACTAAAGTAATTAAAATTCAATAACCATTTTCAATAAGTAAGTGATACTAATTAATTAGAAATTCAATTAGCTAACTAATTAATTAGCATAGTTCTGAAATTATCCCACCATATCAATGGTTATGCCTGAGTATCACTGGCTTTTAGATAAGTTGAATAAAAAGTCCCAAGGCTTGGTTTTTCAAGAGGTTTTGCGAGTTGCAAGAGACAAGTTACAAAGTTACCAGGCTGCTTCGAATGTCGACGCATTTTGGATAGCAATTGGTAAGAACACTTTAGTCATAGCCTTATAATGATCTTTGTCTAAAGCCTAGATTAGTAGGTTTCAATTGCAATTGTAAGGGGGACCCATCTACTTGCACCAGTCCTTTAAAGAGACAATGGTATTAAAAATCAATCTCATCATAAATATGCCTCAGTTTTGACTAGCTGATGTGTTTTTTATATATTTTGGTGAACAGCCATTCATTAATTTTTAGTTTGTGCTCAGCCCTGGACCCAACATTGAAAATGGATTTCATTCAAAAGAACTACAGTAAAACTATGAGCAAATCCATTAAGGCTATAATTGTAAGCGTATTCAACACATTTTACGAAAGCAGTCAAATTGTAGCTTTACATGCTTTTGTTAATATTTGGGGATTTACTCATCCTATCCTAAACGACCAGAGAGATTGGCTAGTGGCTCGGAGTTTCTTAAATATTTTAAAGATGATCTACTGCCACCAAAAAAAGATATTTTCCAATGGTGAAGGGTCAGTATGCAAAGCTGTTTGTATGAAAATAGTCGTGTCTGTGGGCTCGTAATTGAAATCAAGTTTAGCAACTATGGGCCAGCACCCTATTATAAATAAAGATGCGTATCATTCGCTATATTATTCTCAATTCATTTGCAGGCAAATGAATTAAATTACCCGTCTGTCTCAAAAATGGCTAGAGATTTACCTTGCAATACCGGCTACATCTGTCCCAGCAGAAAGAATATTTTCTGCAGGGTCAGATTTAATTACACCGAAGAGAGGAAGTCAACAAGCTGAAACAATTTCCGCTATGATGTGTCTAAAATGTTGGTGAAGAGATCGGGATACAAATACAATGCAATCCAAAACATGTTGAACCTTTCTAAAAATATATTATTTAAGTATAAATAAAGTTTTCAAACCCAAGATCTAAATAGTGCCAATTATTTCTAGAGGTCTTATAGTTTCCAAAAATATTATTTCATACTTGGGTTGCAATAATATTTAATGCACGATGACGTATCTTCCAGATAATTAACTAGAAAACATGAAAACAGCTATTGACAAGTAAACCCTATCCTCTCGATATACCTCAACAATATTATAGCTTTATTGCTAAATTTATTAAAATACTGAAGCTCGATTGTGTCTAACCGCACATAACGAGAATATTTATTGTAAAGGCATCGAAATTAAGAATATTACTTTCCATATTTTCATTTCATATTGGGAAAAATTAAAATATTAATGTTTGAAAGAATACTTAACATATTAGCGTATAAAAAAGTAGTATAGGGTATGCCCCAAAGAGTAAATGGCCTGGTATGTTATATTACAGGAATTAAAAATCGTAGTACACCTCGTATTGTCTAACCATTTCTTTTACCCTTACAACGGTATAGTAGTTGATAATAACATTCAGGGTACACACCAGGGTTGGCACAGTGGTAACCAGTCCAGTTTTATCCACCTGGATTAATCCACGTTGAAAAATCCAAGGAAAATTCCGGACTTGTTAAGAAACGTTTCTGTTCTTAGCCAAAATTGATCTTTTTCCTTTTTATTTGTGAAAACATACAGTTACCAATAGAGCTAAGTATATAATAGTGTTAGTATCTAGTATTTTTGAGTATTTATTTCTCATTATTCTGAGTATTAATGTATCTGTTTATTTTTACTAGTTTTTCTACTTTTTCATACCCTAATCTATTTCTGAGATTCATCCAAACCAGTCCATACGTGGAGAATAATCTTTCAATATCCGCTGAGCTTGCTGGGCAAGAAAAAGTGAAGATACAAAATTTCAAAATTACACAATAAGATTAGAGTTTTCATTTTCAGGCGTTTGTTTAGATGCCAAATATAGCCACCACTTTTTAGGCAGAATGTTGTCTATTACCTTCTTTTGAGCAAGGTTTCTGGGTATAGATCCGCATCTTGTATTTTAAATGCCATTGCAAGTGTCAAGAAAGTTACATACTTTTCAGACAGCCAATTTTCTGCCATCTCTTCTTCTTTAGAGGTCAAGCGTAGCCCTTTATATCTTGGGTCCAACATATTAGCTACCAAATGACATGGGTAGATTGCATCTTCATATCGTTTCTTAATGGAGTTTTATAATCTGTAAATTGGTCATTTTCTTGGAGGTTTTTCCATACTTCAACGGCTTCACTAAGACCACAATTGTCAGACTGCAACCTGTTTAAACAGCAACTCACAACTTCTAACTGCTTAGCCATGTGAAGGGCTCCGTGATATATTTGAAAATTATCCAAAATTCTTTCTATGTTCCTTTCAAGCTCATTGGGGTGCTCTGCTCTAATTTCTAAATATTTATTATAGTTAGCCACATACGAAGATACTGCTGCTTCTTGGCTATTCCATCTTGTATCATTTGGTAATTGGGGCATTTTTTCCATCTTTAGCCAGTAACCAACCTCAGGGCGGTGATGATTTCTGAAATATTTATTTACTTCCGCTAAATGCTTTAGCACTGTTTTAGGGGTAACTTCATTTTCTTGCAAGTTCATGTAATGTGCGCTACAGCCATACGTTATCAATATTGGATGGTATTTTTCCAAATCTCTTCTCATCTTTTTCATCTTATTTTCATTGTCCGTGACAATAGCAATAACCTTGAGATGATATTTTCTTCTACTAACTTCATAGATTTTAAAGCTGCTTCTTTACAGTAGTCACTGCTCTTCCTTTCTTCAGCTGAATCTTCAGAATTTAAGAGAAACACATGTTGACCGGTGTGTATGCTACTAGCAAGAATATGGTCGTTTTTACAACTGGACCATCCATCTTGCATTAATGTAATGGTAATGAACTTATTATTTTTCAGATCTGCTTGAAGAGCAGAATCTACATCTTCAGCCACTTCGTCCAGCAATTTTCCAGCCAAGTCCTTTCTATTTGGTGGAATGTACCCTGGGCGCATTTATTTCATCATTTCTATGTAGTATACACTTTCAGCTGTATTGAAAGCAATGTTGTTGCTGAAGAAAAATTTAGCAATTGATTTATCAATAGCATGTTTTTGAGATGCGGTAGTTTGAACTCCATATTCTGTTATTCGTGACTGATTACTAGGTTTCAGGAACTTCAACTTGGCCTTCTTCAATTTGTCCAATTGACCAAATGTAGGACTAGGGCTAGGTGTAGCAGGAGCAGAATAAGAAGTTGAAAATGACAGTTCATCAGCAAAAGATAAACTTTCACTGGTACTTAGAGCTGCAGGAGACAATTCTGAAGAACCAGGAGACCAGGTTCAAATTTCAGTTTTACCCCTCGGGTTTCTTTTTGTGCATTTTTCCAAGTGAGAACGGATCCTTTCTGCTCTTGCACTAACTTCAGCTCCACAATGTTTGCATTTGGCTTTTGAACTTAAACCATCGTTATCATCTTCATTTGGGAGTTTAACTACTTCCATCCATACTGGATCAATTTTACTTCCACCACTATGATGCCCACCCGCTTTAGGCATGATAAAAAACTATCAAGTATTGTTAGCTAAATAAAACATCTAAGATGAGTTATAAACACAAAGTGGCTGAGTGAGACTGATTTTCTAATATTACTGTGTGTAGAAGACGACGGCTTATGATTCAAGAGTGCAGGAAATAAGCAAAAACTGTTACTTGCTTATTTCTGGCACTCCTAGGAATAATTTTTGAAAAATCCAGTTTTAACCAGCAAAAAACCAGACCAGTGGACTTTTCAGGAAAATCCGATTTTTTGCCAACCCTGGTACACACATTTATTAGAATACAATGTCTACTACTTATTTCTAGCCTTCCCAACAAACTGACGGTTTTCTGTAAAAGAATCAGCTATAGAAAGTTTAGCAAAGATGTACAAATAATAAATAAGCGTTCGCCTGATCACTTACACTCTGCCTATTTTAGGCATTTTGAAAGAAATTGTACTAACCGTAGGAAGGTATAAAGGTAAACGTTCCACTTCTGGGAGTACCCCGTGAATCCAATGTTCGTGGAGTAAACGTTCGTTTGACAATCCAACCTTAATTCGCGAGAATTGCAGCCCTCCACTCTACATGGGATGTAGAGCTGGTTACTTTGCATTTTTGCTTGCATTTCAAAAGTTATATTTTTATAAACGGAAGACTTAAAGCCCGTCGAGCACGCTCGGGTGTCAATAGAAATATACGGGCCCACGAGAGAGAAACGATGAAAAATTCCCCAGTGGAATGCCGGCGGTGTTGCGCTGAAGTTTTGGTGTGACCAAGAATCGGATACGCATGCGCGAGCTTTATAAAAAATATATCTTGAAATTGGATCGAACAACAAGGCTCGTGGTATGGTGGTTAGAGCCGATGCCGTTTGCGCGGCAGAACTATGGGTTGCAGTTCGATTCCACACGAGGAAATATTTTTTTTAAGTTTTATTTAAATTAAGGATGTTTTAAGACGAAATTCATCTTAAAATAACGAGGAAAAAGTTTTAAAGTTTTAACAAAAGTAAATTTATTATTAATACAGGCCTAAGCGCGCTATCTCGGGGAACAAAAGTAAATTTATTATTAATACAGGCCTAAGCGCGCTATCTCAGGGAAGGCAGTCAAGGTGTATTTGGGAACCATGCACAGATGTCGCTTTTCAAAACCTCAAATCTCAAAAATCCCCGCGAGTGTTTAAAACCAGCAAAACTTTGAGATTGAGGAATTAGCTTAGATGATTGAATATCACGAATTATTAGAATCTTATTGAATTGTTTGCACTTCTAAATAGGAATAAATGAGTCATATTTTAAAAATATAAATAAAATAGCGTCGCATATTAAAAATATAAATAAATTAGCATCTTAATTTAAAAATAGTACAACAATAGTGTCACATTTATAAAATATAAATAAAATAGTTTCACATTTTAAAAATATAAATAAAATAGTGCCACATTTTAACAATATAAATAAAATTGTGCAGCAACATTTTAAAAACATAAATAAAATAATGGAGTCATATTTTATAAATAGGAATAAAAGGAAGTCATATTTTAAAAATAGGAATAAAATGGAGTAATATTTTAAAAATAGGAATAAAAGGAAGTCATATTTTAAAAATAGGAACAAAATAGAGTCATATTTTAAAAATAGGAATAAAATAGAGTCATATTTTAAAACTAGGAATAGAATAGAGTCATATTTTAAAAATAGGAATAAAATTGTTCACATTTTAAAAAATAGGAATATTATTGTTTTAATGTGGCACTATATTATTACTAGTTTTAAAATGTTTTAAAATAATCTGAATCAGTTTTGTTTGTAAAAAATTAATGTTCTGTTTTAACATTCCTGTTTTTAAAATGAGATAAAAAACTTAGGCATTCGGCGAATTAAAAGGTACCGAAAAAATTCTCGGGGGAGCGCGCTCAGGCGTGTATTAATAATGTTGGCGAGGCTTGAATACTGGGCGCGTGGTATATCGGTTAGAGATATTGAGTTTTGCACGGCAGAACCATGGGTCGCAAGTTCGATTCCACACGAGAAAATAATTTTTTTTTTTACGTTTTATTTTAATTAAAGATGTTTCGGGACGAAATTCATCTTAAGATAATAAGGAAAAAGTTTGAAAATTATAACTTCAGTAAATTTATTGAATGTTTGCGCTGTTAAAGAATTCGCAACGAGGGGCTACTCACTCATTTATATTATTGTGTTGCACTATTAGAATAATAATAGAAGTAAATAAATTGACGTTAAAATTACGGGTAATCGTTTTAGCATAGTTACGGCTATTCACGTAAATTTTCTATACGCCTTTTAAGTTTGGTACGCTGTGGCTACTATTATGAGTTCATCCCTGGGCCATTTTTTGATAGTAATAATAGTAATTCGACAGTTGCCGTGCAAAAGTATTCTGAGCCCAGCCGGGCACATCTTAATTCATGTAGTTTACCATTAGAAATGAAAATACCTTTAAAAATGTTTTCTGAATATGTATAATTAAAAAACTAATTAAAGGCAAATGTCTTTCTAAGAAATTGAGAAACATTTTCTTCTATTGCGTTTATCATTGAGCCTGGACTTTCGCTATATTAAGTGAGGGCAAACGCGTGACATAATAATGGGCAGAGCAGATTTTAAGAACCTTGATGTGGGTAAAAAACAAGGTTAAATTTCAAGTAAGGTTAGGAGTAATAGCCAGTGTAAAAGAACAATACAATTTTCCTAATTTCCGGGAACTGTAAATGCTGGCCGGAAATTGAGAAAACATTTGCTCCGATTTGCAAAGTGTGAACGCAGTCCCCTGGGGTGTAACTACAGACTGGTCGAAATTAGAGTCTCTCCGTGACATACGTCACTCGGAGAGGTAAAAACGTGAGTTTTTCCAGCACTGGTAGCCTATACTAAAAAGTAGGCAGACTAGTATCGCCTTGCCTACTTTTTAGTATGGGGAATTGTGTGTTGCGCGGGTAAACAAGAACTAAGCAGTCGGATGAACGGCCAAACGATAACTGTTTATTTAACAATAATGAACGTGTTTATATACAAATGAAAATAGACATAAAAAACTAAACGAATAGGCCTATGTTTGTTTACGCGATTACAACACATCTCCCTTCGAAGGTTAATGAAACTAATTTTAAATGAATGAACAATTAACATCTCGTAAACAATTGGAAACCATAATATCGTAAACAATTAAGACTGAATTAATCTAAGCGTTCTTTTGTAAGTCATAACGCCGGCCACTTCGAGTTGTGGATGGAATGGCGGGCGCGATGGTAGCCACCAAGGCCTTTGACGGTTCGTCCTCCGAAGCTTGACTCGGAAGATATCGTAAATGAAATCTATTGCGGCGGACACATCCTGTCTTAGTTTCCACCTAGGGTTCGAAAATTACGGTAATTTTGGAAAATGGTAAATTACGCGGTAATTTACCGAGTAAATTACCGTTCATGGTAATTTACGAAAATTCAAAAATAAATTATATTGATCGTTTTTAAGTTAAATTATGAAGACTACCACTTGAACATAGCTATACCTTTTAAAGCTTAGTATTGTACATAATTTAAAAACTGAGTTTTGATGCTTTCAGCCCAAAATACTTTTGAACAGAAACATCTACTTTCTTCTTCTTACCCATTTTGCGAATTATTGCTATTTCAAGTTTTTAGAAAAAAATTCTGACAAATACAGCTATTCCAGCTGACGCAAAGGAACTCGACAAGAAGAATAGACGAGAAAAATTTTAATTCCTTTTTCAATTTTTTCCCACGGTTGCCGTTCGCCCTTGTATGACTTACTCTTGTGAAATCCTAATTTCACAAAATCATTATTTCATTTTTTTCTTTCAATCATAAAAAAATAAAAAATAAATAAATAATGATTATTTGAAATTAGGATTTCACAGGCAAAACATGGAGCTTTTAGACCATTTTCCAAGAGAAGGAAACGAGAATTCAGTGGTAAATTACCACGGTAATTACCGTTTTCGTAATTTACCCGAGAAAATCGTAAATTACAGTTACCCTGGTAAATTACCTTGTAAATTACCATCGTAATTTACCGATTTAGAACCCTATTTCCACCACATAAGACCGCGGCGTGTTAGAAGGCTTGACAACAGTTCCGTAAGTCTTCATATCCGAAATCCAAACATGGTCTCCCGACTTCAAGGGACTCAAATCGCGTACGCCATGTCGTCTGTCGTAGTTTCGCTTCTGCGCGCACCGGCGGTCGTCTTCCCAGGATTTAACGGCCTCCACGTTCGGTACTACCGGTTGAAGGGACGCACCGAGGACTGGGAGAGAGGTGCGTATCTTGCGACCCATAAGCAATTCTGCCGGGCTGAAGCCGTTGCCAAGTGGGGTGGCGCGATAAACCTGTAAGACGGCATAGGCATCATCCTCCTTCAGGGTTTGTTTCACGAGTTTGACGGCGGCCTCAACAAACCCATTGCTCTGCGTCGGAGATGACGTCACATGGGAGAAGCCCCAGGCTCTCGAAAATGTGGCAAAAGGCGCCGTGAATGCTGGTTGAAATTGCGGATCGTTATCCGAATAAACTTGTTCTGGTGTACCGTGACGGGCAAATATAGATTTACAATGGTTGATTATACTGGCGGCCGTGAGATCCGTCAGCAAGGCGAGCTCGGGATAGCGAGAGTAGTAATCCGTGATAAGCCAGTACCATCTGCCTTTCAGGAAGAACAGGTCCATGGCCACCTTCTGCCAAGGTCTTTCGGGAAAAGCGGATGGCAGTAATGGTTCATGGCGAGCAGATGACTCCTGGATACATCTGGAGCATGACCGAACCATTGTCTCAATCTGCGCTGAGATCCCTGGCCACCAAATAGACTGTTGTGCGCGACGCCGGCACTTAGTTATGCCCTGATGGCCCTGATGAAGACAAGCAAGCAGGTTCTCTCGTAACGCAGCACATACTACAGAGTGTGGAATGTTTCACACGCGCATCCTTCATCAATGATTCTACGTTACACGTGGTCAGATGAAAATCAGTTCTAAAATTACGTCATTGAATACGTGTGTATATCTGGCGATATCATTGGATGTTAACAAGCACGACTAAAGACTGGCTGACTCCGATCGGGTATTATTAGCCCGATAAAAATCGTGTCTCAAAATTTTAATTAATTTTAATGCAGTTCATTAAAACATTAAATTTCACCCTTGATGTCACAAATAGTATTAATATATTTTTATTAAAACTAGAATTTAAATTTTTCCAAAGGTACAAGAAGTGTAATGCTTTTTCTATACTCTAGTAGATGTGTCTTATCCCTTCTATAATACCCCTGCTTTGGAGAGACGTTTCTCTCTGTAACGGAGCTTTTATTTTTCGAGGAACGCTGAGCAGGGTGGTAGTTGGTTCTGACTGTGCCAATCATACAATTAAAAAGAAATGGCTCATCAATTGGCTGGTTATAACCAAAATCATTTCTAAAACTTTCAAAAACTTTTTCATATTCAATTTTTTTCAAGGCTTTAATGAGGTTTTTTTGCACTCTTACATTCCAATCACTTTCTTCTAATTCATATTGTACGTCGTCATTAATTTGGTTTTGTCAAGCATCGTTTCGACAATATTTGGTTATTGCCAACAATATTTCATTCAGATTATTAAGAACAGCTTCTCTCATGGATTCCACGGCTCTCGTTTTCTCTACCAACTCATTTTCAAGCAGTCCTCTTATTTTTCTTAAGTGTTCCCAAGCAGAATGATTAAGGGAAATTCCCTCGCCGGTAGAATACATAACGTTATATTTTTCACATTTTCCTCTGGTGTATATTCTTATGTCGAATATACGTTTCTTCCCACGGGTAAAACATTCCAATTTCAAATTTGCTGTAGTAGGATGTAACCAAACGGAAAAACGCGGCGAATTACCCTTGAAGAACGTATCAATCTCGCTGGCATACTCAAAAATATTACACCATAGTTCCTTTTGTAAGCATAACTCTACACCCGTATCAGTCCTTTTACAGTAAACCTCTGGGGACAATACATTACCGATCCAAACCTCTACTTTATTTGCAACACTATGAACTTAACACATCTTCATTTAACAATGATATGATAAAACTCTCCTGCGACCCATTAATATATGTCACACAGGTCACTGAAATAACAATTCATCGAATAACGTCACAGATACAGCGGTCGAAGAGACGAGCCGCCAGATCCACGCGCGCGCAGACTCCTCGCGAGTTTGCGCGCGGTTTCCAAATTTTGTGGTTTTCCCGCTAGGCGGCGGCGACGCGCCTAGAGGCGCGGTTTACATCGCTCATTACGTCATCCTAAACATCTTCAGCGAAACTTTTTTTTGACATTGACCTACTGAAACATTGACCTACTAACCTGGACCTTAAGGATCTTCTACACCTACGGAGGTACGATATGTGGGGTACACTACTTTTCAGTTCGTTATAACTACTATCATGAGTTAATTTATTAAAAAAACCAAAATGTAAAATATTGGATTCTTTTTCCTTTTGTGCTACTTAGAATTTACAAATGTATATAACGTTGCGATGTGCCATGTCAAATAGTCTCTAACCATTGTTAGAAACTAGAGAGAGAAATTGGGGAATAACACTGATCTTGCCCTGAACTATGAGAAAGAACAATACGACGGTTGACTAAAGTTCACTTGATTATTTTGCAAAACCACGAGTAAAAATCTTACTGTCCCTTTTGAATTTGCCACCATTGGTTTTAAATAATTAAAATGTTCCACTGCGAAGTTTGCCGGGATGAATGGGGATGTAACGTCTTTAGGAACCTTTTAAAACGCAAATCGATACACGTACTCTCTCAAAAGTAATTAATGTAATGATAAAATGTTTACGTTGAATGGAATTGTGGTCGAAAAGCCGAGATAAGTAAATTTTTGAAATTGATTACCAGTAAAATAAATTATTTCAAAGGAAAACGGTAATGGAAGGTTGTTTTTTTATTAAGCATGCCTTCAAGTTTTAATTAAAAAGAAAAAATAGTTACTATTTTGATCTTAAAATCCTTAGTTTTAAAATAATAATTTAGAGAATGTTTGGATCTAGTGTTCATTATACGTGGGTCTTAAATTGTTTTAAGTTAATTTCAGTTTTGCTAGAAAAGATAAAATCTTTGTGCTGACCGGATTTTATTAATTTAAATTCCATCGGGAAAAACCCTAAGTGCGGGTTTTTCGGTTCAATGGTATTATCCCATTGGACCGAATCTCAATCTGCCAAAGTGCGGGTTTTTCAGTCGAATGGGATTGGGTACGGTTGATTGGGATTCGGCGCAATGCTACTGATTGTCTTAAAGTTTGTAAACTGCTAATATCTGTGCAGGATTATAAAATGCCTTCTTCTTTGCTTGTTGGTGGTGTATATTCTTTTTATACTAAGTTCAACACTAATTTTATCGTTCGATTTTGAATGTCTGTTAACTTGCTACCTAACTCGTATGCTTTCTGCAAAAAAATCTGAACCGACTAGAATTGTTGTGTTTGTTCAGATCAAAATCGTTTTAAATCAGTTTCCGGTTGAAATTTCTGTTACAAGGGGTTACATTCCTACAATCTTCGTTTCATCCAAATGATGTTCTGTGGTTCTCGAAACTGAAACCTTGTCAGAAGCTCGACGGTGAAGGCGAATGAAGCGACCCCAAGCATGGCCGCCCACAATCGGAACTTCGCTTCAATTTCCTTGAACCGGAGTACATGTACTTCATTCTCAGCCATCGAATGTTGAGGTTGCAATTCGATGTGGTAGTCTCTCTTGAGGGAGCGTAGTAACGGTGTCATTTGGCCAGTTTCCATGAAAGCCCGCAATCTGTAATATTGAATGGGTGAGATATTTCAGTTTTTCAAATTCGTAACATCAATCAGATTGTAACATTTGTCCTCGTGATTAACGCTGACTTTATTGATAGTTTCAAGGTTTACACGAAACCTTTAGTTCCGGACTTGTAAATGATACTCTCCAAAGATTTCAAGTAACATTATGATATAATTTCGATCAAAATTTACGAAACATTTAGTGAATTTGCGTGCATATTACAGGCGTGTAGCATTATGAACATTTAAAAACGAGAGTGTGGTTGTTGCCGCAATTTCTAAATCAGTTTTGTATTACAAATTTACAACACTGTTTTTTGGGAATCGCGTTTGTTATTTGTAATTGCTGTATCATATCGACGAGCCTTACGGCTTTTGGGGTTCTATTTGCCGAAATCATTTAAAATGGTGTCCGAAAAAAATAATAAAATGTCTCCACGGGCAACGGAACTAGGATAGAAAGTTAACCAACCTTCGGTTTATATACTTCAAAGCTTCAGGATTCAGTCCTTTATTTGCAAAAAGAATCAAAGGTTCCTCTAAGTAATTATTCGAACCAATATGAGGATCCCAGTGAACGGGTTTGTTAAAATGCTCCTGCTTAACGGCTATATTCTGAAAAATATATGTATCCGCAAACCAAACTTCTTTTCCTCTAGTTAGTTTTTCAATACGAATGCCTTAGAGACATTCATAATATATTTTGGTATAAATATAACATCGTTTACGCGCCTAAACTACTGCCAACCCTGAACGCATTACATGAACCTACCCGTGACGTCAGCGTCACTGGGAGAGATAAAAAGTTCAAAATCTTGTTCTATTATCAAGATATCGTCAAGAACCACGCGTAAGAACACGTAGTATATCAATAGATTTCCTGATAAGCGAATCTGTTGAAAGTTGAAGTCATTAAAAAATACGGGTTTCCCAATACCTTTTCCTAGAATGGCTCCAAAGTATTGCATACATTTTTGTGACACAACGGATATGATGGATTTTCGAGGTCCCACCAACAGCATGTGCAGTATGTCAATTGCCACCAGCAAGGCAATAACGCAACTTAATCCAATCCATACCTGAAAAGGTAAGGAACACAAATTCACGTTTAACAACAAAGGGGGTTAAGGTGTTACGCAAATATACGTATTATTATTTTGTCGTTTCCCGTTTGGGTCTAGAATTGTTAACGCTGCCATGTCTAATAACGATCAGGTGACACTCTCTTTTGCCAAAGGTTTCCGCGATGAAGGTAAGTTCCGTGCATTATAATTTTCTAAAATTTGTTTTGGTAAAATTTAAGAAAGGCAGCAAGCGCCTGCCCCTGTCATTGCCTCACTCACGAAGACGTATGCGGTCTGTAGAGTTAAAAGAGAAATTAGCGGTCTTTTGTTAACTTAGAATTAGCAATTCCGGTTGATTTTTAAAATATAATACTTTCAGAGAGTATTTGGTTTCTGAAACAGTAAGTTGTGTATATACATTTGGTAAGCGAGTGCTTCTAATATCGGGTTTTTAATCATATTTTAAGCGGGTCAACGCTCTGTGGACTGCACTCAAGTGAGCCTTGTAAAATTATTATTATAGGCCAATCTTTGGCCATTTTGCAATTTGATTAATCTTCCCCCTTTCCCACTTGGACTAGTCTTTAAAAGGCCTCTTATAGACTGTAAATTTGCTTGAAATAAGCTAACCCCGATTTCCTTTAATTATATCGGAAAAACTTAAAGAATTGAATGAACTTTTTCTTACTCCAATCGAAATAGATGTTAGATCGTCAAAGGATCGCATTGGAGCTGCGACGAATGTCAGATTCTTTGCAGAGAGCATTATTCTGTGTGTGTACTGGAATGGAACTGTGCAGACTACTCCAAGCGAATTTAAGGGTTCCAATGTCTCCAATCTAAGTAATGCTGGCATCAAACCGATTGTGTCGTTCTGAAAATGAGCAATTGAACAAGAAGTCAAAAGTACGTATTATTAATACTTATATCGTAACCTCACCTAACCTAACCCAACTCATTCAAACCAAACCTAACATAACCAAACTTAACCTAACTGAACTTAAACTAACCTAACCGAACCTAAACTAACCCTACCCAACCTTGTTTGGAGGTAAGAAAATGAAAAGCCCGCCTCTTAGCACGATCAATTTATTAGCAATAATAGAAATATTTTGGAAAAGGTGGCAGCTAATTAATAGGAGAATATTTTGGAAAAGATGGCAGCTAATTAATAGGAGAATATTTTGTAAAAAGTGGCAGCTAATTAATAGCAGAATATTTTGGAAAAAGTGGCAGCTAATTAAAAGGAGAATATTTTGAAAAAGGTGGCAGCTAATTAGTAGGAGAAAATTTTGGATAAGGTGGAAGGTATTTAATAAGAGAATATTTTGGAAATTGTGGGGCCATTGTTTTGGAAAAGGTGGCCACTAATTAGACAACGAAATAATCACGAGACCAAACCGTCCCGAGACCAAATAATCACGATACCTAATAGTCCCAGGACCGTAAAATCACGAGAACAAATAGTACAGAGAGCAAAAAGTTTTTTCGTGAACATTTCGTTGGCGATCTTGGCCCTACTGAAAGAAACCCTGACCCAAAAGCTTACAACATTGAGGCAACATTTTCTCATCTAATACGCCTACAACAACTCTTTCCCCAAGTCTCTTACTTCTTACAACGCCGCCTATATATAGGCGGCAGCGGCGTTGCTTCTAAGGCCTAACCTACCATGAAAAACGCGCTCTTTTTTAAATTGGGATTTGCGTGGTCACGTGATGCGCGTAACCAAGGTCACTAGGTGCGCGTGCACGAATCTCCCATGGGAGAGGCCGAAACTTGAGCTTGAAGAACCGGCAGTAGAAGACTCCCTCCTCACCCCTATATTCTCCTAGGTTGAACTATTTGGTCATGGCCTTTTTAGATTTAAATACGTGTATGGAAACTTCCCATCCAACTCAACTTTTCAATCAAAGTTCCAAAATGGTAACGAGACCAAAATTTAACCAAGTACTGAGACACGCTTGGTAAAGTGCTTATCAACTTACTCATGACTGATTGCAGGTGAATGTTTTCATCCACCTCCGCATCTTCGGCCGCTTGGGTTGCAAAGCCCTCTGGCGCCATAATAGCAACGAGTTCGCCACAAAGAATTATGCCTTCTTTAATTTCGACTGCGCCTGGACACTTTGCGTATAACCTCAACTCAGGTACGTCAGTCGTGTTTTTGGCGGTTGCTTTGCATTATCCCGCCTTGCACGTCCAATAAGCAATTGACCCCACTTTTTCTTGACGTTGAATATGTGGTTGACGATCAGCAAGAGGGGCGCTCCATGACGGGTTTTAGCGAGCTTATATTCCATATCTAAAATGAAAGCTTTGTTACTTGATTAAGTTACCTCATTTGCCTCGGGTCAGTCGTGTTAGAATTTTGTAAGGAAATTCAGAGATTTACAATGGTCATTTAGCAGGCTATTTCTATGGTATCAAATTTGAAATCAGGATAATTATTAGGGAGGGAGAGGGGTCTTTTTGTTTTATTCCCACGCAGACTTATGTCACTGTCGTGGCCAAGCTTTGCTTGGATTCTCGCAACTTCTTTGGAACACAAACTCTCTCTCCCCTTCTCCATAGCTTTACATTCACCACATGTGCACATGTAAATAAATGTAGTTCGTTCATAAACCCTAGAAAACTGTACCTACCAAGCTGAACATAACAAGCACAACCTTCTGGCTATAGTGTTAAGCCTAAGTAAGAAATGTCAACCAAAAAACTTACCAATCTGTGTTTCCGATTCGATTTTCGTTTATGTCAATGATATTTATTTCAGCATCGTTTCCTTCGTCGTTAAATTGTCCAATATAATCTTGCAACAAAGGCTCAAAAGCATAAGCTTCTGGCATTTGTTGCTCATCTTCTTCTAACATTTTGGAAGCAGAAACGCGAGTTTTTACCTCTCCGAGTGACGTTTTAATCGGAGCAAACGTGTTCGCCATTTCCGAACTGCTTTCAAAGTCACGGAAATGGCTCCTCTACTTCTCACACCACCATCTTCTGGTCTTTGGCCATCCCACACGGACACCAGTCTGTACTTAACTGGCTTCTAATCACCACAATCTTCTGATCTTCGTCCATTCCACTTAGACACCAGTCTCTACATACTGGCTTCTAATCAGCACCATCTTCTGGTCTTTGCCCATCCCACTTGGACACCAGTCTGTACATACTGGCTTCTAAACACCACCATCTACTGGTCTTCCGTCGCGGCGATCAGCTAGGGTTACGAGAAACGTCTAGCCTCCCTAGTGTGGGTTGTCCACCAAAGGTTTTCGCAATTGCGGTTGTTCTTGCTTTGAACTGTAGTTCGACACCCTTATATACTACCTATTTGAGTAAGGCGAAGCAGCCGGCGTATGCTTCATTTCAAACGCCAATATTAGTCAAGTCTCTCAAGAATGTTTAATTGTTCTTTATCAAAACGATGTAACGCTCAATAAGGCGAACAACTAACGAAGAAAATATTTAATATTGATTATATTTATTTTAATATTTAAGATAATCTTGTTTCTCAACTCAAAATTAATACGGAAAGAGTTAAAAAGCAGTCTTTGTTTTTGTCTGTGTGTGTGTCCATTGTTACACTAGTGCGTAGCGTTAGCAGTTAGCCTTGTGTTGATGTGCTAAAAAATCATACAGATCCTTAATATTCCCTTTTTCCATAATATAAAGTGAATATGTGGAAGTACTTTTCGTAATTATGATGCATTTAGTACTTTTGTAGCTTTAAAGCTCTGTTTCATTTTGATATTCCAAAGATTTTTTTAATATTGTTATTTGAAATGGCTGTTTATATATTACTTAAGCTATACTACATCTGTATATAGAATAATCCTTGGTTTAGTGATTTCATGAAGAAAACTAAGACCTAGACTCCGGCGGGTATATCAAGTATCATCCGCAATAGGCTTAGTGAAACAAAGAGTAAATAATTGAGGCCTGAGGTGAAGTAGCAGCCACAGACTTTTTATTCTCTTTATGGTGCGCATCGACCATTAGTGCGTCTAGCTACAATTTAGCTTTGGTGTTATTTAACGTTAACATTCATGTTGGCAAACTAAGAATATTGTTGAGGTGAGACGAGGCGATAGTGTTTACACTGCAAACCAGTCTTGAATGTAGCTATCAGAATATACGGTAAACAGCTGAAGCGTAGACTTCATTTCCTGTTCTTTTCCCCATTGACTGATTTCCATGTGTCGAGAATTTATCCTTATTGGATGTAAAATGTCGTCTGCTTTACTGTATATTCGCTATGCTGGGAATACTGCTTCAATAGTTCGTAAATTTTACTTCAAAAAGGGAAATAATTCCATATCTAGGTAAATAAGTTTGTAGTACTAGACCCTCTGACTCGGAGAGGTAATATTTTGGTTTTCCCAACTTGTTAAAGGTATTACAGTTCTATCACTATACTAGTAAATGGTAAAAATTATCATTAATCACAAATAAGCCTTATCAATCTCAACTATTATACACATTTACGCCTTTTGTTATACGAGTTTTGTATACACATCGGTGGAGAAAGGTCTTTTCTTCTATTCCTGCGAAAGACGCATGTTTGCTATTGAGATGACTTGTTTTGAGAATTTCATTCCGTTGATAAACCTTATGAAACGAATACTAGCTCAGTGGGCACTAGCTGTTTCTTCTTTAAAAGTTTCGAAATTTGGCCTCTTAAGGAGTAAAATATGTTATATTTAAATGTCTAGTTGCTACCGGGTTAATGAATGATTAAAAATATTTGGTTACCTATTCCGTTAACACGTTCAGGCAAGGGCTTTAGGAGGTGGTCGAACCAGTGCTGGCGAGAAACTATCTAGTCACAGGTTAACTTAAGGTAGAGTTAAAAGTAACTTTTTATGAAACATTTACAATGGTTTTTATGACCTATTAGAGAAATTCGGAAAATTATTATTTTACAGACGTGAAGATAACAAAGGATATTTACACAATACCTATTTGAGAATCTCTAGAAACGCTTTACACACCATGTTTTTTATTTATTACCCCAATAAAAATGTCCCTTATTTGCGGTGTTTGTAACAAAATTCTACTTATAAGCCACCCTTTTGTTGACATTTGACATAAAAAATCCATCGTTCTTTTATTATAAAATCGGTAAACTATTAACAGTTGCGTGTCCGGAAATGCATAGTGAGAAAACACCTGATGACTGATAAGCAATAAATCAGGCTATTGTCAAACGATTGAATAATGTGGGCGTGTCTATTAAGAATTTAGTTAGCTTAAGGTAGCATTTTTTTGGAAAAATTTACCATGGTTTTTATGACCTGTTAGAAAAATTCGGAACGTTATTATTTATCAGACGTGAAGATAACAAAGGATATTTTCACAATTGAGAATCTCTGGAAACGTTTTACACACCATGTTTTTTATTTATTGCTCCTATAAAATTGTCTCTTATTTGCGGTGTTTATAACAAAATTCTATTTATAGGCCGCTCTTTTGTTGATAATTTATTTGACATAAAGCAAATCCAGCGTTTTATTTTTTATAAAATCGGTAAAATATTAACAGGCGTGTGTCAGAAATGCATTGTAAGAAAACATCTGGTGACTGCTAAGCAATAAATCAGGACATTGCTAAACAATTGCGGAATGTAGGCGCTTCTATTAAGAAATTTAGTATAAAAGGGGCTAAGGAAATGATCAAAATACACAGTAGATCTTCAAACACCGAGAGATAAAAATTTATCCTGAAATTCTTCGCACCACGTTGAACGAACTGACTATAAATAGACCTTGGCCGTTACGTTTAATATAAGAGTTTTATTTCTTCCTATGCGACTATCTGCGAATAGATCGGGTGTACGGACCTCAGACTCTGCCACAACTCGTAGTACAGGGTGACTTAAATGCTACTCGAGCTTGCCTCGACTTATTCGAGTATATGATAACAGTCGCTCGAGTACCAGAGGACTGTAATACCTTAGAAGAATTGGAAAAAATAAGGGATCTAATTCCTAATCACTTAAGAACTGAATATGTAGATCGCCTGGCGAAACGACAAGAAGAAATTGAGCGTGGTATACAAGACGCACTAATCGCCGACTTCAACAACTCGCAACACGACAGAGAGATAGCCACATTTTTACACGGAAAGGATCAAGGACCACCCGCAGAGGAGATACTATTGAACGATACCTTACCGAGGGAGAACGGTTCTGAAGAAGCGCTTTCAGACGATGATATCGACGTACAATGGGGAGGAGGAGAAACGGACTAGCCCATACCTATTGACAACGTATCTTCTTGCGAGATAATAGGACAAAGTGAAAGATTTTACAAACATTTTAACATGTATGGTCGGGAGATAGTTCTTATAGTTACTGAAGAGCCCATCGCTAGTGTATGTACCGTAACCAAATGCGTTCTTAGTAAGTACAGGCCTACAGATTGCGTCCAAATTACTTTAAAGAGTGCGGCAAGCAATTGTAGGTCCGAACTAGAATTATCTTTTAGAAGAGCAGAACAAGTCGACCCTAATATTCTTTTTGACCAGCTTAGTGTTATGCTTTATGATGACGAAATGGAATCATTTTTCCTAGGTCCTGTTAAAATGATTTTTAGCATTGTAAGAATACCGGAGGGCAAGACCCTCACGTTACCCCGAGGGATTAATCCTTTTAATCTATTCTGTAAAGATAGACGAGGTATTGTACGTATAGTCAATTCAGATAACCTGTGTTTAGCCCGATCCCTTTGTGTAGCTATGACTCATAGAGCTTACGCCGACGATACATCGGGTGACAAGACGCTAAAAACGCGATATGCAACTATATCTAAAATAGATCCAAAGGGCACACTACAAAGAAATGAGGCTTTAGAACTATGTCTTAAGGCAGGAGTAAGGGCTAGTGAGTGTGGGACGGCCGAGTCAAAAGTTCAAAATTTATTTATTTCAATATTCGATTTTCGTATACAAATTCGAAAATAGCGTTCCTATCTTAATTTTAGGTGAAAACAATCCCGATGATACTAGGCCCCGCCTCTTTTTATTGAAAGAAAATAACCATTATAACGTTATTACGAAATTAAGGCCACTTTTCAATCACGACCGATTCTGTGAAAAATGTCTCGTACCCTATTGGCGAATACGATCGCATAAATGTAATGACTTTTGTTTTAGTTGCATGAGAGCCATTATCTGCCTAGGCCCCCCGATAACTTGTGGGTCATGTTTACGAAAATTCTTAGGCGATGACTGCTATCAAAGCCACTTAGCATCTTCCAGCAATAAAAAGTCCCTCTGTGAACGTCTTTTTCACTGTTTAAGACTGCTTAAAAATTATTGATTTTTTCCCGAAGAACTGAGATGCATACGTTTTTGGAGATATATTGTCAGGTCTGTAAGAAATATCAGCCTAGCAATCACTTGTGTTATATCCAGGTTATCACAGACAAACCTCTGAAAGTGTCATCCGTTAAGAAAACTAAACCTAATCAGCCAAACCCTATGTTTTTCTTTGATAAAGAATGCGTGCAAACGAAGGTATGTCAGGAAAAGTTAGGAGCCTACGAACACCAGGCTATCCTGTTAGTCAGCATAACCGTCTGTGAGCATTGTATAGATGAAACGTCCCTAAATTTTAACTCCATTATGTGTAGTCAGTTTGGTAAGCGTAAACAACAATTTTCAGGCGGTAATCCTATAGCTTTATTTTTAGATTATTTAATGCAATTGCATGCCGTTAAACACGGATAGTTTAGTGTACCTCTCCCCAGACGGCGCTCATTTGCTACCCACAGGCGATTATTTAGGGGAACTAAAAAATGAACTAGAACCCTATGGACCAGATGCGTATATTTGCGAATGGGGGAGTGCTGGACCAAAGAACTATTCTATGGACATTCTAGACCCTAAAACCCGCAAAAAAACTAACATTATCAAAGGTAAAGGATTTTATTTAAACGCCTCTACTGAAAATTATATAAATTTTGAAACAATGAAGAATCTACTAGGAGTAAACAATGAAGGTGAACCTCTAATGAACTCGGTTCAAGTCCCTATTGGCCCTCAAATCAGACGTCTTCCAGATCATACTCTGATCACGATCAACCAGACCAAAACATATCAGGTTGTAGTGGATAAAGTTAGAATAATATCTGACTATAAAACTGCCCCATACGGTTATATTAACTAAAATCTTTGACATTTTACACATGTGTTGGTTTTATATTTCGATACCTGAATCAGTCTTTTAATTAATATTTAAAGTATAATTTTTGGTAATATTTTTGTATTTCAACTATTAGCATGTAAAATATTTTAAAGAATACGCAGCGATTTTAGTAATATTTTTGCATTTAGTAAGCTTTGTTTTAATTAGTATATATTAGCACTTTAGTTTAAAAATTAGTATTGAATTGTTTTGTATTAGTGTAATTTTCATTTTTTGATGATAATAATAGTAACGTTTTTAGTAATATTTCCATATTTTTATCCGTAATCGTATATTAGTATTTTAGCGTGTATAGCGCGTCAGAAAAAATATATTTTTAGTTTAATAACTAGCCCAATATTTGTACTAAAATCGTATAATAACCATTGTAGCATTTAAATCATATTAAAAGGTAGTATTTCTATATTTTCTATGAAGGTACATGGGTATATATGTATTTAATAATCTCGCATGCAGTAATATTGTTCTATTTTCTATGATGGTAAATGTCTATGTGCTTAATCATCTTTTTTTGAAGTAGTATTAATTTTGCATTTTAGTGAATTTGTTTGTTATCAAAGCCATTGTAATTCGTATTTTCTAATGATGTTCTTTAGTAATGATTGCGCATTTTAATTGTGTATCGATATTTTAGCGCGTAGGAAAATATATATTTTTCAGTCAATCCTATGAGGATTTTTAATTTAATAACTAGTATTGTGCTTATTTGCCATATATGCTATGTAATTCGTATTTTCTGATGATTTTTTAGTAATATTTCGCATTTTAATTCAAGTAATCGTACTTATTCTATAAATTCGTATTAAAACTAATGTGAATCAAATTTTATTTATGATGTTTTAGCAGTATTGCTTCAATTTAACTAATTATCTGCTACCAAGTTGTGTAAAAACTGTAGTAATTCCCCTTTTTTGATACTAAAATGTACTATTGTTCTAACCCTGTAACTTGATAACCAATACACAAAAGGAGTACACCTAGAACCGCATCATAGGGTTAGTTGAAGCTTATTTCAATGTAAACCATATACCACTTAAAACTAGTTCTTTAGTATAACATAAGCATACATGGAGAGACATCAAAATCATACAACATTACAAGAAGGGTGGGTGTAGAAAGAGCCTACTGAACCCATAGAATTACCACTAAATCATGTACACACTATCCTAAAGATACACCTATTAATAACAATACAAAACATGAGTACACCTAGAACCGAGCCGTAGCTTAATTTTCAATAAAGTACGTAAACCATATACTAATTAAAACCAGTTCTTTAGTATAACATAAGCATTCATGGAGATACCTAAAAATCATACAGAGAATAGCATTACAGGATGGTGTAGAATACCAATAAATCATCCACTAAATGTATACAATATCCTAAAGATACACCAAAATAATACCACTATGGACAGTGAGCGCCGTCACCAAGTCACGTGACCTTATACCAATACACGAGAAAAATAAATTCAAATTTCCCGCCAACCCCCCCTACCATATTTCCTCCCTCTGGCACGGTACCATCTAGAGCGAGAGGCAAGAGATAGATAGAAAAATGGGGGGAAAAAACGAACCCCCTCCTCCCAGCTACACTAAGTACCACCGTATACGGACAATCTTGTCCGTATACGGTGGTCTATATTCTCTATCCCACCTTAGGGAGGCTAGACGTTTCTCGTAACCCTAGCCGCTCGCCGCGTACATCTTAAGCCTAACGACGATGATGGAGTAGAAGCCAATGTTACAGATTGGTGTCTATGTGGTATAGACGAAAGACCAGTAGATGGTGGTGTTAGAAGCCAATGTTGCAGATTGGTGTCTATGTGGTATAGACGGAAGACCAGGAGATGGTGGTTGTTAGAAGCCAGTAAGGATAGATTGGTGTATATGTGATATACACGAAAGACTAGCGCATGTTGTTGTTGTTAGAAGCCAATAAATACTGAGGGTGTTGAGTGAAAGAATCGGCGGTTAGTCAGCAGATGAAGGCGTAACGACTAGTCAATGATTGGCGTTAAATAAGATGGATAAAGCTTTTCGGAATTTCTGTGTACTGCGAAAGCGGTCCGGAAATTGCGAACACGTTTGCTCCGACTTGCCAACTGCGAACGCGGTGACAGACAGACATACACACAGACACACAGACAGACACACCCACAGACAGACAGACAGACACACACACAGACACGTCCAGTGTAAAACCTCTCCGTGACGTCATCGTCACTCGGAGAGGTAAAAAACATTTGACCAAATGGAGTTGTTTAGTAATCATCACTAACATAATGGGTCCATTACCAGTTTCACGACATAAAATCTAGTATATCATTGGTCGAAATTATCGTCGCGTCAAAATAAGAATCAACACGACAAAATGAAGATTTTTGTCGCGTTAATTTGTGTAGCATGAGGCACGATTGGCGATCTTAACGCGTTAAAAATGAAATTCAACGCGACAAAAAAAATAATTCATCGCGTTAAATTATTTTCAACAAATATTGTTATTATATTATTATTTTTAAACATCATGACCAAGTCGTTTGTCCTACCAAATACCCAGAACCAATGGGTGAAGATAACTCTAAAAACAAGGAGGAAAAGAGTACCGGAAATAAAGCAACAACCATGATGTCTACTATTGTTAAACTTGACAAAAATGTTTATTTACAAACAGCATGCGTCAATGTCATGGCTCAAGAAAACACATCAGTAGCTCGTTGTCTATTGGACAATGGCGCGCAAACAACGTTTGTTTCTCAGAAAATATCCAAAGCTCTCAAACTACCAATAATTGGGACCACCGTCGTGGAAATAGACTATTTTGAAGGACAGAAACCTAAAATAGAAAAAAGAAACGTAGTTCTACTGACGTTAAAGAACACCGACGGAAGTGAAGAAATCACTTGCGAAGCTTTGGAAACTCCGAACTTAAGTAGCTTATTATTAGAAGTTCCCAACGAAGACATTATTCAGAAAATGCAAGCCAAGGGACTAAGAATGGCTGACAACCCATTAGAATACCCCGAGGTCTCGAATGAACTAGCTATTCTACTTTGCTAGTGACTTCTATTGGAAAAATGTCAAAGGGCCAGTGGTACGTTTAACAGACACGCTCTGTGCCGTAGATACCATATTCGGATGAACAATCAACGGGCCGTTACCCGCTACGAACTTCAATGTCAAAGTCTCAACGGTAAAGGTTATGAAGGCCATGGTTCAAGAATTAGCAGAAACTGACATGATCACCAAGACACTGAAGACCTTTTGGGATTTAGAATCGATGGGTATTGTTGACGATCCAAAACAAGAAAGTCCAGCGGGACAAGAGGCGATGGAATTATTTGAATCCACTCTGAAGACCAAAGACGGTAGATATGAAGTCCAACTTCCTTGGAAACAGAATCATAGTTACTTACCAGATAACTACATGGGAGCGAAAAAACGACTTTTCAACTTGATGAGACAATTCGAGGACAATCCATTCTTATTAGAACGATATCAAGCTGTCATAGACAATTATCTCGAGCTCCAAATTATCGAGAAAGTTGAAGACAACTTTGGGACACCAGGAGAAACCTTTAACCTACCCCACAGAGGTGTAGAACGGTTGAAAAGAGTATCGACCAAACTTAGAGTCGTTTTTGATGGATCTGCCCACGAGAAGAAGGCTCCATCTTTAAACGAATGCGTCCACGCTGGTAAAAACCTCAATCCCGAAATATTAGGAATTTTGGTAAACTTCAGGAAGTACTTAATAGCCTTCATGGCAGACATCGAAAAAGCCTTCCTACAAATAAGCTTCTCACCAAAAGACAGAGATGTTACAAGATTCTTATGGTTCGAGGGAAACTCGAATACTAAAGAAGAAATCAAGATTATCGTCTATAGAATGACTCGTGTCTTATTTGGAGTGACTTCAAGTCCCTTCCTACTAGCCGCCACGATAAAAGCTCATCTCAAGACCTGCGAAAAGGAGTACCCTGAAGCGTGCAAGCTAATAAATGAATCACTATGCGTTGATGACTTATTAGGAGGAGCAAACGACGTCGATAAAGCGTTTTCACTTTCAACAGATGCAGAAAGAGTTTTATGAGAAGCCAAAATACCACTCTGCAAATGGCAAACTAATTCTGAAGATCTCCGCCAAGGTTGGACCGAATTATTCCCTGACAAAATCCTTGTTGAAGTCAACATGGGCTCCCAAATAGCTCCAGGACCGTTGAAAGTCCTAGGAATTACCTGGCTACCGGATACAGACGAATTCAAGTTTGAAGTAGATTCCCTTCTAGAATTCTTATTGACAAGAACCAACACGAAACGCTATATACTACAAGCGTCTTCGCGTATATTCGACCTGATTGGGTTTTTGTCCCCCTTCACCATAAGAGTGAAGTGTTTATACCAACAACTCTGGTTTAAAGGAACAAAATGGGATGAAGAAGTAACACCAGATATCCTAATGAAGTGGAATGAATGGTGTTCGGAATTAAAGGAGCTTAGCCAACTGTCAATCCCGAGATGCTACAACACTAATCGATAAACAGGTCCAGTCTCCACGCAGCTGCACTGCTTTTGCGACGCCAGTGAACAAGCATATGGAGCATTAGTATACGTTAGAATCGAATCTGAAGAATCCATCGACGTCAGATTAGTCGCATCCAAGACCAGAGTTACACCCATGAAGTCCTTGACCATCCCTCGTTTGG
This sequence comes from Phalangium opilio, assembly GCF_054372755.1. Taxonomy (NCBI): domain Eukaryota; kingdom Metazoa; phylum Arthropoda; class Arachnida; order Opiliones; family Phalangiidae; genus Phalangium; species Phalangium opilio. The sequence continues at coordinate 563,624 of NW_028324240.1, read as the reverse complement.
AACTACTAGGAGCTCTAGTAGGAGCCAGACTTACCAAGAAACTTGCACAGTACTTCGCAGATGAAGAGCCATCTTACCACTTCTGGACAGACTCAATGGCAACTTACCACTGGATTAAAGGCCCAGCCACTGACTGGAAACCATTCATAGCAAATCGACTTGGGGAAATACACACATTAAGCGATCCCCAAGCATGGTCCTTCATTCGTGGTAAAGAAAACCCTGCCGACCTTCTTACAAGAGGTATCAGAATGTCACAACTGATTGACAACGAAAAATGGTGGACAGGTCCGGCATTCCTCAAAAAACCGGAAAGAGATTGGCCTAAAAACTCTAAGCCAACAACTAGGAAACAAGCACTAAGAGAAGTAGAAGAGGAGCTTAGACCACACCGCGCTTTACAGAACACTCTTCACGTACGAATCCAAAAGGAACCGATAATGGATCTAACTAAATACAGTTATCTTATGTATCCTGTACGAGTAACAGCCTGGGTCATGAGATGGATAAGTAACGGACGACACAACAGTAGTAGAGTTCATGGACCATTAACAGCTGAAGAGATCAAGAAAGCGGAAATACATTGGGTCAGAGCTGCTCAAAACTCTATTTATAGAGAGGAAATAGCAGCCATAGAATCAAACTCACCACTAGAAGAAGACTCCAAAATCAAAAATTTATCTCAATTTCTCGATCAAGATAACTTACTGCGAGTCGGTGGAAGACTTCAAGAATCGGAATTTAGTTACTGTAAACAGCATCCAATTATACTACCGGAAAGTCACCATTTCAGCAAACTACAAGTTTATCATTGCCACGAAAAGGTATTTCACTTGGGTGTCGCTTCTACTTTAACGAAAATACGAGAGAAATATTGGATTTCAAAAGGAAGACAACTAGTAAAATCTTTAATATCAAAATGTTTGATGTGTCGAAAACTCAAGACAATGCCAGACAATCAAGTAATGGCTCCATTACCACGAGAAAGAATAGTGGAGGCAGCGAGCTTCCAGGTGACTGGTGTAGATTTTATGGGTCCTTTGATCGTCAAAGGCGAAACCGGCAACTTAAACAAAATGAAGGTATACGTTGCACTGTTCACCTGTGCCGTAACACGCACCATCCACCTCGAACTGGTCACAGATCTAAGCGCTGCTAAGTTCATCCTTAGTCTGAAGAGATTTATAGCAAGAAGAGGTTTTTGCAGCATCATCTTCTCAGATAACGCGAAGATATTTAAGAAAACTTCCACCGAATTAGAGAATTTATGGAAGAAGATTTGGACTGAAGAATTGAAGGACTATTTCAGTACACACCAAATCACTTGGAAATTTAACATCGAGCGAGCTCCTTGGAGAGGAGGTTTTTTCGAGAGACAAGTGGGAACAGTTAAAAGCTGTCTCAAAAAATCGTTAGGAACAGCCCAAAATAATTACGAAGAATTAGGGACGGTAATTATAAGGGAGCGGTAGCTCCCTTAGATAAGGCCTGATGACGGCTCTAATGTATAAGGAAGGTTTTTGGATTGTGTTAACTTTTTTCGTATTAAGTTTATTGTTTCGAAATTTTTCTACTGAACTAAAATACGCGCCCTTAATATGTGGTAAAAATTTCAAGATGATCCACCTAATAGTTTATTTTATAAAGCATAAAGTTGATAAGGGTGGTTTTCATTTCCATAACATTAATCACAGATTTTAGCGAAAAACTAGAGAGTCTCCATAGAAATAACATGGGAAAATTTTCCAAACTTACCCATTTTGTAACTACCCTTACAAAAATAACTATACGTTTGATAGATTTGAAAACGGTCTTAAATGAAAGCCCCATTTTTAAAATGGGCGCCAATTTTGGTTTCATTAAGAAAAAAAAGTTTAAGTATTGTTTTTAATAGTTTTAAGTACCTGCTCCGAATTACGTGGTTTACCTTTAATCTGTGGAACTTAAGACTTTTTTGCTTGGGTTAAGTAATAAAGAAAGTCATTCTAGGACTTACGTCGTTTTACTGCGGATAATCAAATTGGTAGGGCAATTAGCTAGCTTAATTCTCATTATAACTATTGCGCGTCCAACTAATTTAGTTGCGAAGTACAGATTAAACTTAATTAAAAAAAGTAAGCAATTAAAGATAATTAAATTTTTACACGAGTCTAAACTATAACATCTGTTTGTGTACAAGTCTACGGGATCTGTTTAAGCGCACACCTTCAGAATATTTTTGTACAAAGGAGTATAAAATCTCTTTTTGCAGAGGCCTATGCAATCTTTTCGTGCACAGGCCTATGGAATATTGTTTTACACAGGCCTCTGGAATATTGTTTTACACAGGCCTCTGGAATATTGTTTTACACAGGCCTATGGAATATTGTTTTACACAGGCCTATGGAATATTGTTTTACACAGGCCTATGGAATATTGTTTTACACAGGTCTACGGAATGTTTTTGTGCAAATCTGCAAGTAGTATAGGGCTACATTTCGTACCACGGTAGAGGTATAAAGTAGGTGCGTGGGAACTGGGTCATGGGAACTGGAGCGTGGGAACTGGAGCACGCCGCCGCCGCCGCCGCCGCCGCGGTGTATCTTCGCGAGTTCCCCGCGCGCGAGTTCCTTCCCCCCTCACCCCCGCGGGGTTCCCCGCGCGTGCCGCGAGTTCCTTCCCCCATTTTAACTCCGCGCGCGGCGCTAGTTTCGTACTATTCAATTCCAGGAAAAATTCTATTGTTAAATTCTTACTATTTACTGAGATTTTATACTGAGACTATCCCTTTAGTTTTTTATCCTGAGACTGTCCTTTTAAAGAATTAAGAGGTGTTTTCCCTCGGTAACATCAAACCTTAACCTTTCTGTTTTCATACCTTGCGTGTGACTAATCAGTAATAGGGATTATTTATTCAACAACACGAACTGGCTATAATACGTTTTATTCAATGCCTTCAAATATATATCAGTTCAGTTTTTAAATCATTTACATCGTTTACAATGTAGTTGTAAAGAAATGGTTCATCAATAGGTAGATTAGTACCAAAATCTTTGCGAAACTTTTCAATGACATTATCGTAGTTAATTACTTTTAAAGCTTTCACTAGGTTTTTTTCGACCCTTTCGTTCCAGTCAGTTTCTTCGGACTCGCACATAATATCATGGGCTATTTTGTTTTGGCAAGAGGTATTGTCGCAGCATTGGGTCATCTCCAATAAGATTTCCGTTACGTTTTCAGAATCGCTTCTCTCATAGTTTCAACGGCTCTTGTTTTTTCGTGTAGCTCTAAGTCTATTATAAAAAAACGTCTTGGTTTGGACCAAGTCCGAAAAAACAAACGATATGTGTGAGGTTTATCAATTGGCTGAAGTTTCAGATATTGCAATTTTTTTTAAAATTATTTTTATTCCTTTAATCCTTAATCATTATTTAATTCAATCAACTGATTTTACTGTTAATCGATCTATTCCCTCTAAATTAATTTAAAAAATTACATATCTACACTTTTTCAAGAATAATTCCATTTTCCGAAAACATTTTATCATGAAATTAATTATTTTGAAGGGAGTACGTGTTGGGGGAGCAATATTGAATAATCTACAGATTGTCTTAAAAGAGCAAGCGAACTTTGACTTAATTCGAAAGGAAAATGTGAATATTTAATAGTGGATGCCATACCAGGTTGTTGCGCGAATTTATACATTTAATTTCGTATATCAAAACGCTACATTTCTTTTGCCACCTCTATGAAGGAAAGATTGCACTGCAATTTCACTCTCCGTGCTTCTGAGATTCTTGGTCAATCTACATTTGAAACGTCATCACCCCTTACTACATTGTTGGCGCTACTTTTGCACTGGTTACGTATTTCGCGTAATCATTTTATCAGGCGTAGAGACCATTTCGGAAAACACACAGGGGCTTGTCCACCATTAGGGTCATCGCCAGACGGTGTCAAAGTTCACTACAGGCGGGCCGCGGGAGGCCAGTCAACTCGCACTGCCTATAGCTGTGCTTCTAGGCGAGAAAGTGAAGACCCCAGTTTAGTTTCCCTGTATGTAATTTCCAAATGGTGTACACATTAACAAATGTACACCGATTACACTAAGTGATCGGTCCTTCGGCGCTAGCGAGTCTCAAGCCATGTACATAAACATTTATGTATGTACATGAATTTTTTATATTGTTAGGTTATTAAGGTTAGGTCTGGAAAGTCATGTACCGTTTACTAATGTGAAAAGGTTTCGACACTGGAACCTCTGGTGATTGCAAAATTTAATATATATTGGGAAAATTGAGGTAAGGTAGGTGTTTAACCATATTATTTCCGCAGGAAATGAATATAACAAGTCATTGGTACTGAAAAGTATTTCTTTTTATGTAATCTTTACCCGTACCTTTGGTTATATCAGCCGATATTATAATTTTCCATTACTGCGGAGAGCCACCTATTAAAAGAAACGACACCGGATAAACATGTTGCTTTGTCTTAAGAAGACATCATAAGATTATAAATTAGTTTGAGGAAAAAAGTTATTTATCATATTATCTTGAGCAACAGTCTTCTCAGGAACTTATAAATTACAAACCTGAAAGTTTGCCAAGCCAGCAACAATTAAACCTATCTCCGTCAAGGGGCTTACAAGTTAGTGAACATTGACACGAAATCCCTTCAAAATAATTAATTTCATGATAAAATGTTTTCGGAAAATGGAATTATTCTTGAAAAAGCGTAGATATGTAATTTTTTAAATTAATTTAGAGGGAATAGATCGATTAACAGTAAAATCAGTTGATTGAATTAAATAATGATTAAGGATTAAAGGAATAAAAATAATTTAAAAAAAAATTGCAATATCTGAACTTCAGCCAATTGATAAACCTCACACATATCGTTTGTTTTTTCGGACTTGGTCCAAACCAAGACGTTTTTTTATAATATCTGTCCCTTCAGTCTTAATTTAATTAAAATTATAATTGAATATCGTTAATTATATTTAAGTTATATTCAATAAAACAGATTTCGATAAGCATATAATGTTGTACTTTATTTACGTAGTTAGTTTAAAAATAACAGTATTTGAAACGAGGGTCTAGTCATCAGCCAAAAGTTTCACACCTGACTACTGATTTTTAAATTTTTATGTGAATTTTGATGATTACTGATAGAATTCCTTGATTTTTGTGATTACGATTATTGTCGGTGATTTTCATAATCTTTACACTGATTCCCGTAATTGCCGCTGATTACTCGCGATTTTTGTTTGAATTCCAATGAATCCCATTGATTTTTGGGTGAATGTCGTGAATACCGCTGGGTTCTTCGTGAATTTCGATGAATGCAGTGATTATTTCTATTTCAACTGATTATGATTTTTCTTTTGGATTTTTGAATTCCTCGATTGATTATCTGTGATTATTTCACGAAAGGTGTGATTACCGAGGTGGTTACAAAAGATTACTAGTAAATCATGTGATTGTTTCTGATTTTCTCAAGGTTTCACGAGATTTCCAATGATTATAGGAGATTTCTCATTACCTTTGAATAACACAAAAATTATTGTGATTACTAATGTTTTTCTAAGAATTCTAGTAATCAAGTAATCGATTTCTTTAGTTCTGTACACCTGATTATTTAAGTGACCCCTCGATTTGAAATGTAGGATAAAAATGTTTATTTCTTTTGAAACTCTATACATATATCAATGAGAATTATTGAGGAAATTCTTCATGAGTAGCAAAGCTTGAAGAAGATGTCTATATATTTTTGACCACGTGTTAAATGAGCTTCAAGAGAAAGGAAAAGGAGATAGAAGCGGCCATAAGAGAGTTTTGTATAGGACCCTGCTTCGAAGATTATAGCCATTGTATTTTTTTAACTGATATGAGGAAGTATGGCCTTAAACAACGTGTTATCCACGTTGTCTCAAAGGCAAAGGAAATAACCGCCCCCCCCCGCCACCCCTCTCAATCATCGGCCAACTAGAGGATATTTCAGCAGAAGGAAACAGGTTGAATCAGGGATAGCGAGAAATCGCAAGCGATGTTACTTAATTACGGGGTCGATTCTCTTGTTTGGCAGCATTACGATATTGAATGTTGCTAGATTTAATTGGCGCTTCTGATTTTGCGAACTATTTTATTGATATATTGAAATTTAAATAGAAAACTTACATTTTGAAATATTTCTAAACGTTCTTCGTTTGTGAGGAATACTTAGCAATAGCAATAGATAGCGGGGAATTAGTTTCTTGTGGGTTTCTCGATAATTTCTAAATAACTATAGCTATACTTTCTATAGCTTCGAGGAAATTTCAAAATTTCTGGAATTTAACTCGCAATCGTAAAGTAATATAATTAGATTTTGAATAGTTTTGTAAAACTCTCAAACCATGAAATTATAATGAAGTTTCTACTTTTCATTTGAAAGTAGATTTTGATTGATAATTTATTTATGTACTTTTCGTTTATTTTGCAACAATTTCTTGCTAGTTTTTTCCCCACAATAGTTTTTTCCCCACAATTTCTTCCTAGTTTTTTTCCCCACAATTTCTTCCTAGTTTTTTTCCCTACAATTTCTTCCTAGTTTTTCCCCCACAAATTCTCCCTAGTTTTCCCCACAATTTCATTATTTTCTCGCTTACATTTTACACCAACATCTCCGTATATTTCAAGGGCAAATTTCCTGTTTCCTTAATTTACCATTTTTAAGTGATCACCCCTAACAACGCTAGTTAGGCTGGGTTCTCTTTAAAAAGGAGAGACTTTCTCGAGAAGGATAATTGAGACATCAGTCAAGTTACTGACGAATCTGTCACGCTTGGTGATTGTTGTATCACTAACCTCGTACCAGCTGTTATCTTTTCGAATAAAATTCAGATAGTGACCTTGGTTTAAAGATGAACCTTTATGAATGATCACGCCCCTAGTTTTGTAAACGCTTTGGTTTAAAACCACTTTCTGATTTTCGAATCCCGATATTTTGGTTAAAATCTTAATAGGGTGACCATTTACTACAGTATCTCTTGGAAGCCACAGAAATACGTACTTACTGGCAGAAATCAATACATCACGTTCATTAATTTCTCTGTGTTTACAAGTTCCGCATGCCATCATTGCTGGTCTCATCCTTTCGATTAATAGTTTCCAATCAATTTTAGCGAGGTTTGGCAAAGGAAGAGTGAAGATGCAGCTTTGGATAATGTTTCCAGAACTTTTTTCAAGGTGACAGTTCGGGCATTTGGTAACGTTTTGCGACTTTGTCCATAATAGTTCTTGAAGAGCGTCAGAGTCACAAGTTTCCATTTCTTCGCAAAGTTTTGGCAAGAGAACCCATAAGAATTCACTAGCATCTTGTTGTTGTTTGTGGGTAAAAGGCAGACCAACAGCCGTTCGCAAATTGAAACCATCGTCGCCAGAACTCGAATTTGAATTTTCAACATGCTCAATAGTGTTACGAAGGCAAGTCAAAATAGGCTTATCGCTGAATGATCCTTTATGCCCTTTAACCATGTTTCTTAATTCTGGAATCAGTAAGAGCAATTGCAAAACGCTATTTGCGTAGCACGTTACTCCATCTCCATTTTCAAATCCTTTCAAGGGAAAAATGTCTACACTTTGAAGACCTAGTCTAATCTTTTTATTTGGTCTTTCTTTTGCCGTTTTATCAGATCGCTCTCCTTCACCTTCTAAAATACTCTTCGACGTTGGCCTTTTTGTACCTCTCTTTGCTTCCGATCCCACTATTTCTATAAGTGGAAGATCAGGTCTGTGTTTTTGACGCAGCCTGTTATACTCCGCAATGGCTCGTCCATCTGCCATAATTTTACTCGGGTCTAACTGCAAGAGATGGAGACCGGCCAAGGAAGTCACTCGCGATAGAGCAACGTATGCCATGCCGGTTCCAAATAAACTTGATCCCAAATCCATAATTGCGCATTTTAAACTCATTCCCTGGCTTTTGTGTATAGTAATGGCGTATGCCAAGATTATGGGGAATTGCGTTCGTTTCACGTATACATTGGTCATTAGCAAGAACTTGACGCTCATTTTCTCGACTACAAAGTCGGGCTTATTGTTCTCGTCGTTTGATTCCCGATCTACTCTGATCCGGATACCAATGATGTTTCCACGGTCGTTCTTTTGGAATCCCGTTATAACGGCCATGGTGCCGTTAATAACACCTTCTTCGAAATTGATGTTTCTCCTAACCATTACTCGAGATCCAACGCATAGATACAGCTTGCTCTCAAGACCTCCGGTTTTAGACGGCTCATTGTCTAACATTTTGAGTCTCCTGACAATGTTTTTGGTAATTTTTTTGTCGTAATTAACGAGTTTGTCTTCGCATTCAACGCATTCAACTTTCTGTCGGCTTTCTTCGAGCATTTTTATGTTGAATGTATCGCACATGGCCAATTTCGGCATCAAACAGATGGGATGAAATCCTTCTTTAACCAGCTCAACGTAAAGATTCATAGCCACCTCAATTTTGTTCCCTCCCGGAACTAGTCTACTTTCTAAGGTTGAAACGTCATCTTTCGTAACAGTTCCAATTCTAATTCGGTTAAGTAGGTCGCCATAAACTCTGTCGCCGGCCTGTCGTACGTTTTGCGTTAGTTCATCGTATTGGAAATACTTCCAAAGATCAGTGCCACCAATGCTATTAAATCTTAGTCTCGCTTCCTGGGAAGTGACTTTTAAAAACGCGGGATTACCCTGTACAGGCGGCAATTGGAAGAAATCTCCAAAAACGAGAATGCAAACGACACCGCCGAAAGGCTTGTTCATTTCCCAAAATTCATTTAGCCTCAAATGAACGTAAGTTAGTAAGACCGAAGACACCATAGAGATCTCATCGACTATCAAGAGTTTCAAATTTCCCAGAGTTTGTTTCATAATGGAAATATTTTCGGAATTGAGGGAATGGTATTCCGCGGTACGCCCATGTTCTACTGGCAACATAAGTAACCTATGCAACGTTACGCCGTTGACATTTAGAGCAGCCAAGCCCGTGGGAGCGGCGATCGCGACGCTACCGGCATTTTTAAAGTGGCGTCTAACGGCGTTGGCGATAGTGGCAATAAGAAAGGACTTTCCAGTGCCACCCGGACCAGACACAAAATGGCAAAAATTTTCCTTTTGCCCTCCCTCTTGAGTGAAGTGATCCATGACTTTGTCGTACACCCTTTTTTGATCAGTGTTGAGTAGCGCAACTTGGTCTAGTGTCATGCCCTCGAAATCAATTTCCATAGCGGCTTCGACATCGTGCATCGCATTTTCCGTTTCAACGACGATTTCTTTCCCTTGAAGGGCATTTTCATCTTCTTTTCAACTTCTTTGGAAACCGAAAATTTCTCATGGTATTCTCTCATGGGTTTTAGCGTCGTTAATGCGCTTTTGAAAGCTTCAGCGTAGGTTGCAAATTCGCCCAATAACTCAGTTTCGTTTCGCCATGGTTTGAACAGAATAAGTAGAGAGTGGCAGTACTTTTCTGGTTCCTCTATTGGGTCGTGAACGTAATGTTCTATTATGTAGGGCTTAATCCTCTTTCTCATCAAACCGAGACTATTTTTCAACTCGATTACATTTTCAGATTTTTTCGCTGCCTCCGAGTACTTGACGTAGTCGTAAAATCGGCCGAACTCGCGCAAGCTTAAATCTTCCAAGCTATCGGGTCTGTTGGGATACTTATCGTCCACAAACCCTGTTTGGCAAATGTCTTCGCTTTCAGGATCAATTTCCCTCAAGCGCGCAAGATCCTTGTAACATTTCAAAGCTTTGGATCGGTTTTCCTTCACGTTAGTGTTAATAAATTTGGTGCTGTCAGACTTTTGAAACAATTTCTGACCCAACATCATGTCCAAGGCTTCGTAAATACCGACCGATTTATTTGTGAAAGATTTCAGTCCATAAGCGAACAGTCTTTTAGACAAGCTTTCGTGTGCCAACTCTGCGAAACACTGATCCATTTCAGCCCGATCTCCCTTTGTCACGTACGACGTGACGTATATCGCCACTTGTTCCGAGGAATCGGCGACAAACTGCAAATCCATATTGGCTTTCAATGCCAAAAGTAATGCCGGATTGTAGTCATTGATAAAAACTTCGCTCTCATTTCTGGGCAAATCATATAGGCGTTTCTGGCTTCGTTTCATTTTACGATGACGCGTAACTGATTCAGCAGAGTTCAATGTCGCAACGTTTGTAACGTTTCGAGGAAAACCGTAACGACACACTTTGAGCTCCTTATTTCCTCTCTTAACCTTTCGGTAGCAACTGCTGCAACATTTATGTGTTTGAAATTTTTTTACTAGCCGGTAAAGTTCTGGACTTTCAGCAGCTTTTGGGATTGAACACGTGACATACTTCTGCACGTATTCTAAAATAGCTATTGCCGAAGAGGAACCAATCACGGGAGCTTCCTCGGCCCACTACAAGCAATGGTAATGGGCTAAGCCGCGAGATTGGTACTCGACGCGCACAAAATGATGCGCTATCGGTCCAAGAACCGGATTCTCTTTACAAAGCACAAAGTTGCTTAGGAGAGACCTCACTTTGTTGTGAAAATGTAAACTAACGCTAAGAGGATCTAAATTTAATAGTTCAGCCACCGACATAGATTCGATCCCTGGCACGTCAGCATTCACTCGTCGTAGGTGGTCGTGAAGTTCAATGTCATCGTATTCGGCCGGATTAAAAGTTAAAAGCCAAGTAGGGGGGCCATACTCCCTAATCATGGCCAAAACACATTTGAGAACTTTATACCAATAATCCTTGGTTCCTCGAATGTGGGCCATGAAAGTCGCTAAATTGCTCTCGAGCTCCGAATCTCGAGAATCAACTTGATTCACGAAATCATTGACCGATACGTTCATGGGTTTTTTCACGCGTAGAACGTAATTCAAACTACTGTTAATGGATTTCATTTCGGCCTCTTGGTATAAATGGAACATAAACGCATAATCACGTCTAAACATTGGATTCGCGTTCAAAAGACGAGAAAGTCGGTATTCAGTTTCCGTCATTTTCCCAAACGGTCTTTCGTCGTGCTTGCCATAGCGAGCCATTGGGAACAAGTGCACGAATGACATGTATTCTAGATTTTTGTCCCAATTACTGATAGGCTCGGCTTCGACACGCTTCATTTGGTAAGAAGCCAACAAATCTTTTGACGGCTGAACATTCACCGGGTGAATTGTATAGTGATCGTACAGCTCATTCACTTCATCTTTTGAGAGTTTTCGCAACAGTGCCTCAGGTTGAGTTAAAATTTTATAACGGTCGTCTGGCGAAAGATTTGATTCGATCACACCATCATTGATAATATCGATATCGATTTGGTGCGATTCCGCTTGCGGATTTTTTGCAACTGTACTGAAGCCGTTTGTATTGACCTCTACGCGGTTGTTTAACAGCGCCAGAGGATCCGTTTTCGCCAATAATTCATCGGGAGTTAATGAATTTTCGTCTTCAATAGTTCCGTTAATCTCTTCGGTGCCATAAATGTAATCCTCATTGATAAGAGTAATATCAATGTCTTTGTACAATGGATTAATTTTTTTCAGTTTAGCGACGGCCTTTTTCAAAGTATCAAGGCGAACAATTTTTTGCCAAATCTTTTTGTCACTAGTGGGCAAACCATTAACCAAGACGTGCAATTCGTGATCTTTAGGCAGTGCTGTTGGTATCATATCCAAATTTTTTTGGACTGGAATTGGCAAATATATGATTCTACCTTTCAAAGCTTTCACTGCGCCAAACTGCATGTTGGAATTAGTTTTAGTACCTAACCGGACAACAGTGTGAAATGCCTTCACAAGCTGAATTAAGGCTTTTTCAAACATGTTCAAACTCGTGACCTCGGTCGGAGGAACATCAACCCCCAAGCCGTTGAGGAAACATCTAATTGGAACCTTTCCCTTTTGCAACTCTTTAGAACAATAAGGGCATAAAAGCATGTCCATTTCTCTAAAGTCTGGATTTTTCAACAGTAGACCAGCTCTTAAAATGAGAAAGGCGTGGCTGTCAAAAACTGAAGTGCATGCTAATTTTTCCACGGTCCTCAAATCAGAATTTTTCAATAATCTAGCGCAACAATCGCAAGATGTGTCGTGAAATTCATTCGTATCACGCTCAGCTCTAGCAAATTGTTTAGCGTAGAAAGCCAAGATTTCACCCTCATCGAGACAAGGCCTTATATCGTTCTCACCGCCTTTCGTCGCCTCGTTTTCGGCATTTGACATTTTTAATCCACGTGCCTCCACAACTTTACTAATAACTTTTTGAAGAGATTCGTAATCACCATGCTCAATCTCATCGGTCAATGTTGAAAAAGCGTTAAGCAACGCTCTAACGGAGTAGATTTTACTCAAAATAGTTCTAATCCCAGAGTAATGCGGAGCCAGTTCTCTGAAGGCCCTCAAGTAACTTTGGCATTCCTCGCTTTCAGAGCAATATAAGAAATGACCAAGATACGGCAAAACTTTAACTTCAAAATCTGAATCGTCCAATGGCAATTTGACAATGGATTTCTGGCAAAACTTGTTTTTGTAGGAGCAAACGTCAAAATCAGAGCCAAAAAGTTCATTTAGGTCGCTATCACTGGCCTTTGCCGCCTGGTTAATGAAAGCTACGACTTTAAAAATTGCCCGCTCTCTAACGTTGCAAATGTCGCTGCATTCCCAATACGAAGCTTTTTCTTTGGTTTCAATAAACCCAGATTCGTTAATTACGATATTCGCTTTGGGATTTTTTTCCTCTGACACGTTTTCTACTGCATTGAATAGATTCGTGACAACCCCTAAATCATTAACTTGCAAGCAGCGTTCAATGCCTTTGTTCAGTCTTTTCTGGTCAATAAAATTACCACTTTCATCAACCCATAATTCATTAACCTTTTCGCCGATACGAGAGCTTTCTCTTAACACTTTTATTAATAGACCATTTTCGTCGAACTGCAAAATTTTTTCAAAACGCGTTTCGTGGTCCTCGTTTTTCAAAATTCTGCCATCATTCCCCAAAGTAAAATATGTTGTCTGGTGATAAAAAGCTTCTTCCAGACTACTGTGAAGCCTTTTTCCTCCAATGACTTTGATAAAATTGTCACTATCCACCAATCCAATTTCTTGCACTTTCTTCGCGAAACTTTTGAAATCTTCAATAAGTAACGAGCGCCTTGCATGGTAGGCCGAATATATTCGCCTTTTTAAATAGAATGTTTTTCCAGATAGCAACTGGCATAGGAGTTTGTGGGATGCAAATTTGGAACTTTGCTTTTTACGTGAATTAGCAAAAGTTCTTTTCGTCATTAAACGGTCCGTAAGTCGCGTCACCAAAAACCGCTTGAAACTTACGGCAATCATTTTTTTATTTTTTGTTTTAAAAATTCCTTTGTTAAAGGAGACTTTTTTAACATAATTCTTAGTCGGGTTCGCACCAACTTTTATTTGTCGAGAAGCGCCACCTATTTTAGGGGCCTGCAAAACCTTTTGAGTTTTTATTGAACTTGTCAATAAAGACTTGCGATTGAGTCCATCACTCGATTTTTTCTTCTGAAAGAGCTGTTTTTTTTATATAGTACCTTTTGCACTTTGATTTGTTTTTGTTCGCTAAAGTCTTAGTTTTAGCTATCAACCCTCTTTGACTTTGTTGTCTCAAACGTCTCTTGTCCCTTCTAGCTTTTTCTCGAGAAACCATTTTGAGTTTTTAAATTTAGCACACAAAGATGTGTTTCGTTGCCACAAAAAGGTCGCTTTCCAAGTCACTATAGTTATTTTTTTGCAAAGCCACAGGTCTTTTAGCAAGCCAGAGAAGGTCTATTACCAAGTCACTGAAGGTTTTCTCAGTGTGCCACAATAGGTCTATTACCAAGTCACTGAAGGTTTTCTCAGTGTGCCACAATAGGTCTATTACCAAGTCACTGAAGGTTTTCTCAGTGTGCCACAATAGGTCTATTACCAAGTCACTGAAGGTTTTCTCAGTGTGCCACAATAGGTCTATTACCAAGTCACTGAAGGTTTTCTCAGTGTGCCACAATAGGTCTATTACCAAGTCACTGAAGGTTTTCTCAGTTTGCCACAATAGGTCTATTACCAAGTCACTGAAGGTTTTCTCAGTGTGCCACAATAGGTCTATTACCAAGTCACTGAAGGTTTTCTCAGTGTGCCACAATAGGTCTATTACCAAGTCACTGAAGGTTTTCTCAGTGTGCCACAATAGGTCTATTACCAAGTCACTGAAGGTTTTCTCAGTGTGCCACAATAGGTCTATTACCAAGTCACTGAAGGTTTTCTCAGTGTGCCACAATAGGTCTATTACCAAGTCACTGAAGGTTTTTTCAGTGTGCCACAATAGGTCTATTACCAAGTCACTGAAGGTTTTCTCAGTGTGCCACAATAGGTCTATTACCAAGTCACTGAAGGTTTTCTCAGTGTGCCACAATAGGTCTATTACCAAGTCACTGAAGGTTTTCTCAGTGTGCCACAATAGGTCTATTACCAAGTCACTGAAGGTTTTCTCAGTGTGCCACAATAGGTCTATTACCAAGTCACTGAAGGTTTTCTCAGTGTGCCACAATAGGTCTATTACCAAGTCACTGAAGGTTTTTTCAGTGTGCCACAATAGGTCTATTACCAAGTCACTGAAGGTTTTCTCAGTGTGCCACAATAGGTCTATTACCAAGTCACTGAAGGTTTTTTCAGTGTGCCACAATAGGTCTATTACCAAGTCACTGAAGGTTTTCTCAGTGTGCCACAATAGGTCTATTACCAAGTCACTGAAGGTTTTCTCAGTGTGCCACAATAAGTCTATTACCAAGTCACTGAAGGTTTTCTCAGTGTGCCACAATAGGTCTATTACCAAGTCACTGAAGGTTTTCTCAGTGTGCCACAATAGGTCTATTACCAAGTCACTGAAGGTTTTCTCAGTGTGCCACAATAGGTCTATTACCAAGTCACTGAAGGTTTTCTCAGTTTGCCACAATAGGTCTATTACCAAGTCACTGAAGGTTTTCTCAGTGTGCCACAATAGGTCTATTACCAAGTCACTGAAGGTTTTCTCAGTGTGCCACAATAGGTCTATTACCAAGTCACTGAAGGTTTTCTCAGTGTGCCACAATAGGTCTATTTTATTCAGTGTTACAGAAGCCGTAAAGAAGAAAAATAGGATACAACACAAACAAAGGAAACATAAAAGAATACAGCACAAACAACGAATAAAAATCAACAGAAATCTTACTTTAATAAATCCTCAAAGCAGCAAAGTTAAGCTTAGAACGCTTTTAAAAAAGCGTAAACCCTAAGCAACCCTTGCAGCAAAACTAATTAAACGGCTTGGAGAAAAGTAGGCCTATAACCTAGAATTCGTGAAATAAATTCAAAAATACAAGAAATTATCTGTCCTCGAGCCAAAAATGAACACGAGACAAGTGTCAACGTGTTATATTTTCCAGCTAGCTTATGATCAGTTCAGTTCAGTTTAGTTTGAAATGTTATCGAAGAAATTTGCAAATGTTAGAGAGAGGCTGAGTTTGATTGTCGTTTCCGTGGGATATTTTGCGTGGAGTAGATTTATTGTCGTGTAAACGAAAATTCTTATTAAAATACACCAATTCTCTCTTTGGATCACTTAATACTTCTCCATGGTAATAGATTGCTAGTACTCCACGGATAACGCAAAAGATTGTAAGGCCAACCCCTTCTTCCACGGTAAGACCTACAAACAGCGCCCCACTCAGATGCGGAGAATAACCCTCCATTGAAATTTGTGTTTTTTTAACCATCATCCATGGTTTTAGTCAAGCCTTGGTCGATCTTTCTTGTTTCTATGACTTCAAAGTTAAATTTTAATTTTATTTATTATGTGAGAGCTTTTCTTTTAATTTTACCAAATTTCCGGGTCCCGCGAACGTAATTTATACAATTTTAATGTTGCCGTATCGCAATGCACACTTTGGTAACATCCTTGAACGTTCAATTAAATGCTACGTTTCGAAATTAGTAAACTTATAGCCAACTTAGGCCAATTAATTAATTATAGTTGGATTTCAGTAATAATCTAGTGAGTTGAACTACGTCTTTATTCAAGGCCAATATAATATGACTCTTGCTTTGATTTGAAATGACTTAAAACAACAACTTGCACATTGCTACCCATTCCCATATCAACGATCCACGTCTGTCTAAAGGTATGAATTAAAAAGTGGCTAACAAAAATGCAAAACGCCATTGGATTTTCTAGAAAGATGGAGTTTGAGAAATATTGTTGAAATTATTAACAGCCAAATTCACAACTAGGCCTATGACCAGGATATAAATTTGAGTTTTGATTCAAACATTAAACGTGCGTCTAAATAGTATGGAAGAAAACTCGCGAGGAATGTTCAATCTGAAGAAGTGGTAAAATTCAGGTAGAGTTGAGCTTTACATTTGGTGACATATTTCCTGTTTCAATACTTCCTTCGTTGCAGGGTGGCATGACTGTATGTAAAAGGGAGTTTAGTATTTACTGAAACCGACAAGTATCACGTTGCAATTGTTATTCAAACTATATTAAATCAAAGAGGGTAAAAAGAACGGGAGCGGAACTAGCAGCTTTGGGAAAGCATTTTAGGACCACATAGGAAGTTCAGAGAGAATATTTTAAAGCCAGAAGACTTCAGTCAAGCCTTCTACTACTCGTTTTTTACCTTCTTTGATTAAATCAGAAGATAAAATTACTGTTTCTTCCTTCAAATAGATAAACATATTTCTTAAACTACACCGTTTCCTAAAGTCGTCACTTGAAATAGCACAAACTTGTTATATACTAATACTTTTAAAATTAATATGTGGTTGTGATTATTTCCTGTAGTCAAGTTGCTATTTTAGAAAAAAAAATAAAGAAATATTGTAACTATATTGTTCTTATATTTTTCCTTTAAAAGCATGGAAAAGTCTATTAATGAAGAAATAGGTTTGCTTTTTTTTTAATCTCTTATGATAAAAACTGTGCGGGTAAACTTCAGGTAATAGAAAATTTTACCCGCGGGTATAGGGTCCAATTTTCAATTACCCGTTGGGTCCTAGGGTCCGTCAAAATCCCCAAAATTAGCTTGCGCGTGTCCAATTCAGACAAGTCTTTGTTCTTCCTTACAGTCCAATTAAAACCTAGATTTCAAAGCTGAGCCATTTTCCCTTAACAATATTAATTAATAACATGTTACTACTTAAATTGTTAAATTATGAAAGACAGAAATATTGAAACATGCGCGTCATAAACTGGACCCATAGGGATTTTGTCAGACTCATAAAAAAATATGTTTCAGATATCGAGTCGGGTACCCGCGATACCTGCACACCCCTGATTATTCAATTATAAGAAATTTGAAAATTTTAACCAATAAGCCTCGAAATAATTAAAATAATTGTGGAAAATGTGATCTCAATAATTTTCACTTTTATTTGAAATAACGTACACAGAATGAAATCACAAAAATGGATTTAATTAAGAAAAAATAAGCGAAGCTATTTTTCAAAACTGCCATTGATGTTATTTAAATTTGTGAAAATTAGGCAAACATTTATTTTGATGCAATTCTATAGTCATTGATTTTTAATGACAAAATGTTCAGTAAAAATTACTCTTGCATTTAGTTCCTTTCACAATTTCTAGACTTCATCTTCCGTCGCATGTTGTTTGCAATTGTTGCAATTAAGCTTGGAAGGAATTTAAAAGGTATTCTTTACAAATATCTCTGGCATCTGTTTAAAATATTAAAAAGTGTTTTCCATTTCTTCTTTCGAACTATTCTTCATACTACATTCTTCATTTGTGGTTAGTTTTGATACTGTTTCTAATCAATCATTTCGGAATGTTTTCTCTTCTAGTAGCAATACCCGAATAACTTCTTTCGATTGAAACCAAGCATTGTTTATGTTAAGTGTCTGAGTACCTTTTGAAGCCATTGTAATGACTGTTTGCGTAGCTTTACATTCGGTGCCAATTTTCGCTGTTTCAATACTAATTCTATCCATGCAGGGTGTCATGACTTTATCTACAAGCGCTGGGTTACCTTCAGTTGGTTTTGATTTAATTGCTGTTTCTCTTTCATTATCATCAGAAGCTTGAACATGTACTAGATTTATATCGTCATGTACTGTTAGTTGAATTTTAGAATTTGAGCTCTCTTCAAGCTCGTTATGTAAAATTGTTCCAAGAATTGGTACTGAATGTGGTTTAAGTAACATCCTTTTTCTCCCTTTAGTAACAATAACATCGTCGTCACTAAAATGTTTTGAACAAATAACGGAAACTTTGTTCGGTTTCCACTTTTTACCACGATTTGTAGCCAGAATCCACTTTTCAGTAAGATCACCATTACCTTTATGTTGGGAAATACTTAGCCAAATACCCCAGTCGCCCAAAAAGGCACTTTTTGTTAAGGTTTACAATACCTTTCGGGAATAAATGTAAACTGTAAGAACCATCTTGGGCTAGATTGTCACTACAACTTGAACATCGTTTATTGTATGGCATTGTAAATAGATTCTGAACACTTGCTTATTACTTTAAACAGGTAGTTTAGTAAAGAAATTACCCATAATGACTAAACTTATATTAAGATCAAGAAAAAGGTTACAAACAGAACATTAATGCCGAAATTATACTGTTTGCCGTCCCTTCTAAGAGAGAGCCTCAACATGTTTTTCCTAGAGATGTCGCTTGAAACAGTACAAACTTGCTATACCGCGACTTTTAAAATTATTATGTGATTGTTTCCTGCAATTTAAGTCGTTATCCTAGAAAAAAAAAGAAATATTGCAAATATAACTGTTATTATTTGAATTTTCTTATTTTATCTTTAAAACCACGGAAAAGGTCTATAGATGTAGAAACTAAGTTTACCGTATTTCCCGGTTTAATTAGCAACGTTCAGCTAGGTGTACCATAAAAGCGCATTGGGTTACGGTTCCGTATAAAATTACAATTCGGCATTAAACCGAGAACTTGGTTGTGATTGCTGAACGCACTTACTCTTTTAAAACATTGCGTCCAGAAGAAGTAGGCGAATTTAGCTTTATACTTATTGTCATGGAATATGATTTTAAATGGAAAATTTATTAACAAATAGAATTTATTTTGCCTTTAAGTACATTATTAGTAGCCTTTAAAGCACCAACAGCTTATATTTTCACTTTGAAATCTTTTTAACGTCTTTTTTCAAAATATATCCCTTAAGCCTCGGTTCATGAACGCTGCTTTCTTTCATGGCTGCAGCTAAGGCTTAGGGGAAGTAGAAAGAAGGCAGAATATTAAAATTACGATACAGGCCCGTAATTAAGATAAACAAGGTTACAAGACTGTTAAAATTAATAAGACTTAAGATTATTCCAGTGCAACCTTTTTCTTCCCTGTTTTTCAATCCCGTTAATATTTTTTACTATTAAAATCAGCTTCCATGAATGTGAAAATAGTCCGTGAGTGAAAGAAAGATTAGTACCATAAAAATAAATGTCTTTATTTCAAATTGTAGTTACGAAAATGGATAAACTATTTTATTTTTCGGAAAACTGCCATGTTACGGTGCACCATGTGCACCTTAACAGTAATGGAAGCGAGGAAGGTGGAGGAGGAGGCCGTATTGCGACGGGGGAAATGGGGCCGCCTCCAAGTCGTGGAGAACGCGGAGGTCCTGGAGGCCGTGGAGGCCGCGGGGGCCGTGGAGGACGCGGGGGCCGTGGAGGCCACATAGGACGTGGGGGCCGTGGAGGCCACGTAGGACGTGGGGGCCGTGGAGGCCACGTAGGACGTGGGGGCCGTGGAGGCCACGTAGGACGCGGGGGCCGTGGAGGTCACGTAGGCCGTGGAGGCCGCATAGGCCATGTTGGCCATAGCGGTCGCAACGCCAGAGGCCGGCGTTGCAATAATTGTGATCGCTATGGCCACTTGGCACGCGACTGTTGGAGCCGCGTTCGTGGTATAAAATTCGTTTGATACTTAAATGTCAAAATGTACAAAGTATTATTCAATTCTGTTGAAAGGGGTCCAAAATGGCCAACAAAATCCGTTGGCGGAGATTCCGCGTGGGGAGGCGCCTACCCCTCCTCAGGGCGCTGGAGTGCAGCCCCCCAGCCTCTAGGCGCTGGGGAGGAGCCGGCCCAGCCTGAAGGCGTTGGGGAGCAGCCGGTTGAGGAGGATATCTCCTTGGACGAGCCGGCGGAGGAGGAGGGCTCCGGGGACGACATGTCCCTGGATGAACTAGAGGCCAAGTTAAATTCGTAAGCTTTATGTCCCTTATCACAACTAAAACAATTACAGAATTGGACCTTCATCATTATAATTTAAGTCACAATTTTAAACGATTTCCTTACAGGATTGGCATTAACAATAAAATTTAATTGGTTTGTAAATATTTTTTTTTCTCAAGTGTTATTATTTTAAATGAAAATTTTTATTTTAAACTATAGTTTTTTTAATATTATGAATTATTTTAAACTTTATTTTTTCCTAATTACAATTGTTTAAAATTATAATTTTTTTTTATTAGAAAAATGTCCTTTAATTTTTACAAAATTTTTTCTTCAATATTTTTTTAAAAATAAAACAGTTATTTAAAAAAAAGACGATGTTTTTTCTCGCATAATCCCTGTGTATTTTATATGGTAATGTTGAAAGAACTGCGCTAATGTAAACAGCTCCAGTGTTCAAAACACAATGAACTTTCTGTCAGTTCTCCCTCAGGAAGATTTCCGTTGTTGAAATTTTGATATGGTACTTAGCTCCTACACTGAAGACCCTGTATATCAAATGGGACTGGAAGTACCTGAAAGTTGAGTTTTCAAAGATTGCCAGATTGAGCAGGTCATGGGATTTAAAGTGAAGAAGGTCGCTTTAACGTTCAACAAGTGACACCGCAGTATGTTTGGATTTACCAACGGCTTGGGTAGTTTTAATCTTAATTAAACAGTTTATTTAAAAGTTATTTGAGCTTTGAATCCAAAAAATGAATATTTTTGGTTTGATTTCACGTTAATTATATTTAATTGATTTTAAATTAACGTAGGATTGTGTTTCGGCAGTGTACATTTAGGTTAAAAATGACTTTCAATATATACTTAACCTTAATTGCAATTTTTAGCGGGTTTTGAATCTTATTTTACCTTAAACTTTCGAATTTCGCGCCTATTAATGTACTTTAAAGATAATTTAAATAAACTAAGTATAAGATAGAAAACATGGGGCTATACTAACAGCTTGTGCAGTTTTAATCTTAATTAAGTATTTTATTTCAAAGTTACTCGAGTTCTCATCCATAATGTAGATTTCATGTTTAAATTCCCGTTAATTATACTTAATTAAGTTTAAATTAATCAAGGATTGAGGTTTGGCAGTGTTGATTTAGCTTATAAAATGAGTTTCAAAGCACCTTAATTGTAAATTTTAGAAGAGTTTTTCATTCTTGCCAACACAATGTGTTCAATTTTTATCATACCACGTACTAAATTTGCGGTAACATATAGATCATCTATAACATATGTTAATGAATGATGTGATTCTATAGTTTAGCAACTTTGGCTTCAATAACAGTAATTAAATTAAATACCTAAACAATTCATAGCAATTTAAACAAATAAACAAACGGCAATGTGAACTGTGGAGATAGCGAACAACGTAACCCTCCGTTGCTGACGTGGTTACATTGGAAAAATCTGCGCTGATGTAAACATGGAAATTATTTGACTAATTAAATTACATAACGACACTGTACTCCAGGATTAATCAGCACCACTGTTACTTATATTTATGAATTAGCAAAATCCACTGTTGGTAAAAGTAAATACAGCATAAAAAACCTAGGGTTAACCCGGTTAGGCTATGTTTGTAGCATAAAATTGAGCAGACTATACACAGGATTCCAAAACAAATGAGAGGCTTCAGAGCTGGAAATCAGCCTTTTTAATAATCTTTAAAGAGGAAAGACACTATATGAGACTATAATTACACAGAGTAACTAAAATAGGGTAATGGCAGCCCTCTGCCTTCGACTGTATTAAGCTCTATGGGGAAATAACATGAATTGACATTAGTCTATACAACTTAAGCCTTGGCCGTAAAGAACGTCGAAAAACTTACTTCAAAAGGTATAAAAACCTCTATTAACTGTAATTATTTATCTGAATTAATTTTTTAGACGAAAATTCGACCTGATATCAAAGTATTTGTTATTAAGGGTGTTATAGATAAATAGCAAATCCAATCAAAGGTGTTCAAGCTCGGACAAAATACCAAAGTAACTAATTCTAGTTGCCTTACTGTCGTCTGCTATGAAATTAGGAATTTTCAACATAAAAGCAAACGTTTGAAATATATCAACGTAACTTGTTAGCACCCACAAACCTAGTTGTCAACGAGAACGAAATGAAGAAAATAGGTTTAAGCGCGCTATAAGGTTAGGCTGACATCTGACCCAAAAGTAATTTTTTGACGTACTATCTTAATTAGTTAAATTACAAAAATTAGAATTCATTAATTAAAAATCGAAACAGGTAAGTTTCCGATTTAATAAATGCTTGTTAATTTAGAAGTATCCCGAAAACTAACTTCGCTATAGTTTTTCCGTATGGCCGGCTTCAATTGCCTTAAAAAACCGAAAATTTTTTAATGCTTTTTCTATGGGACGCTAACCCTAAAAGGTGTGACTTTTTCTTTAACATTACGGAAGGGTGTCATGTCATATCTACAAGGGCCTACCGGCCCTGTAGAATGAGGGCTTTAATTTTCTTCAAATAATCCCAACTAGATTGGTTAAAGGAAATGCCCCCGCTTGTAGCGTACAAAATGTTGTATTTTTCTCGACATCCTCTCGTGTATTTTCTTATGTCAAATATATGACCTTTCCGGTTTACGAAGCATTCTAGCTTTAAATTGGTAGTAGTTGGATGTAGCCAGACGGAAAACCTCGGCGAATTTCCTTTGAAGAAAGCGTCGATTTCGTTGGAAAACTCCCAAATATTAGACCAAACGTGTTTCTTTAATGATATTTGTACACGAGTGTCGGTACGTCTAAAATATACATTTGGGGTCGTGACATTACCAACCCAAACTTCTACTTTCTCCGAAATATTGTGAACTTGGTTCATTTTAAAGCGGTTAAGAAATGACGATTTCGACGTTGAGTTCCTACCTAATATAGTTTTTCCTCAAAGTTCAGGTGATCTCCAAAAAAAGAGTAATACGAATGACGTCATATCTAATTCAACCAATCAATGCGCCTATATTATAACTGTTCGACGAATGACGTCTATTATAACAGTTCGACGAATGACGTCATATTTGCCTTAAGTTTTACTCTAATGATACAAACGTTTTTATTGTTACATTGGGACTATTTGTTACAAACTTCTATTGTTAAAGTTAGATTATTTTTTTTGTTGACGGTCGACGGCATAAGCATTTTCTAATGGCATAGAATTAAGGCGATATTTACAAAGTCACGTCCTGTTCTTATGGAATATTTACAAGTCAGCTATACAAAATATAAATGGAAAGACCTTTGTTTGTATTAAGAAGTGCTAAGCTCATTGGCTGACTTAACCATCTGGCTAGAAGGTTTAAAAAACTAACCAATTACAAATTATGTACTAGAACGTTTATAGCACGTGATTTTACTGTTACAAGCACTTCTTGGAATCGGAGGTTTCTTAGAAATCAGCTAAAGACGGTCATTTAGAGGTCTTACAAGTTATCTGAAATTTCAATAGAAAAATGGTCAAAATGTTTTAAAAAAGGCTTTTTGTTTTCAACTTGGTTTAAAGTTATTGATGAAAAAGATTTTAAGTACGAGTGCAAAATATAATTTGTGTGGATATAGTGGTTTCAAGCGTGTAATTTTCGAGTAAAAAACCACGTTTGTTTTTGTGATCATCAATTTAAATAAGGAATACATATATTCACATTGAAAGGTAACATTTTTTGCTATATTTAAATTAGTTTTGGGGTGCCTAGTTTTTGAAATGTGCACTTTAATAAATTTCAAGAAAAATATTCTAAAAATGAACTATCGTTATGAGTTATAAACGTGCCAGGGTGTTAGCCACTAAAATAAAATCAATATACATGACAAAAATGGGTAATGAACGAAAAATAAACGAACTCCTCCTTCTCTTCATTTAAATTAGCAATGCGTATAGAGCTTCATCTATTTAGTTGTCTTAAACGGCAGAAAATCCAACCCTTTTCATATGAAACAAAAGTCATACCATCCTGTTAACTGGAAATGGTAGCTGTAAAACCCTTTCGCTAGGAATGCGAGATGTAAAACCCTTTTCTCTAGAAATGAAAACAATGTATCTGACTGAGAATTCTAGTTTATTATACTACAATTTACAATAAATAAAAAAAATTAATGTAAAAAAGATACACGAGCCACTTTAGTATGAGTTACCTCTTCTTGGTCTCTAAATGTAAATGATCTACGATTGCTAATAGTATGCCAGCCGGTATTATGCGAACAAAATTCCTCACTATACATATTAAATAAAGGTTTTTTATGCAATTACTACAGAAACTTTTCTGGACGTCCCAAATTACTTCTACCATCATGTCGTCTCGATGCACTACTGTATGAGTTTTTACCGCTAGATATTTCGTATTTGGTTCGTCCATATCGCTAAAAAAGACAAAACAGTCTCTGCAAACTCTACGTTGGCATTTCCTTTCATCTTTTCTCCATGTTTTTAAAAAAAGTCATATTCTATGTGGTGGTACCCATCCAATAAAAAGAAAGGGGTGGTAACTCTATTCCTTTGCGTAGCTTGAAATTGAGCAAAAGTCAAGCGATTATCCACTTCGAATTCAATTTCTGATTCTGTGATCCAAAGCCAATTTGGTATTTCTTCGGGATATAGATCCTCTTCGCCCAGGTTCCCTCGTTCACCAATAGCTGCTTTCCAAAATACCTGTTCAGATACTCCCCAAAGTTGGCGTGGAATTGTTTTCTTAATATCATTAAAGGTTTGCTCCGTATTAGCTAAAACGAATTCCATTGTTACTACCATGGCTCTAATGGCCATGGATCTCAAAGACATGGGTGACCGAGATTCCATATTGATTTTAAATATATGATGAGATGCTTTAAAGTTAATAACTGAATGTTGTATGTGCCCTTAACTTTTAAATTTCCTCTTAAATACCTACTGTTAATTAGATAAAAATATTCGCAAAAAGTAACATTAGGTCGATTGAAAGGTTACTTACCGATAACTGGAATCGAACCAGGATCTTTCGAATTCCATATTTAGCAGCCAATACGCTACCAATCGACCTAATGTTACCTGTGATCTTTGAGTGTGAAACTATAAGTCTATTTTTCCAATAACTACTATTTATACAATGTATGACGGAGGTGATATTAGATTTTTTGGCAAAGGTAGTTTAAGTATAGTAAAGCACATATAAGGCTCATTAGACTTCAAAGTTAATTGTTGCGTTGAGTCATAATTCCAAGAAAAATCCTTCTATGCCAGAACTTCGAATTAACTAAAACGTCATGGTTTCTAAGGCTTGAGTTCCAAGAAATTTTAATTTTATTTAAAGGTATGGTTGTTAAGTTTTATTTCTCTATTCGTTTAAGTATGTCGCGCCAATTTTCCCCTGCTTTAACGTGCAAAAGCGGTAGGCATGATAAACTACATAAATTACCTTTTACACTCCCTTTAAGAAGTCTGAACAATATAAATACCGCACCCACCGCCCCGCAAACTACAAAATATCCTCATTGCTTTCGCTTAATCTCCCTGCTAAAATCTGGGAGCACGGCAGTGCTCCCAGCCAAGTCGAGCACTGACATCCTTTTCTCGAAGCAACTCGTGGCTCTTTTAAGCCCACTGTAACTTCGCGATGGGTATAGGTAAAAGTCTGACATTTTGCTTGCCGCGAGGACTGTCAATTCTAGCTATAGTTTCCAAATTTCAAGTTCCTACCCTATATACTTTTAGAAATATCACAGGTGAAATTTACCTTATTTTGTCACTCACTCACTCACTCACCGATCATCAAAATTCTAAGGTACTTCTAGGGTAGATAGAAACTTAAAATTCAGGATTTAGTTTTCATTTATTTTATAAAGCACAGAAAAATTAAAACATCCCGAAATTTTTATAAAATTGTTCTTTAGTTCTTTATTTTAAAACTAGATGGCGCTGCCGTCTTTTTAACAGTAATGGTGTGTGTTCTTGATGAAAGGACGTAATGGGCCAAAGTTAACCGAAAGTTAAATATATATTAAAGCTAATTGAAAAGAAATGTGTCGTAACTGATGCTACATTCTTATATTAGGATATCGCGTACAATCTTTATTGCATATTCTCTGCGGGTCGAAAGGGGTAATTCAGCGTAAATATGGAGAAACGTTAGCGATTATATTGGTAAACGAACTACCACGAGAGGGTCTTCTTTTAATATAACTACCGAAGTATAACGAGAGGGTCTACAAAAAGAAGTGAGATCCTATGAAAAACATTAACATGTACAAAAATGGGCCAAGCCTCGCTTCGTGCCCTTTCCGCCGTAAAACGTTCTGAGATCCCATGTAGAGCCAAGTCTGCCTTTTGTTCTCATTCAATCGCCAATTGAACAATTATGTTATAAATTAAGTCCTTTTCCTAATTAATAACCAATATTCTTTCACTCTATCATTATTATACATCTTTGTTCGTATCAAAAATATCGTGACTTGGCAAGCGCAGGTAATTACCTTATAAACGTGTACATAAGGTTATGTATATCTCACCTAATAAACATGTAAATAGGGTTATGCATAACTCACCATATAATTTGTACATAGGGTTGAGCATGACTCATCTTATAAACTTGTACATATCCCCTATACCATAAACGATTTAGTGAACATCCCTTCGATTATTTTAAAATCGACAACGATTTAGTGACTTCCTTTTAATATTACTTACCTGCGATTGCCAAGTCACGATATTTTTGATACGAACAAAGATGTATAATAATGATAGAGTGAAAGAATATTGGTTATTAATTAGGAAAAGGACTTAATTTATAACATAATTGTTCAATTGGCGATTGAATGAGAACAAAAGGCAGACTTGGCTCTACATGGAATCTCAGAACGTTTTACGGCGGAAAGGGCACGAAGCGAGGCTTGGCCCATTTT
Source organism: Phalangium opilio (assembly GCF_054372755.1). NCBI lineage: Eukaryota > Metazoa > Arthropoda > Arachnida > Opiliones > Phalangiidae > Phalangium > Phalangium opilio. The sequence continues at coordinate 536,480 of NW_028324240.1, read as the reverse complement.
TGTACATGTTAATGTTTTTCATAGGATTAATAATTTCTTCAAAATTGTAAGTAATATATATAAATATATATTTTTGGTACTTTTTCTTACTACCCCATAGTTTTATGTTATCTAGGCTCAAAGCAGCAACCCTTGGGAGACTCTTCAACTACAGTTTAGTCAATCCGAACAAATAGGAGTTAAACTATGCAAGTTTAATAATAAATTATACGTAGACATAAGAAAGTACGCTCTACCCAGAATACCACTTAAATCGGGGGTATGCATACCCATTGAAATAGTAGACGACTTAGTTAAGGTTTTGAAATTAGCATCTCTGAATAAGTTACCGCAAAGTTCCTGTTTGCCTGGGATGTTGGAAATCGAGAAAATAAAAGAAAAGGGTTGTCTAATAACGAAATATAGGGGCCAAGCGCGCGAGAAGCAACTGGATTTGAAGGCCGTCGATATACCGGAAGTAGTGGAACTAATATCGAGCATTTTGAAGGTTACGTTGAAGTAGTAAAATGTCTGATGATGAACCACTAGACCTTTCTATTTTTAGAGCAGAAAACTTTTATGAATTAGTTAAAGTAAATGTAGCCAGATCTAGGAAATTTAACTGTTCATCCTACGAATACAAAATTATCTTTAAAAACCTTGATAAAATATGTGTGACGGAACTATATGAAAAATTGAAACTCATATTTCAATCAATCATTGAGACTATTATCAACGCGGGTAGAGACTACAACAGAGTCAGGTTTTGTGTTAGAAGTGACCAGCTGGAAAATGCCATAAATTTAAGATTTATGGCGTTGAACGAACTGACAGTTGATAGGCTTTTTGGTGCTATAAGTCAAGTTAGTCAATCAAATCGTAATTTCATTTTAGACGGTCATATTAGAATTGATGCAATTTTTCTAAAAACTGATATTCCAATATCGGGTAGAAAATCAGTCAGAAATAGATCGATGTTATCACTAGAACATTACATGAAAAACGGGAGAACTTTTTTACCAATTTTAAACGATGACGATCTTTGCGTAGCTCGAAGCATAGTGTGCGGAAAAATGGTTGCGGACTTAACCTATTTAAAACAACAAAAACAAGATAGATCTGGTTTCGACTATAACCGATACCGTAGAATACAGGCACCTAACAGACCGCTACAGAAGGAAGAGGCCCTAAAACTTCACCATGAAGCTAACTTACCGGTAGGACCCGTTAGTATAGAACAGATTTCGGCTTTTCAAAAAATCTTAGAACCCGAATACCAAATTATAGTGTTTAGCGCTGAAAATAATTTTAAGAAAATTTATGAAGGTGAAATTTACGCTGAAAAAAAATTTTCCTTCTGCTTGTAGATACACATATGCATGTTATTAAAAGTTTAGCAGCCATGTTCGGATGTGTTTCTTATTGTAACAAATGCTTAGTAACATTTAGTAATGTATTTAGGGCCTCAAATCATAAATGTTATAATGAACCCACAAAATGTTGGCGATGTTACTCTGAGACATTCCACGAGAGCCCATCCTTGGACGTCGTGAAATGTCCAGATTGTAATAGGTATTTTAAAGGTCCCGAATGCTTCCAAATACATAGAACTAATAAAATTTGTGAAAAAGTAAAAAGATGCAAAATTTGCTGCGAGGAGATAGAAAAAAATCACAAATGTAGTAAAGTATGCCCAAAATGTAAAATTGAATACCCGCCTAGGCTTTGTTATGTCCAACCCCTTACTAAAAAGTATAAGGAAACAACTTATTGTTATTTCGATACCGAATGTATAGTAGATAATTCCCTTCATACCCCAATACTTCTAGTTTCTGCTATGCAAATAGAGGAAAATGTTTACGATTATAACATTTTTAGAGGACTAGATTGCGTAGACAAATTTATGCAATACCTAACCCAAGTAGATGAAAAAATTGTTTTTACAAGAGACAACAAAAGACGTAGAGTAACCAAACCTAGGTTTGAAAATGTTACTATTGTTGCTCATAACATGAGAGCCTATGACGGGTTTTTCATTTTACAATGGTTAGTCCATAATTATGGAAAAATAGAAATTATATTCGATGGAGCAAAACTGCTAGCAATGTTTGTTAAAAACCAAAATTTATATGTAGTTTTTCCTTTCTGACTATACCATTAAGGGCTTTATCGGAGACATTTCAGTTGGGTTCAACCTGCAAGCAGTTTTTCCCATATATCTTTATAAACAAAAACAATTTAGATTATTGTGGAAAAATTCCCGATAAATCTTATTTTCAGCCAGAGTTTATGAAAAAAGATGATAACATAGCTTTTGAAAAGTGGTATAGTGAAAAGTCAAAACAAACCGTTTATAATGCCATGTTAGAGTTACAAGAATATTGCGTGGCTGATGTCCAAGTCCTTCAGAAGGGTGTAGACTGTTTTCGTAACCATTTCAAAACAGTAACGGGTTTAGACCCAATGAATTGCGGTGCGATAACCATAGCTGGAGCTTGTACTTCGGTGTATCTTCACACATACTTACAGAAGAATACCCTTGGTGTCGTTCCAAACCCTGGATTCCGTGGTTCAGGTAACCAGAGCAAGAAAGCCATAAAATGGATGGCATGGGTAAGTAAGGAAAGAAAGGTCGAGATTCAAACTGTAATGTCAGCATCGGGAGAAAAGAAAATTGGACCATATGCAGTTGATGGTTATTGTGGTGACCCGGAAATAATTTTAGAATTCATGGGCTGTTTATATCACGCGTGTAAAACGTGTTACAAAGGAAGTGAGTGGAATAGCGTAGTTAAGAAAACCAATAAAGTTATTTACGAAAAAGGACTTGATAGAATACAATACATTAAAGAGCTTCATCCTAGGGCTGAGATCATTACTAAGTGGGAATGTGATTACGATAAACTCATGGCTGAAAATTCAGATTTTAGGGAATTTTGTAATTCAGTCGAAGTGTGTGACCCTATCTTATCAAGATCAGCGCTTTATGGAGGACGATGCAAACCCCTAAAGTTATACTTTAAAGCAGATCCAAGTAAAAATGAACGTATTTTATATTTTGACATTATGTCTTTATACCCTAGTCAAAATAAATATGGCATTTACCCGAAGCATTTCCCTGAGGTGATTCAATTCAATTTTGATTATCGGAAAGACGCTTATTTTGGAATCATGTCGGCGACATTGTTACCCCCATATGGTCTGTACATTCCTGTATTACCCTACAGACATAATGGGCGATTGTATTTTCCTTTATGTAAATCTTGTGTAATCGAAGAAAATACTGAACTTTGTAGTCATAGCGATAGTGAAAGGTCAATTTCGGGCGTGTGGTGTACCCCAGAAATTTATAAAGCTATGGAAATGGGTTACAAACTTTTAAAAATATCAGAAGTGCATCATTATAAAGAAACTTTCAAATATGAAAAAGGTGTAAGCGACGGACTTTTCGGTGGTTACGTAAATAAATTTTTAAAGATTAAGCAGGCCAACTCGGGGTTCCCCTCCTCAGTTAAAACCTTCGAAGAAAAGAGGGAATATTTAGATTCAATTTATGAGACTGAAGGAATCAAAATCGAAATGGATGAGGTAACTAAAAACCCTGCTATGAGAGCAATCTCAAAAATTTGTTTGAACTCACTATGGGGAAAATTTGGATTAAATACTAACAAACCAAAGTCTATCATAATAGATGATTATAAAGATCTAATTGACATTTTAGTAGACGACACAAAAGAACTTATAGATTTAAGGCCCCTAAACGAAGAGCTATGTTTGTTAACGTATAGTTTTAAGGATGAGTTTCAACCCACATATTATAAGGGGAACCCATATGTTGCCAGCTTTGTTTCATGTTATGGTAGATTAACTCTTTATGAAACACTTGCAAAGTTGAATGAGCGTGTACTTTATATGGATACTGATAGCGTAATCTTTGTTGCAAAAGAGGGGGACTACATACCCCCCACCGGTATTAACTTGGGGTGTTGGGTAATAGAAATGGGAGAGGAATCAATTTTAGAATTTGTTTGCAATGCTCCAAAAAGTTACGCCCTGAAAACTACAGACAACAAAACTATCGTGAAAGTAAAGGGCTTAAGTCTTCAAAATCGAATAAATGAAAATATTGTAAATTTTGACTCCATATTTGAAAGTATTCATAATCAATCGAAAAGAATTAAAGTAGCCGTTCCTTTTAATGTACGTAGAGATAAATATACGGCAACAATAATAAATAAAAAAATGGAAAAGACATTTGGATATACATTTAAGAAGCGCGTAGTTAATACATTTGCATATGGTTACTTAACAGAGACAACTCAGGATGAGTAGATCTAAAAAGAATGTACATTTTTCACCAAATGTAACTGTGTTTGAAATACCTATCGAAGATAGACGTAATTACGCCCTTTACGATGCGCTAAGGTTTAAAGATCGTATTCGAAAGGTGGAAAAAATGTTACTCAAAATATATACAATTCGAACTGAGCAATAAAATATTCGAGTGTTGAAATTTTTGTGTCATTTTAATTACATTTATTAACCATGGCGTGTCGAATAAAATTTGTGGCACCCTTTCAGATGTTATGCGCAGGCTCTAGCATGTGTGGTAAATCATCGTGGGTTTTTAATTTATTAAGATATAGAATATGCATGATTAGACCAAAACCAGATCGGATAGTTTATTGCTATTCAATTTACCAAAATAAATTTGATGATCTGAAAAGGGAAATCCCTGAAATAGAATTTTTGGAAGGGTTACCTCCGAATAACGAAGAATTTTGGAATAGAAATCAAAATAACCTCCTGATGTTGGATGATTTAGCTTCAGAATGTGGTAATAGTAAAGAAATAGCTGATATGTTTATTAAGGGGAGTCACCACTATAATACCAGCATAATTTTAATTACACAGAGCTTATGTAGTAAAAATAAATAGTTCAGATTGATTAGCCTAAATTGCGTTTATATTTTAATATTCAAATGTCCCAGGGATTCATCGCCAATACAATTTTTAAGTAGGCAAGTTTTTCCTAGAAAAAGTCAGTTTCTAGTGAAGGCCTACGCCATTGCTACTGAAAAGCCGCACTCGTACATTTTGATTGACTGTCATCAAGCCACGGATGAATGTCTACGAGTTAGAACAAATGTTCTCCCTCCAGATGGAAATATGTACGTATTTATCGACGAATAAGAAAGAGTGACGACGCATTTTTAATCTATTTAATACAATGATTCTGCCGGTCTCACTTCGTAAGAAATACCCCTACCTAACTTTGCGTAAACGAAGCAATAAAATTCAAAGAAAACACATTCTAAAAAACAGTACCAAAGATCAATTAAAGACGCTTTGTAATATTTGTTTTAACATTACACACGGCGGGATACATTTGACCTCCAAACTAAAAAGTCATTTAAAACGTCACAGGAGAGTTATAAGGCTATTGGCTCAAAAGTCTTTGCCATTAAGTAAGAAGCGTCAGTTGATGATTAATCAATCAGGCGGAGCCAATGTTACTGGCTAGTATTATCCCTAGTGCTATCTCAGCTATAAAACGTTTAACATGAAGAAAATGGTTTTGGTGCCTGCCAATACCATTTTGGATCCGGTGGATAAAGAATTATCTGAGCTAGATCAAGAAATGCATAACGTTCTTCGAAAGTCCGGGTCTACAGAAACTAAACTTAGAGAATACTTGGAAACCCTGCAAAAATATTTAAATATGAAGAAACTAGTACAACCCATTACCGTAAAAACTGTATCGGCACCTCCTACAACTTATCCAGCGCTACCTTCTGCCCCGGTGGTTTCTACTTCTACCGCTACTTTACCCATTACTCCGAGCCTAACAGGAATACACGCAACTACCCCCATTATGCCTACCGCTTCTGCACCGGGTTCCTACATTTTTCAAGCACCACCTAGCGGGTCCACCTTGACATGGCAGCCATTTACGGCTACGGCTATGGCGGCTAAGTCTCCAACACCCAAAAGAAAAAAAACTCTACGTAAAAACAGCGTGGCTCAATCATTAGATGAATTTAAAAAATTTCAAGAACTATATTCGCCTCTTCATTCTAAACGTAAAACCAGAAAAGATAAAAAACTGTTGTACCCACTACACTATGGAAAGAAAAATTTAAATAAACGTTTTTTCATTGATTGCAATATTTATTTTGATGTTTCAACAAATGATTACATAAAAACAATAGAACCAAAGCTTCATTATACATTAAATCATTTGGTTTATATAAATCTTGAATAATAACGTTTAGATTATAACCGTAACAGGCATTAACTAGATAAAAAATACAATGTAAACCGCATGTTAAAGATAATGGATATTGAACAGGTACAGGGTTTATAAACCATTCTTTAGCGTAGACATAAAAATCATTAAGATTATAATAAGAGGGATCATTTCCATAAGAATCAAAAAAGTTCCCTACATTATTATTTACATATATAGCTAACCAATGAAGTCCTGGACTCGATGAAGGTTCCGTATTTAGACAAAAGCAATATTTAGCTTGCTTTGGCGGTAATGGTTTTTGATCGAAAGCAAATACACCGAGGAAAAAAGGTTCACGCGTTAAAATTTCGATTATTTCCACCGTATTCATTATCCCGATGGGTTATAAATCACGGTACGATCTTTAGAAATTATAATTTCAGATTCGAACTCGGCGTACACTATTACAGTTACGTTATGGACTAGCGGAGATTTGAACTTCATAGATATTCTTAGGCTTCCCTGTTTGTTTCTTGACAAATGTTCAGCGCCCGCTTGTTCTTCCGGTGTAAGATCGAACGCGTACAGAGCGTTACCCTCTTTAAATTCTTCAAAGGTAATACAGTTTCCTTTATTACTTTTGAACAAATCCAAGGCCGTATAGTTTGAGAGGTACTCTCTGGAATACTCGTTAACGGCATAGTGGGGTGTAAACGGAGGATTGGGATATGTTTGATTTCCAATTGTTAGTGCCAAGTAGCTTAAATTAAAATGATTGAATTCAAAGCTATTCAAATCTAGGGCTCCATTAAAGGCTGTTGTTCTAACTAAGCCGATAACTACGCGTGATGGTTGTCTTTCCATAAAGACATTTTCTCGTATAATGTCAGTGGAACCGCTACTGATGGAAAAGTATTTTAACACTGTTCTGTTAATTGGATAAATTACATTGTGCTTTTCGTGTACCATCGCCTGAGCTAACATAATCTCATTATTTATTAATCAAAACGCGTCTTGGATTTAACCAAGACCTAAAAAGTATCGATAAGAAGAGAGTTAAGCAAGTGACTGAAGGCCCAGATATAAAAAGTTTTTTTTAAATTAAGACTTACATGCTTAAGATGCTGTTCGGACAGTGGGACAAAGGACGATCTTTCTCGTAGAGCTTAACATGGCGGGTGGGTAAAAAAGGAGAGGGCGTCGGCCGTCGGACAGCCCCTTTAAGAAACTAATGTTCCATCACCCTATTCCATTGAATAAACTTAATTTACTGGTAGTCAATTTATTCCCTCTCAATAATTTGAAAAATTTACTTATCTCGGGTTTTCGAGCACAATTCCATTCCCCGTTTACATTTTATAACTACATTTATCATTTTTAGGAGAGTACGTGTATGGCTTTGTGTCGTTAATAGGTTGCTAACATATCCCCGTTCATGGTCTGAACGATTTATAGTGAAACCTTTTGTTTTTGTGCAAATTTGAACAATGGCGGCAAATTCAATAGGGACGTTATGATTTTTAGTCTTGGTTAAACTTAATATATGTAAGAGGGAAAGACACGGGGAAAATACTTTTCCTTCCATATCGCTCGATGGAAAGATCATAAAAAGAGTAGAGACGTCGAGGGGTCAACCCCCTGTATATCCCGATACTGAGGATTGACATCTCTCTTTTTTAAGTAGAAAGGGTCTATAGCAGCGGTATGATAGACTACGGTCACACGGTTCTATGCCAGGCCCATGGCGTCTCTATCATTTCTATGGTTCGCAAGCAGTAGGGGGTGCATACTATTCGAAATTTTATTGATTTTCTTTGTTGTAAACTTGTAATTGTCAACTTAAGGGCGCTAAGGGTGTGAGAGTGTCAGCTGGACTCACTCAGCGCGGTCGTAGCCTGAAAATTCTGACTTGGCTAGTTTGCAATATAGCCTGCGTTCACCCAGTCGCGTGATCTAGGAGGCTGTGACTCGACTCTGCTACTTAGTCTGTATCAGGCTTGGAAATAAGGTTTATTTCTGAACTAGTCCTTCGGACCAGTGACCCCTGATGTCTTAAATATGAAACTGGTTCCGGGGTCAGTAACCCTTCCCCTATTTATTTTTCTACTGGTCCCAGGACTTGCGGCCGTTCTCTCTTCTAAAAAAATCTCTCTCGGCTTAGGGTTGTATACACAACTGGACTCATGGAGCCGAAATTTATGTTAAAATGAAAATAATTAAAGAGGTCCCCATATCAATTTTTAATAAAAGTTGGAATTAATAAACTAGTCATTGGGACCAGTGACCCTCACGTTTTGAATAAAAAAAGTGGTCCAAGCTATTAATAGGCTGGTTTTTGACCTGTAAACCTGTCTTATTTCCTAGCCTGGACTTTGTATATGTTCAGGAACAAGGTTAATGAATGTATTAACGGTTTTTAAAGGAATATGGGATTTATCAGGGATAGCCCTGGATTTATATACTTGTCGCCGCGAATCTTCCTATATAAATCAAGGATGATAGGGGGTGGATACGAATTCTGAGAGAAATAAATCCCTACAGGCGTTTCCCTATTGCAGCGTCATCTACGTGCACTATTATTTTAGCAACTATTTCGATACAGTAATTATTAAATATTAACTCTATATAAAATTTAATGTTTCAATTGCAAATTTATTTATGAGAAAAAAGTTTAAAATAACTTTGGCAATATGCATGCAAAATTTGGCCAACACGATGGCGCTAAATAGGGTCTAGTTCTGAGGTAGCCCACCAGCCTTTCGTCCCGCGTATTCCTCCCCCATTTTTAGCGTCCCACCAGACCCAATCGCGTCCGAAGTTACGGCGCGTATTTCTCTCAGAATTCGTATCCACCCCCTATCATCCTTGTATAAATGTAGTATTTCTAGTAGTCGCAGAGACTTCTGGTAGCACTCTGTACGCAATAGGTAGAATACTTTTATAGAAATTGAAATTATTATTATTTACAAAATAAAATTTGGTCGAATTATTTCGTAGTTGTCCTATTTCAAGCCTAGGAATGTTCTCAAAAACAATTACTATTTGGTGACGAATACCTTAAAAAGTACTATTCACACGGAATTTTGGAGCAGCTTAACGCGTAATTGAGTGGGCTATTACCTTGGTGACGAGGCCAGCGAAAGAAGGCACGAGAGTGGCACAAGGCGTACTTCTAGTCGATGTATACAACTATGCATCCTCCTTGCTCGTATCGGGCATAGCAGAAGCTAAAGCAGACTACGACTAAATCGTTTTGTCATTGTTACGTGTAGTTTTATGGTATTTTTCATGACGAAATCCCCTAAAAATGATAAATGTAGTTATAAAATGTAAACGGGGAATGGAATTGTGCTCGAAAACCCGAGATAAGTAAATTTTTCAAATTATTGAGAGGGAATAAATTGACTACCAGTAAATTAAGTTTATTCAATGGAATAGGGTGATGGAACATTAGTTTCTTAAAGGGGCTGTCCGACGGCCGACGCCCTCTCCTTTTTTACCCACCCGCCATGTTAAGCTCTACGAGAAAGATCGTCCTTTGTCCCACTGTCCGAACAGCATCTTAAGCATGTAAGTCTTAATTTAAAAAAAACTTTTTATATCTGGGCCTTCAGTCACTTGCTTAACTCTCTTCTTATCGATACTTTTTAGGTCTTGGTTAAATCCAAGACGCGTTTTGATTAATATCTGTGACTTCGGTCTTAATTTTTATTAATTTTGTGTAGACACGTTGGTGATTTTATATTGATTATTTCAACGCTTATTTCTGCATGCCGTAGAATAGGGAGCTAACAGTTGTGACCCTGAAACGTCACACCCTTCTATCACTTACTGGAGTTTCATCCCCCTAACGGTTGGAAACGCGCAAAAATGACAACCAGATAGGGCCTGCGTGACGTCAGACTATCTCATCCCCTAGCCAGTTGTTAGCTCCGTATAGGAAGTAGTTCATCATTCAATAGAAAATTGTTGAGAGATCGGAGCTATGGGAACGTCACATGAATATTTTTAGTCTAAATTGTATGACCTGAGCTGACAAAGATTGTAGTATCACACTATAGAGAGCTTTCAGTTGACTAGCAGTACGTCACACTCTCCCAAGTCTTACCGCGGTTCTGGTAGCCATATTGGGTGGTCTCAGCTTCATCCCTGCTTTAAACCCACCAATATGGCAGCGTAAATTACGTCACGAGACTCGGCTCCTCCTCCAACTGAAAGCTCTCTATTTCAGGTGGACCAAGACCAGATGCTCTATTACAAATTTTTGAGCCCCATTTCCAATGTCATTGTTTGAACAAGATCTTATTTAAAATGGATAATTTTTTTAACCTTGACGGGAAATGAAACATATAGAATATGCCATCTAACTTTAACCTAGTTTAAAGAACTAAGATAGTATTTTTTTGTCGAAAATGGCATTAAATTAGTAAACTAGCAATACTTTAGCAATATTTCGGGGCGAAAACAATTCCAATTTTGTAATATTTTGGGAAAGATGTTAATTCGATAATAATAATAAGAAATACAATAACAGGCACACATTCAGTCATTCAGTTTTAATGTTATTAGCTCCACCCTTAAGTACAATTCTAATTGGATTCAGCCTTTGGGAAATTGAAGTTGATGTTTAAATGATTTGCCGGAATGCTAGGAGGTCAGGCAATGGAAGTATGCTTTGATTTATCATTAAATATAGGAAATAACAGGATTAAATTATTATTTACTTGTAATCATGAAATTAATGGTAATTTTATGCGCTGTAAACTATTTTACTTTTAATAAATAAAGTTAAATGACAGTTATGGTAATTTATTGATGACAAAAGTTAGGGTTAATAATATTATTTCATATAATAGTTAAAATACAAATAGGAATGTTTTTAAGTAATGGCTGTTTAATAATTACTTTCAAATTGCATTAAGAATGTTTTTGTTTGATTATTTTCAAGTTTTTAAACACGCATGATTATGATATTGGAAGGCGCAAAAGATTTATCTAAATAAACATTTGGTTTGATACTTGCCACGTTTATTTACAGCATGTAATTCGGGCTTAATTTCCCTAGTTGTTATTTAATTATGGTATTCATTATAAATTTATTCCAGTCAATAAATATATTGTTTTTTACGTTTAAAGGTAAAAGTTGCATATTTTAAAGGGTTTTTCCAAAGAAAATTGTTTTTGACACCAGAAAGGCTTTTGAGGATAATTAGCGATTGCGTCCTGCTGCCAAAAAATAGACCTTAACAGGGAAAAGCTAAGAGTAACTATAAATAATTTTAAATGAATCTAAAATGTAAGTTTCACAATGAATGCGTGAGAGGGATTAAAAAAATGTTCAAGGACAGTCATACGTGAAGGTTGGATTTAAAAAGTGTGAGAGTTCAACATCATCGTATGAATGCCTATAATAATTTTGTTAATCTCTCAAGTGAACAATTCAATGATGAAAAAATATTTACACACATTTAATCCTAGGATTTGTCAAATTGAGACTATATAATTGCCAGAAAAATAGTAAGCATGTGTTTCAATATTATATTTTTTTAAGGTATAAAAAAGGGAAGGGGAGTTTGTTAAATTATTCCTAATATACTTAAAGATGCTTTTTAAAATTGGTAGTGATTTGTTGGTGTAGAATCTGCAGTTTAGTTCAGAGAGTTAATGAGGTGCCTTGTATTTCGTTAGTGACATCTCCAATCCAGTTGATTTTAGGTTTTTTTCTATATTTATTACTATTGAACTCAGATGGCGTTGGTAGTTAATGTCATTAATTGTAGTTTTTTTACTGGTTCCATCGCGCTTGATTTTGTTTTGTTGATGTCGAATCTGCAGTTCAGTTCAGAGAGTTAATGAGGTGCCTTGTGTTTGGTAGCGACATCTCCAATCCAGTTGATTTTATTTTTTTTTTTCTATATTATTTACTATTGAACTCAAAAGGCATTACTGCTTAACGTCATTAATTGGCAGCATTTTTTTACTGGTTCCCTCGACCTTGCTTTGTTTGGCAAACGTCTGTTAAACAATGTAATATACCATCATGGTATATTAACTTTAAGGCGTTTTGATGAAAATTGAAGTCCAAGGTTAATCAGTTGGTATTTTATGAGTAACGAGTGAAGTACTTGAGGTTTAATCGAGTGGTGAAGGAGGGGGGATTTGGGGTATTTCACCACCCGCGGACACGGGGTAGTCAGTTCCTGTAGGGTAGGCATGCTGACAAGTCCCTTATTCCCTCAAAACTTTGTTGCCCAGAAGCTTGGCTTACAGGAGTGCGCCCAACTCCCAACATAGTCAAGTACATAATTTTAGTAACAAATTTCTAAATTTTAACAACGTTGAGGCAACTTTTTGCCCGAAAATTTTTTTTTTTTTGCGAATCTATAGCTGCTATGAACTTCTATCGTGTTGATGAGCTTGTAGGCACGGCCTGCCAAACCGTAACGTAATTATATAGGGAAATTAAAGAGGTGACATGTATTATTTGGCCTTGATACAGCTTGATGTTCTATAGACACTGACTCAAGCCAATAGAAAGATTATTTCTTTGATTATCTTTGCTGTTCTTAATCCAAAGACGGCAGACGCTCTCACTCTTTGAACACGCCAGTATAAAGTGTCTGTTATTTCGGTGGAGAAGTTGAATATATTTCTTGATTTGTCTATCGAAGTCTTGTTGTGGGTTTTTTTATAATGATGATGATCATCATATTTTTTGAGCTGTGTAGGTTTAATCTTTTACTATACTGGTAATAGCTATGATGAATTATCTTTCTGTTGAAGCTTAGCAGTTGGCACGTGTTGATACGATACGCATGTAGTTGTACGAAATTAGTCTTTAAATTGTATGTTTCAAACTTGAAAACATACACTGCTTGTAGTATTTATTTCGGAATAATTTTGATCTTCGTTATATTAGTTATGTAAAGGGGCGGGGGTTAAAAGAAAACTTTACAATTTACTGGCAATTATATGTTCATTTAAATATAAGATTTTGAAGGTCTATTTTTTAAAATTTTGTCACGCAACTCTTAATTTTAAGTTTGGAAACAGTGCTGCTAGAACATGGCAATTATTGTTTTGCGCGTGGGTTACCAAAGGGACAATAAAAAGGTTATTAATTTTTGGGGAAAAAAAATATTCCAGAAGGCTTTGCAAATTGTACCCCTGTTGGATTTACGCAATGCAACCTGCCACGCAGACTACCCCAGCTGGTGAGAAACACAAAGAGACTATGCAAAACTTCCTGGAATATTAATTGGAAAAATGGTTTAGTTGTTTTAATAACAAGGGTAATGTCTATATATATTGGTAACCACAATTTGGGAGATAATTTTCACACTTTATAAAAACAAATTATACAACAATAGTAGGATATTAGTTATAGGACAAATTAATAAGTTCATATGGCTTTTTTTAAGCCTAACTAATAAATAGTTTAAAAATCAATTTTTGTAAGTGGCATCGGATTGGGACGGGTAAACATTATTGATAAGTTATAGAAAGAAAAGGTTATATAAATAGATAATATTTAAACATAAAATCTTTGCTAATCTTTGATATTGTAACAGGATAATATTAGATTAGATTAATTTATTTTAATGTTTTTGAATGGTTTTAAATTGTTAATGTAAAAAAGTTATGGGCGTCTTAATTTAAAAAAAATAGCGCGCTTAAAAGAGAAAAAAATGGAAGATGCGAAAGTGATATTTAGAAAACTCTTTGAATATATTATTATATTAATTTTAATCAGTATTTATTTAAAATTTGGATACGAGTGTCTAAATCTCAGTTCAAAAAATCTGTTCAATGTTAACTAATAGGATGAGTTTGTCTCAATAGTTTCACCAGCTTATTAAAGAATTATATTTAATCACATAGCATTACCAACAGGGGTTACGTTTTTAGCGTGTTTTTTACACAAAACACTATTGGGGCAAGACTAATACAGAGTACTAAAAACCCTTCACTAGAAAATTCTAAAATTAATGCAAGAATCATCGCCTTTTTTCGTAACAATAGCATGGCCCTACAATCCTCCCTCCTCTCCCTTTCACGGTTATTATAGTAGGCAACATCAAAATTACTCCAGAACCATCGTTAACCTTTAACTTGCTCTAGGATTAACAATCTTACCCAGTCATAAATTACTTTACAGGGAATATGAAAGTATTAGTATATCTTTGACAGATATGATGCTCCTTTCTGGTACGAATATTGAAATTTTGGACTTTACTCGGGGTAAATTTGATATGGATTCTTCAAGCACGTTAGATTCCCTTTAATGTGTCTGGACTCTTTCCAAGAGCAGAACAGTGACGTCAGTCAAGTTACTGACGAATCTCTCCCTTTTTCTGATCATTGTATCACTGACCTCGTACCAGCCGTTGTCTTTTCTCACAAAGTTCACATAATGTCCCTCGGCCAACGATTCACCTTTATGAATAATCACCCCTTTAGTTTTAAAAAGCATCTTACTCATAGTGACATTTTGATTTTCAAAACTTGATATTTTGGTCGAAATCTTAATTGGTCGACCATCTTTGTAATCGCCACGGAGAAGACACAAAAATACGTACTTCCCGCTGGATATCAATACATCACGCTCTAGTATTTTTGGGTTGTTACAAAATACGCATGGCACCTCTGTTAATCTCATCCTTTTTTCTAGAGATTTCCAATCAATTTTATCTCGGTTTTCTAGTGGAAGATTGAAAAGGTTGCTTTCAACAATATTCTCCGAATTTTGTTCAACTTGACATTTGGGGCATTTGGTAACGTTTCGCGACTTTGACCAAAAAAGATCTTTCAGAGCCTTAGAGTAATCGGCTTCCATTTCTTGGCTTAGTGTCGTCAAAAGGACCATCAAAAATTCACTGGCGTCTTGTTGATCGTTTTCCGAAAAATGATTTCCGACAGCCATTCTCAGTTCCAACCCTTTACGACTGAAACTTCCTTGAGAACTCTCGATATCGTTTATCGTGTTATGGAGGCAACGTAAAACTGGTTTTTCAACGAATGATCCATTGTAAGATTTAACCAATTCTCTTAATTCCGGCACTAATAAGAGTAGTTGTAAAACGCTATTAGAATAGCACGTTACTTGGTCATCGTTAGCTAAACCCTTCAAGGGCAAACTATCCAAACTCTGTTGGGCTTTCCTTTTCTTCTTCGGTGTTTCTGCACATCTCTCTTCCTCGCCTTCTAAAAGGCTTTTAGATAGTGTAGGCGCACTTCTTTTGCCACCTCGACTTTCTTTCGACTCCGTTATTTCCAAAAGAGGCAGATCTGGCCTATATTTTTTGCGAAGCCTGTTATACTCCATAATGGCTCGTCCATCCGCCTTAATTTTAGTCGGATCAAACTGTAATAGATGGAGTCCGGCCAAGGACGTCACTCTCGATAAAGCCACATACGCCATGCCCGTTCCGAATAAATTCGGACCCAAATCCATAATGGCGCATTTTAAACTCATGCCTTGGCTTTTGTGTATCGTAATAGCGTACGCCAGGATGACGGGAAACTGTGAGCGTTTAACGTAAATGTTTGCCATGAGCAAAAATTTGACGCAAATTTTCTCAACTAAAAAGTCGGTGTTAGCGTCGTCGTTATTCGGTTCGCGATCTACTCTTAGAAAAATCCCAGTAATGTTTCCATGTTCGTCCTTCTTGAACCCAGTTACGAAACCCATCGTACCATTTACAACGCCTTTTTCAAAACTGATATTCCTTCTGACCATTATTCGGCAGCCAATGCAAAGAACTAACTCGCTCTCCAAACCGCCTGTTTTGGACGGTTCGTTTTGTAGCGCTTGCAGTCTCCTGAGAATGTTTTTATTCATTTTTCTGCCATAGTCAGCGAGTCTATCCTGACAAGGAATGACTTCAACTTTCTCTCCGCTTTTTCGCAGCATATCAAAGTTGAATTTTACGCACATGGCTAATTTAGGTATCAAACAAATTGGGTGAAACCCTTCATTGGACAGCTTAATGAAAAGCTCCATAGCCACCTCGATGTTATTTACTCCAGCAACCAATCTAGTTCCTAAGGTTGCAACATCAGCTTCTGAAATATTTCCAATTCTAACTCTGCTTAGAATGTCGCCGTAACTTTGGTCGTTGGCTTGTCTAACATTTTGCGTTAGTTCATCGTATTTAAAAAACTTCCAAAGATCACTTCCTCCGATGCAATTGAATCTAAGTCTGGCTTCTTCGGAAGTGATTTTGATAAACGCGGGATTTCCTTGAACCGGAGGCAATTGGAAAAGTCTCCCAAAACAAGAATAAATACAACTCCACCAAATGGTTGGTTCATTTCCCAAAATTCGTTCAGCCTCAAGTGAACGTGTGCCAGTAAAACCGATGAGACCATAGAAATTTCATCAATAATTAACAGTTTTAAATTACCCAAAGTTTCTTTCATAATGCTCATATTGTCAGAACTTAGGGAATGGTATTCGGCAATACGCCCATGATCTACCGGCAGCATTAGTAATCTGTGTAATGTTACGCCATTAACATTCAACGCTGCCAAACCCGTTGGCGCGGCAATTGCCACGCTAGCAGGATTTTGAAAGTGTCGCCTTACGGCGTTGGCGAGAGTGTCGATAAGAAACGATTTGCCAGTGCCACCAGGTCCCGACACAAAAAGGCACTTGTTTCTAGATTTTTCTTCCTCTTGGGAGAAGTGATCCATGATGTGATCATAAATTCGCCTTTGATCCGAGTTTAGTAACGCCACATTGTCAACATCAGTCTCGAAATTCATTTCCATGGCAGCTTCCACATCAGCCATCGCGTGTTCGGTTTCGATAACAATTTCTTTCCCTTGCAGCGCATTTTCATCATCGTCACTTTCAATCTCAGAGACTATGGTTTCTGGCTCTTGCGCCTTTTTAGAAGCCTTCCGTTTCTTTTCAACTTCTTTGGAAACCGAGAGTTTCTCGTGATATTCTCTCATGTCCTTCAACACCGAAAGTGAGTTTTCGAAAGCATCGGCGTATGTTTCAAAATCGCCCAATAGCTCAGTTTCGTCACGCCACGGTTTGAAGAGGATCAATAGAGCGTGACAATACTTTTCTTTCTCCTCTATCGGGTCGTGAATAAAGTGCTCTATTATGAAGGGCTTAATTCTTTTTCTCATGAAACCCATATTGTTTTTCAACTGGATTACATTCGCATTTTTCTCGACACCCTCAGAGCGCATCGCATAATCGTAAAACCGACCAAATTCCCGCAAACTAAGATTTTCCAAGCTGTCAGGACGATTCGGATATTTGTCGTCGACGAACCCTTTTTGGCAAGTGTCCGTGCTTTCGGGGTCAGTTTCCCTCAATCGCGCGAGTTCCTTGTAACCTTTCAAAACTCTCGATCGGTTTTCTTTTAAGTTAGTGTTAATAAATTTAGTGCTGTCGGACTTGTTGAAAAGGTCTTGGCCCAGCATCATATCGAGAGCTTCGTAAATTCCTATTTGCTTGCACGTCAAAGATTTCAAT
Source organism: Phalangium opilio (assembly GCF_054372755.1). Classification (NCBI taxonomy): domain Eukaryota; kingdom Metazoa; phylum Arthropoda; class Arachnida; order Opiliones; family Phalangiidae; genus Phalangium; species Phalangium opilio. The sequence goes on along the minus strand of NW_028324240.1, from coordinate 518,775 downwards.
CTATAGGCAAATAATTTTTTGGACAAACTTTCGTTGCCTAACTCGGCAAAAGTTTGGTCCATGTCAGCCCGGTCTCCCTTTGTCACGTAAGCCGTGACATAGTTTGCCACTATTTCCGATTTGTCAGCGACAAATTGCAAATCCATGTTGGCTTTGGAAGCCAAAAGTAGCGTAGGATTGTAATCATTGATTAAAACTTCGTGCTGTTTTCTCGGCAAGTCGTACAGTCGTTTCTGCACCTTTTTCATTTTACGGTGACGAGTAACTGATCTAACAGAATTCATAGTAGCAATGTTTGTTACGTTTCGAGGGAAACCGTAACGACACACTTTCAATCCTTTTTTAGAATTTTTCACCTTCTTATAACAACTGGAGGTGCATTTGTGAGTTTGGAATTTTTTTACCAGTCGGTGTAGTTCCGGACTTACCGATGCTCTTGGCATCGAACACGTGACGTGTTTTTGCACGTAATCCAAAATAGTCTCGGTCGAAGAAGTTCCAATCTTTGGAGCGTCCTTGGCCCACAAAAGCATATGGTAGTGAGGTAAACCTCGAGATTGGTATTCAACCCTCCAAAAATGATGTTCTATCATGCCAAGAACTGGATTTTGCTTACACAAGACAAAGTTGTTTAACAGCGACCGCACTTTGTTGTGAAAGTGCAAATTGACGCTAAGTGGGTCGAAATTCAACAATTCGGCCACCGTCATCGACTCTACTCCCGGAACGTCTGAATTCACTTTTCTCAAGTGATCGTGCAGTTCCATATCATCGTACTCGGCCGGATTATAAGTTAGAAGCCAGGTGGGAGGACCAAATTCCCGAATCATCGCCAAAACGTCCCTAAGAACTTTATACCAGTAGTCCTTTGTTCCTCGAATATGACCCAAGAAAGTAGCTAAATTACTCTCAAGTTCTTTATCGCCAGATTCAACTCGATTGAGCAAATTTTCAACACCAATTGGCATGGGCTTTTTAACACGAAGAACGTAGTTCAAACTGCTAGAAATCGCTTTCATTTCGCATTCTTGATAAGAATGGAACAAATAGGCGTAATCTCGTCTAAAAATTGGACTTTTGTTCAAAATACGGGATAAACGATACTCGGTTTCCGTTATTTTCCCAAATGGTCTATCATCGTGCTTGCCAAAGCGACCCCGAGGGAACAAATGAACGAAGCTCATGTATTCCAGTTTTTTGTCCCAAGTGCTAACCGGCTCGGCCTCGACGCGCTTCATTTGGTAAGCACCCAATAAATCCTTCGGCGGTTGGACGTTCACCGGATGAATAGAGTAATGATCGTACAGATCATTGGCTTCGCCTTCAGAAAGTTTTCGCAACAAAGCCTCGGGTTGCGTTAGAATTTTGTAGGCGTCGCCTGGTGCAAGGCTAGACTGATTTTCATCCTGCTCCTGCATGTTCGAAGCGTTTTGGTCACCTTGGACGCCGTGACTACTATCCGCTGGTCCTTCTGTTGGAAGCGCAGCGGAAGCGCGTGTCAACGCATCAGATCCATCATTAATTAACGCAAGTGGATCGGTTACGCTCAGTAATTCTTCTGGAGTCAATGAATTTTCATTTCCATCAATTTCTTGCGTGCCATAAATATATTCCTCATTCATTGTCGAAATATCAATGTCTTTGTAAAAAGGGTTTATCTTTTTCAGCACACTGAATGCTTTCAACACTTTTTCGAGGCAAACAACCTGTTGCCAAACTTTTTTGTCCGCTGTGGGAACGCCGTTCACCAAGATATGCAGTTCGTGATTTTTGGGCAACGTCTTGGGAATCATCTTCAAATTTTTTTCCACTGAAATTGGAAGATAAATTACTCTTCCCTTTAAAGCTTTAACCGTACCAAACTTAACGTTGGAATTGGTTTTAGTGCCTAACCGCACCACAGTGTGGAAGGGCTTCACAAGCTGAATTAAAACTTTCTCGAACATGTTTAAATTGGTGATATCTGGCGGAGGATTGTCAACCGCCAAGTTGTTCAGAAAACATCTAATGGGAACTTTACCCTTTCCCAAATCCGTAGCGCAGTAACGACATAGAAGCATGTCCGTTTCTCTAGCGTCCGAATTATTCATTATCCAGCCAGCTCTTAAAATCAGATAGGCCTCGTTATCAAAAACAGCACTGTTTACCAATTTTTCTACTGCTCTTAAATCAGATTTTTTCAATAATCTTAAACAGCAGTCGCAGGGCGTGTCGTGAAACTCGTTGGTGTTTAGCATTGCCCGAGCGAATTGATTCTCGTAAAGACTCAAGATTTCACTTTCATCGATAGTCGGCCGAGGAGCGTTAATGCTTCCTGTGGGAGCATTATTTTGTTCGTTATTTAAATTTTTCCCACGTGTGGCTAGGATTTTTCTCGATTGCACCATGACATTCGTCAGAGAATCGTAATCACCACTTTCAATTTCAGTTGAAACTTTAGTTAACGCGTTGAGCAACGCTTTGACTTGATACATCTTATTCAGAATACTTCTAATCCCCGAATAATGTGGAGCCAATTCAGCGAAAGAACGCAAATGACTTTGGCACTCTTCGCTATCAGCGCAGTAAGAGGTGTGCCCTAGGTACGGAACTATTCTCACCACTACTTCGTCCCCATCTGGTGGTATAAACACGTTTGATTTTTTGCAAAATTTTTTTCTTAATTCGCAAAGGTCCAAATCAGACTCAAAAATTTTAGTCAAAGATTTTTCATTAGCATTGGCAACTGTGTTTATGAAAGCTAGTACTTTTGCAATGGCTCGAGTTCGAACATTACAAATATCACTGCATTCCCAGTATACAGTTTTGTTTTGGGTTTCAATAAACCCCCCTTCACTGATCACAAAATTTGCTTTTGGATTCTTCTCTTCAGTTTCAACAATGTTAAAAAGATTCGTAACAACTCCCGACTCATTAACTTGTAAAACTCGTTCTACGTTACTAGTCTCGTTATTGTTTTTCATGTCAACGGAATTTCCCATTTCATCAACAAACAATTCTTTAGTCGAACTGGTAGCACGGTCTTTCAGAACTTTTCTTACATGACCATCAGAATCCAATTGAAAAATTTTGCCATAATGTGACTCATCGTCATTTTTCAATATTTTACCATTATTTCCAATCAGATAATAGGTAGTTTCATGGAAATAGGCCTCTTTCAGGCTACTGTGAAGCCTTTTTCCACCCATAACTTCTGCCAAATTGTCAGGATCAGTGGACCCAATTTCTTTGATTTTCTCAACAAAATCCTTAAATTCACTGACAATACCCATTAGATGGGCGTGGTAAGCTGAATATAATTGCCTTTTCAAATGCAATATTCTACCAGCTAGCACTTGGCATTTTAGCATGTGAGAGATAGACTTTGTGCGTCTATTTTTAGTCTCGGTGTCAAAAGACTTTGACGGCGCCAGTCTTTCAGTGAGACGTTTGACTAGAAATCTTTTATAGCTTTCAGCTATAATTTTTTTGTTTTTCGTTTTGAAAATCCCCGCATTAAGGAGTTTTTTCGCAAAGACAAATTTGTCCCTTTTACTTGGTTTTCTATTTTTTGAGCGCACATTAGCATCTCCACTTGACCGTTTTTTCCCTCTCTCAAGTACAGATTTACGCGCAACATAGTTTTTAGAATTTCTTTTCTGAACCTTTATCTGTTCCTTTAAATAGTATTTCTTATTGTTGTTTTGTTTAGTTTGCTTTTTATGCAAAGCTTTACTTTTAATTTGCAATTTTAACTTAGTTTGTGCTCTTTTTTCTTGCATTGCTACACGCTTATTTTTCCTCTTTAATTTTTCTTTAGAAACCATTTCAAATATTCAAGGTAACTAAAACACAGTACTGTTTTTGATATATATTGCAATAGATCACGTATAGGAATGATTCTTTTCTACAGAACCCTTTAGATATGTAAAATGACACACAGAACCCTTTGGATATGGAAAGGTACACACAGATCCTTTTTAGTTTGCAAAAGAACACACAGAATCTTATGTTTTGGTAAAGGTACACACAGATCCTTTTAATTTGCAAAGGTACACACAGATCCCTTTTGATTTACAAAGGTACACACAGATCCCTTTTGATTTACAAAAATGCACACAGAACCCTTTTGTATTTGTTAAACTCACAGATTTTGATAATGTAGGGAAAAAAACCCAAAAAAATAAAAATAATGTGAACATACACTAAACTGAAATGAGGTAAAGTAGTTTTAACGTGGTTTTAAAAATGTAAGAATACCTAAATGTGAAACAAAACTGAAATAAGGTAAAGTAGGCTTAACGTGGTTTTAAAAACGTAAGAATACTAAATGTGAAAGAAAAAAAGAAGATTTTAGAAATAAATGTGTTACTTAGTTAAAAATAAACTAAGTATAGGCCTAGTTATTTAATAATAATACATCTTTATATGCGTATACGAACCTAAACTTCCAAAAGGCACTCGTAAAGTTCCGCCAAGAGAAGTGGAATTCGAAAGCTATGCGGCTGGGGACTGGGGTACAGGTAGCTGCACCACTGCATTTCCAAAAAAAAAAAAATAAAAAATTCACAGCCCACTTGGTCACGCAAGTAGCACGCAACTTGTGTGATCGAGTGGGCTGTGGTTTAGTGATGGCCAACTTGTAATAGGTTCATTGTTGGTGAAAATCCACCCAAGTTGACCATTGTAAAACATAACTGACAAATTCAAACTTTGATACTTTCTTGGTGGAACAACGCAAGTAAGTCTTATGCTAAAATTTGTTTTAAGTTTAGAATTAAACATTTCTTTATGTAGGCATATATTTAACAACTTAATATTTAAACATAAAGCCAAGTTAAGTTTAAAAATTGAGTGTAACAAAGTAATCGAAGTTAATTTATTAAGTTATTGAAACTTGTTTTTTTCTGACCTAGCCTTAAGATAATGGAAGCCCTATCTGGAGCTAGTTTTAGCGGTAATTGTGGTGTTGTGCACGTCAATCATTATTATGGCCGCGGTGGTCGTCGTGGTCGAGGAAGACGCGGTGGAAGCGGAGGGCGCGGTGGAAGTGGAGGGCGCGTAAAACCCTACGAAAGAAAATGCTATGAATGCCGTAAGCCGGGTCATATAGCCCGGGATTGCCCTAACCTTAAAGGTACAAAAAGATACAATTTATAGTTTTACAGGTTCATATATTTTTCCCCGTTTTTGACTTGAATATCTTGTACAATATTGAGTCGTCGTACAAAAATAAGAACTAATAGCTGTAGTATGAACCATAAAGTAGGTAAAATGAGCTAAGGATAAAGACTGCACTACTGGGTTAGATTATAAATTAATTGTAGAGAAACGTACACATGAAAGAAGCCGCTATCAGGTGCACTTTATACAGGGTGTTCCAAAAATGTGCTAAGACCAAAGTACTGTGAGTGATATGGGCAATTTTCAGTCAGAACTGCTCTGAAATTACTGTACCGTTGGGGTGTTTTAAAGAAGATTGCTTAAATTAATAGAAATTAAAAAAATGCTATTTATTTTAGGTATGATGGTACTTTTAATTCTAGTTTCTATTTTGTTTTTCTCTCCAAAATTAGAAAATGATAAATTTCACTTTCGTAAAAATGAATACCTGAATAATGTTGAATTACATATTTGTTGGCTGCAACCAACTAATAGGCAGACATATCAGCTCAATTCATAAGATACTATAGATAATGTTGATATTTCATATATTTGTGAAAAAAGGGGGTGAGGTAGAGAAGAAAACGCCGGAAGCTGAACATAAAATACAAGAGGAGGAGAAAGCCCCAGAAGGCGATAATCCTGTGGAAGTGGTAGTCCACGAAATGTCAAGCATTCCAATTTAACTTTTATTGTGAGTGTTATTAAATATTAATTGGGCCACCAGAAAAATAAAATAAAATTGTTTTAAATTTGTTAGACATAAATATAAATAATTCAAAACTTTAGTAAATTTTCAAAATTTCAAGTTAATTTGGCAAATATTTTCAATTTAGCCATGATAAGCCTTCTATTGGTATTATATAGTTCAACAGCTTTCTTGTGTTCCAATAACATTTTTAGTATTAATAAATATAATATAATGCCATGCTTTTTTATATAGCATCATCAATCATCATTGACAAATCAACCTTAAAGTTCCTTAAAATGTTTAACAAATACTCCATATCATTAAAAGTATTTTAAAATTTATTAAAAAATTGTAAAAATTATTCAAAAATTGTATAAATTGTTCAAAAATTGTATATATTGTTCAAAAATTGTAAATATTAGTCAAAAATTGTAAAAAATTATTTAAAAATTGTAAAAAATTATTCAAAAATTGTAAAAAATTATTCGAAAATTGTAAAAATTGTTTAAAAAATGTAAAAAATTATTCAAAAATTGTATATTCAAAAATTTCAAAAACTGTTCATAACTTTTAAAAATTCAAAAGTGTTATAAATTATTCAAAGATTCAATGTTTTTAAAAACTAAATTTTTATTTCTATTAATATTTAATCATTTAAAATATGCAATAAAATTATTTCAAAACATAAAACTTGCTTTCAATGATTAATCAATATGTTGACTGAAATAATTGTGTTATTATAATTCTATTTTTAATGTCAGTAGTTTGGAGCTCTTAAACCTATCCAGAGCAAGTTTTATTCCATTAAAAATTAAGTGTTAATCATCTAAATACCTGATTCCATATTAGGACCATTTTCAGAAAAACTTAGCAAAGCCTAATTTTAGAGATATACCATGTCTGTTGTGTAAATTTATTTGCTCATGCTTCACTGACTTTTAAAACCATTACTCTACATCACATTATATCTAAAGTAAAAACTATAACTTTTATTAAAGTTAAGAAGCCATTTTATTATCCCTTATACTTCTATCATAAGTTCAATGATGATCATCCTTGATAACTTTATAAGATATGTAACATAACATTTTTTCAGTTGATACCATCTTATTTGGCCTTTCCAGTTTTATTAGACGCAACACTGGTCATACTGAGGCTTCTACAACTCTATTCCGAACCTTTTGTTTACCAATCTTGGAATATGCTTCCCTCGTCTGGAATCCCTTTCTAGCTAAGGATGTTTGGGCTTTAGAATCAGTACAGCGGGGGTCATGCGTTTCTCTCTAAATTTCTTTACACTAACTGGCTTAATTCTTTACTTTAATTTACTCAAAATTTTAGTCATTCATAGATTTGTATTTATAATGTTTGTTTAATTTAAGTTAAGTTTTATTTGTCGTTTTTTGTGTATCTGTTCCGGAAACCACACTTTACAGGCCTAGGCCTGCTGTGGTTGCCTGTAACGTCTGTTACTAAATAAAGTATTATTTTATTATTATTATTACTATACCTCCCCTAATTTGAGTAAATTAGATAGCGGCAGTATTCTGTATTGCTACAGCTTTAGTTACCTATCTTTAAGAAATAAACAAATAAGTTCATAAAATCTTAGCATAATACAAAGCAGACTACAAAGTTAGGAGAAAGAGAATTAGGAACGAGAATAGGAAGGTATAGCCTAGCCTCCTGGTGTAAATGTTATGAGCCCTCCATGTGTGTAAACATTTGTCGGACTCGGAAAGACTCGGAAGCCGTACTAGCACCAAAGAGGGAGCAAAGAGGAACGAAGTCATAGCCATTAGCCATTTAGCCAACTCGGTTTTGAAATTCTAGAAGCCTTGTTTTGACCAAGGCTTAGCGAAATTATTGAATTGAAAAAATACCTCTAAACCATGCATTTAAAATGTTCTATATTAAAATATTATTGAGGCATAGCGCGGCTCCAGCGAATCCCCTACTCGGTCACTTTCCTTCTGAACTCTGGGTTTGGCTTGGCAGGATTTATAAATGCACGTATAAATCCCGCCTACAAATGCCTCAAGCATTGACAAGCCAAAACTGGTGTTCATAGAGAGTCAACTTGTACGGAATTAACTGGAGCTGCGCTATGCTTTATATTTTTGAAACGAAAAATTTGTAAAATGAGACCTTATTACACACTAGACTTGTGCACAAACAGTTGTCAGAGAGTTGTGCACAAAAAGATGTCGGAGTGTTGAGCACAAACATGTCAGAGGGTTGCGCACTAAAAGATGTCAGAGGGACTGAGAGGGTTGTGCACAAAAATATAGGGTTGTGCACAAAAAGATGTCAGAGGGTTGTGCACAAAATGATGTCAGAGGGTTGTGCACAAAAAGATGTCAGAGGGTTGTGCACAAACAGTTGTCAGAGAGTTGTGCACAAAAATATGTCGGAGGGTTGTGCACAAACATGTCAGAGGGCTGTGCACAAAAAGATGTCAGAGGGTTGTGCACAAAAATATGTCAGAGGGTTGTGCACAAAAAGATGTCAGAGGGTTGTGCACAAAATTATGTCAGAGGGTTGTGCACAAAAAGATGTCAGAGGGTTGTGCACAAAATGATGTCAGAGGGTTGTGCACAAAATGATGTCAGAGGGTTGTGCACAAACAGATGTCAGAGGGTTGTGCACAAAAAGATGTCAGAGGGTTGTGCACAAACAGATGTCAGAGGGTTGTGCACAAACAGATGTCAGAGGGTTGTGCACAAACAGATGTCAGAGGGTTGTGCACAAACAGATGTCAGAGGGTTTTGCACAAAAAGATGTCAGAGGGTTGTGCACAAAGAGATGTCAGAGGGTTGTGCACAAAAAGATGTCAGAGGGTTGTGCACAAACAGATGTCAGAGGGTTGTGCACAAAATGATGTCAGAGGGTTGTGCACAAAAAGATGTCAGAGGGTTGTGCACAAAATGATGTCAGAGGGTTGTGCACAAAATGATGTCAGAGGGTTGTGCACAAACAGATGTCAGAAGGTTGTGCACAAAAAGATGTCAGAGGGTTGTGCACAAACAGATGTCAGAGGGTTGTGCACAAACAGATGTCAGAGGGTTGTGCACAAACAGATGTCAGAGGGTTGTGCACAAACAGATGTCAGAGGGTTTTGCACAAAAAGATGTCAGAGGGTTGTGCACAAAGAGATGTTAGAGGGTTGTGCACAAAAAGATGTCAGAGGGTTGTGCACAAACAGATGTCAGAGGGTTGTGCACAAAATGATGTCAGAGGGTTGTGCACAAAATGATGTCAGAGGGTTGTGCACAAAAAGATGTCAGAGGGTTGTGCACAAACAGATGTCAGAGGCTCGTGCACAAACAGATGTCATAGGCTTGTGCACAAAAAGATTTTAGAGGGTTGTGCACAAACAGATGTCAGAGGCTCGTGCACAAACAGATGTCATAGGCTTGTGCACAAACAGATGTCAGAGGGTTGTGCACAAAAAGATGTCAGAGGGTTGTGCACAAAAAGATGTCAGAGGGTTGTGCACAAAATTATGTCAGAGGGTTGTGCACAAAAAGATGTCAGAGGGTTGTGCACAAAATGATGTCAGAGGGTTGTGCACAAAATGATGTCAGAGGGTTGTGCACAAACAGATGTCAGAGGGTTGTGCACAAAAAGATGTCAGAGGGTTGTGCACAAACAGATGTCAGAGGGTTGTGCACAAACAGATGTCAGAGGGTTGTGCACAAACAGATGTCAGAGGGTTGTGCACAAACAGATGTCAGAGGGTTTTGCACAAAAAGATGTCAGAGGGTTGTGCACAAAGAGATGTCAGAGGGTTGTGCACAAAAAGATGTCAGAGGGTTGTGCACAAACAGATGTCAGAGGGTTGTGCACAAAATGATGTCAGAGGGTTGTGCACAAAAAGATGTCAGAGGGTTGTGCACAAAATGATGTCAGAGGGTTGTGCACAAAATGATGTCAGAGGGTTGTGCACAAACAGATGTCAGAGGGTTGTGCACAAAAAGATGTCAGAGGGTTGTGCACAAACAGATGTCAGAGGGTTGTGCACAAACAGATGTCAGAGGGTTGTGCACAAACAGATGTCAGAGGGTTGTGCACAAACAGATGTCAGAGGGTTTTGCACAAAAAGATGTCAGAGGGTTGTGCACAAAGAGATGTTAGAGGGTTGTGCACAAAAAGATGTCAGAGGGTTGTGCACAAACAGATGTCAGAGGGTTGTGCACAAAATGATGTCAGAGGGTTGTGCACAAAATGATGTCAGAGGGTTGTGCACAAAAAGATGTCAGAGGGTTGTGCACAAACAGATGTCAGAGGCTCGTGCACAAACAGATGTCATAGGCTTGTGCACAAAAAGATTTTAGAGGGTTGTGCACAAACAGATGTCAGAGGCTCGTGCACAAACAGATGTCATAGGCTTGTGCACAAACAGATGTCAGAGGGTTGTGCACAAAAAGATGTCAGAGGGTTGTGCACAAAAAGATGTCAGAGGGTTGTGCACAAACAGATGTCAGAGGCTCGTGCACAAACAGATGTGATAGGCTTGTGCACAAAAAGATGTCAGAGGGTTGTGCACAAACAGATGTCAGAGGCTCGTGCACAAACAGATGTCATAGGCTTGTGCACCAAAAGATGTCAGAGGGTTGTGCACAAACAGATGTCAGAGGCTCGTGCACAAACAGATGTTCGAGGCTTGTGCACAAACAGATGTCAGAGGCTTGTGTACAAGCATGTGTTAAAGACGTGTGCACAAGCACGTGTTAAAGACGTGTGCACAAGCACGTGTTAAAGACGTGTGCACAAGCATGTGTTAAAGACGTGTGCACAAGCATGTGTTAAAGACGTGTGCACAAGCATGTGTTAAAGACGTGTGCACAAGCATGTGTTAAAGAGTCAGAGGCTCGTGCACAAACAGATGTCAGAGGGTTGTGCACAAACAGATGTCAGAGGCTCGTGCACAAACAGATGTTCGAGGCTTGTGCACAAACAGATGTCAGAGGCTTGTGCACAAGCATGTGTTAAAGACGTGTGCACAAGCATGTGTTAAAGACGTGTGCACAAGCATGTGTTAAAGACGTGTGCACAAACCCGAATTTATCGTTTTGCCAAGAGATATCACTTGAATTCAGGCTTATTTAACCTCCAATAGACCATTTCATCATTATTTAACCTTCATTAGACCATTTCATCATAGCTTATTTAACCTTCAATAGACCATTTCATCCACAAGGCTTCAAATAGAATCGCTCCAATAGGTATGCAAAAATAAACCACTAAAAAAGGCGAGTTTCCAATGTGTTGTCAATTTCAAATAAAACAGTGTAGCATTGAAAAATCTCAAATCGAGGTATTTTTGAAAAATTAAAATTAAACATACTTTAACTTAATTTTTCGAAATAAAGAGTAGAAAAGGACCTAAAATAAAGATCATATGTTCATTTAAAACCGTTTTCAATCCTAAGAAATGTATAGTTTTTGTTATATACGTTCCACAATTTGACCTTTTTTATAAAAATTCCCATGTTATTTCTATGGGAATTTTCCAGTTTTTTGCTAAAAAGGCTGATTAATTTTATGTAAATGAAAACCACCCTTAGCAACTTTATTTTTTATAAAATAAACTATTAGATGAATCCCTTTGAAATTTTAACTACATATTAAGGACCCGGATTGTAGTTCTGTGGAATTTTTTCAGAACAGTTAACACAACACAAAAAAAACTACATCCAAACAAAAAACCCTCCTTATACATTAAGAGCAGTATGAAGTCTTATCTAAGAGAGCGACCGCTCTCTCAGAATTTTAATCTTTTTTATAAATAATGTAACATCGTCAATTTTAATTTTAAATTTAGGATTAAGTGCTGCTGTAGATATAATTGCAAATTCATTAACTGACTTTATGAAGCGAAACCGTACATCAATATTATTAATGAGAAATCGACTCATTCGACATACATCCAAATGTAAATCACCCAACATATCAATGCGTTTCGATAGGGCAGCCCGATCTCTTCGATTCAGCATTCCATTCTTGTCGTTGTTTGACGCGGGTAAAAACATTTTACTAGCGTCCACAGGGTCATCTTTGTAATACATTTTTGAAGAAAGATAGGACTTTTTGGCAGTTGTACCATAGTTTAAATGTGTTTCAAAAAATGCCAAATATGGGTAGGCATTCGTTGGTGTATTAACTTGCGTATCTCCAAAAAATACGTCAACTTGACTAAATAAAGATGCGTGTAATAAATTTGTAGGACCAACGTTTGTGCACACGCGAGTGACTTTTGTCTGAGCAAGGGTCTACCGAATATTTTTGAGCACGGGTCTACGTATTATTTTTGTGCAAATGGGTATGGAATCTTTTTGAGCATAAGGGTTTGAAATCTGTTTGAGCATTGGGGCATTGAAAATGTTTGTGCATAACTCTATGGAATCTGATGTGCACATGTCTATAACATCTCTTTTTGCGCGAGTCTGCGACATTTCTTTGTGCACAAGCCTGTGATTTCTATTTGTGCACAATAATACGAAATATTTTTATGCATTGGTTTACGGAATATTTTTATGCACAAATGTACGGAATATTTTTGTGCACAGGTGTACGAACGGTTTTTGTTCACAGGTGTACGGAATATTTTTGTGAAAATGGATACCGAATATTTTTGTGCACAGGTGAACGTGATATTTTTGTGCAAATGGGTAAGGAACATTTTTGAGCATAGGGATATGGAATGTTTTTGTGCAGAGGTTCATGGAATATTTTTGTGTACAGGTATATGGAATGTTTTTGTGCAGAAGTCCGTGGAGTATTTTGTGTGTACAGGTATATGACTCATGTTTGTGCACAAATCTATAGAATGTTTTGTACACCGGTCTTGGACATATGATTGTGCACTATGGAATCTGGTTTGAACATGTCTATGACATCTGTTGTGCACAAGCCTGTGACTTCCACTTGTGTACAAGTCTACGCAATTTGTTTGTGCACATGGCAACGGAATCTGTGCACAGATCTCCGGAATCTGTTAGTACACAGGCCTACGGCATCTGTTTGTGCACAGGTTTACGGAATCTGTTTCTTTACAGGTCTACGGCATCTGTTTGTGCACAGGCCTACGGCATATTTTTTTGAGCACAGGTCTAGGGAATCTTTTGTGCACAGTTTTATGGAATCTCTTTGGGCACAGTTTTATGGAATCTCTTTGGGCACAGGTCTATGGAATATTTTTGTGCACAGGTCTATGGAATCGTTTTGTGCAAATGGGTATGGAATCGTTTCGTGCAAATGGGTATGAAATTGTTTTGTGCAAATGGGTATGGAATCTTTATGGAAACAGGTCTATGACTTCTGTTTGTAAACAAGTCTAAGATTTCTTCTTGTGCACTAGTTCATGGAATCTGATGTGCACATATCCTTGACATCTCTTATTGCGAAAATCTATGATGTATTTTTTTGTGCAAGTCTATGACATCTGTTTGCGCACAACCCTGTGACTTCCGTTTGTGTCCAAGTATCCGGAATCTACTTGTGCATATGTCTACGGTATCTGTTTGTGTACATGTCTACGGTATCTGTTTGTGCGCAGGTTTACGGAATATTTTTGTGCACAGGTCTACGGAATATTTTTGTGCACAGGTCTACGGAATATTTTTGTGCACAGGCCTACTGAATCGGTTTGTGCAGAGGCCTAAGGAATCTGTCTTTGCAAAGGCCACTGCATCTGTTTGTGGACAGGTCTAAAGAACATTTTTCTGCAAACGGATACGGGATATTTTTGTGCAAATGGATATGCAGTATTTTTGTGCACTGGTGTACGAGATATTCTTGAGCATATTTTTGAGCATAGGGGTATGGAATGTTTTTGTGCAGAGGTCCATGGAATCTTTTTGTGTACAGGTATATAACATCTCTTTTTGCACAAGTTTATGACATCTGTTTGTGCGTAAGTCTATGACATCAATGTGTGCGCAAGTCTATGACATCAGTTTGTGCTCAATTCTAAGGGATCTGTTTGTGCACAATTCTAAGGGATCTGTTTGTGCACAATTCCAAGGGATCTGTTTGTGCACAATTCCAAGGGATCTGTTTGTGCACAAGTCTACGGGATCTGTTTGTACACAATTATATGACATATGTTTTCACAAGTTTATGTCATCTACGAAATATGTTTGTGCACTCAGGGTGACCAAAAATAACCTTGTAATAGTTATAGGAAAATAGGAAATTTACAATTGATTTACAGGAAATTATAGGAGACTAGCTGTTACCCGCGGCATCGCTTGAGTGTAGTAAGAACTTCCATCAAGTATGGGCACATTTTACTGATTCGACTAATATTTTTGTAGCATCCAAGGAGCGAAGGCACTCGGCGTCGCCCATCAGCTAGTCGGGACTTTTTTTATTACTTTACACGCAGACATTCTATAAAGAAAGGTTTTTAAATATCTGGCCGTCATTTAAAATGATGGCAACAAATCGATCCCAAAAGACCATATAGCCCGTCCATAGGTTAAAGGAATCCATTGTACTAAATATTTGTGAAATCGGTTGAAACTCACGGACTTTCTCACAAAGAGAAGATTTGTTACATTTCTGGGCGCCATTTATGAAGATGGCGGCGGATTGGAAAAATCTTTCTTAGTACGCGCCTACTACTTACGAGTAACGTTCCTCCAAATTATCAGCCTTCTGGGGCCAGCGGTTTGGGCTGGGCAATGATTATCAGTCAGTCAGTCTGTCAGTAAGTCAGGACTTTGTTTTATATAGATATAGATGTATAATTAAAAAAATAGGAAAAGACAAGAGAACTACTCTTGAAAAAATAGCAAAATATAGGTTGCAAATGCTTGGAAAGTAATAAGACAAGATTTACAAAGGAGCTTTGGTTTAATTATAACCATAAGTTCGTAAGATATGTTACATAAATTTGTCACTGGAAACTGAGAGCTTGTCTCGAAGTGACCTAAATGAAACGTCATAGATTCTCGTAAAGCCACGCCTGATGAGGCCCTGTCAAAGGCTTCGTACAGACTAAATAGGAAGATGGAGTAGAAAATCGCGTGTAGTCAATTCTCGCGTCGTTCTCGAACTAGCTCTCATTAAGTCTCTAGCATTTCGAAATATAGGAAGTGTCATACTTATGGAACGTAATCTTAGAAACATATGCTATAACTTTAAAACATCACAGACTTCCCTGACAAATATTTTTAGAGGCTTCCATAGCTTTGGTGATATATAACAAAACCAAAAGTGAGAGCGCAAAAAATATCTACAATTTCAATAGATAGGAAAATAAAGGAAAATTATCGAAATTATAGGAACTAATAGGAAGACATCCGAAAATAGGAAAATTTAGGAAATGTGGTCTTCCCGCGCAGGTCTATGGAATATGTTTGTGCACAGGTGTATAGATTGTTTTTGTACACAGGTCTCTGTAATAATTTTTTACCCTAAGTCTTCGGAATCTATTTGCATTATTGCATCCACTGTGCTTTGCACGTGAAAACGACGGGAAGGCAATTTGTGTTTGACTGGGCGTTGAAGCAATCAAGATTAATACTTCTATAGTAGATGGTTAGGCCCTTGTTAGTTCACACGTGGTAACTAATATACGCACACCACCACAAGACTTAAATGGAGCGCCTGCTTTTCAGTATACGTTTTAAAATACTAGTTTCTAAACAGTTTTAATTCATATTAAGACTGAAGTGACAGATATTAATAAAAACTGTCTTTGTACACAAAGACGCGAAAAAGTAAGAGATAAGTGTAGAAAATTAATTGTTTGAAGTAACAGATATTCAAATTTTCATTTTTGAAGACGTGATTATAAAACATCAATTATTTGAAAAAAATTCTTATCTTAGTTTTTTCACAAAAATTTCAGAGAAAATACATTGATACTACTGTTTATTTTCGAGAAACATTTGCTTCGAGCAAGTTCAAATACTCGGATATCTGAAAAATAGAGCTAGGAGTATTTATTTTTATATTTCAAAATTGAAAATATTGCGAACCGAAAATTACATTCGCCCTTTGACTGTGATGTAGTTATTACAGTCAAAAGGATCTGTAGCTTTGAGAGATATACAACACGTCAATTTTTGAAACCTCGAAAACTTTAAAAAAACGAACACGTTTTGCTAAGTTTTCATGCTTTTTTTATTTTGTCTGCTATCAACAACTTTCTGCCCATTTTATTCTCCTTATAGGCCCGAATACTCAAACTAACTCTAAATTTTAAAAAGAAAATAAATTGCATACGTTTTCTATTTTTAAAATGATGCACATGTTTAAGGATAAAATATTTTACTTAAGGAATTTTGGTGAAAAAAACTAAGATAAGAAATTTTTTTAAATAATTGATGTTTTATAATCACGTTTTCAAAAATGAAAATTTGAATGTCTGTTACTTCAAACAATTAATTTTCTACACTTATCTCTTATTTTTTCGCGTCTTTGTGTACAAAGACAGTTTTTATTATCATTGAAGTTGAGGCTGCTATAAATTCACGCCTAATCACTTACATTACAAGTGATGCGGGAGAGCCTTCTCCATTGACACCTTCACATTTCCTTATTGGAAAACGAATTAATTCATTGCCCCCTAATACAATGGCGGGAGCGAAAGCGTCCTGTAAACGAACCGAATTAAACAGACGGTGGATGTATCGAGAAACCCTACTGAACCGTTTCTGGCAACGCTGGCGCAGCAAATATCTCCTAGAACTTCGCTCTGCTCACCAGAAACCAGTTGATGGAAAACCACCGTCAGAACTGAAACCTGGAGATGTCGTCCTGGTCAGCGAAAACCGACAACCACGTCATCTTTGGACTATGGGACGAACAAAGGAAGTGTACCAGGGAAGAGATGGACTTCTCAGATCCTGTTTAGTCAAGACTCCAAAAACTGATTTAAAACGCCCTGTACAACTTTTACACCCTTTAGAGTTGGATTTGAATTAGATACTTCGATTTATTTTTATAATGTAGATTAATTCATATTTTTGTTTTCAATAACCCACATTAGGCGGCAGTATGTTATAAATTGAAGTAGTATATTTATTTTATGCATGCACCCCTTGTAATGTCGATTTTATGAACGACCCCTTGAACGAGCGACAAGAGATATCAAAGAAAAGGTACTTCTTTCAACAAGACAAACCAATGAGTCAGGCCACCCAGAAAATTTCTACCTCTATACTGAGGCTAATCCCTTAGCTTTAACAGTTCAAAAATCTCTCTTCTCGCTTCTCCCCTCCCTTTTTCAAACGAAAAAATATCAGAACCTTACCAGAACTCCAACGAGTAACATGTACCAATTTTATCATCTTAACTATTATTAAACTTTTACTATCTAAAACATGAGTGTCTTTAATTTACTAGCGGTTAATTATATCGAAGAGATTTCCTAAACAGACAGTCGTGATAAACCAAAATAATTAAACAGAATTTAAATCGAACCGTTACGGATTAAAACGCAAAAATACAACAATCGAATTAACTTTATCACTTTAATTGGAAAAATAACAAACCA
Source organism: Phalangium opilio (assembly GCF_054372755.1). NCBI lineage: Eukaryota > Metazoa > Arthropoda > Arachnida > Opiliones > Phalangiidae > Phalangium > Phalangium opilio. Next base: position 501,430 of record NW_028324240.1, on the reverse strand, counting down.
CTTAGACTTTCGTGAATTCTTTAGGAGCTTTTTGAAGTTCCCATCCATGAACCACTGTGAGCTTTGACTCAGTATCTCCAAGCACTCCGAAACAGCAAATATAAGAATCCTAGCACTTCCGTTCTTAGACTCGTTGTAATAAACCAGAAAGGGCTTCGGATCTGCTTATGGATGCCCTTTATAGGTTCTCAAATCACATTCAATTTTCAGTTCAGATATATTTTTTTGAATTGCAGGGTATTTTGATGTTCTGGTTCCCGGATGGTTCTTTTCGTTGCCTCCTCTGGCTGGGTGGAAAGCTCGTAATCCTTACCCCCATTTAAGCTGTTGCAAGCATCCCGCCTCCACATCATTAATGTGAATATGGCGTTTTGAACGCTGATAATAGTAAATAAGAGCTAAAATTGTTTTAGTGAATATATGTGTATTGCAATTAAATTAAATAGAATTAAATATTTGCTATTGTATCATACCCATAGCCATCACAGTTTGAAGATGGGTGTCCATACACCGGGGCGGGGTAAGACCCACTGATATCCCTCGTCGGGCTAAGGGGGTGAGACTGACAAGATATATTTAGAAATAATCTGAAACTTAGCTATATTTTCAATACACACTTTGGGCGTATGTAACCCGTAATAAGGTCCTCGAGTTTGACCAAAAGAGCTCGGATCGAGGGGGTGGCCATACTCGGTAGTAAAAGGATACGGACGGGATCCATGATGCTAAACGGAATCAATTAGCGCTACTTATGGTGGGGTGTATATATATGGATGCATTTTCCAGTATCCGTCATAGTTTATGTTTAAGATTATCTCCTCGTTAAACCCATCGAAATCTCTCAGGTAGGCGCTAATTACATTAAAACAAACTTAATTATTGATACCAAACAACAAGAACAGAAAAAATCACTTACATATAATTGGGAACGTGCTTACGGAATCACTCCCATTATGATGTTCATAACTTCATCAGCTCCCTCATCAAGCATAAAATCATCCTCCATTTCTTCTATTATAAGCGGAGGAGCTTCTGGGGTAATAACCCATGATATTTCGTTCATAGGGACGCGACCAGCAACCATTTTTAAGATTAATTTAGGTATAAAAAATGGGACTCAACTTGACACTAGGACAGAAAAAATCCTTGAGAGTAGAAAATTCAAAATGGCCTATGTTTCCGGGTCCAAAGTGTAGTTTGAACTTCTATCCATTACCACGTATTTTCCCGAAACAGTAACACTAAATCTGACAATTAGTATCAATTTTAGAGTTAAAAACTCTACAGTTGCTAATCCCCAACCCCTTGTGGGGATAACCGAAAAAACCCCGAAACAATAAGAAATACATATTTAAATAGGTGAACGCCCATTTGTTTGAATTATATTGCTAACTGAAAGGATACGGTACAGAAAAAGAGTACGTATCCGACCACTCTTTTTGGAAATTCTTTAGTATATATTCCCTAGTCTATATTTCGTAGTATTATTTATTTGACCTAATCTTGGCGATATACGAGGGGATATCCACTTTAATTACGTTTTGGAAATTCTTTTGTAGTTATTCCCTAGTCTTTATTCCCCACAAGTGAGTTTTCATGCATTATTTTATGATTTTATCTAAATTCAATTTTATAATTTTTATTTCAGCCTCTTGGCTTTGAACTCCCGAGGGTTCGGGTAAGTTAATTTTTTATCAGTCGTTCAATACTTTATTAACCCTCTTTCTTCTCTTGCCCAAACAGTCATCCAGGAACTCTCGCAGCTCTATACGTACCGCCGGGTACGCTTCATGTAAATTTTTTTTAAAAAATAATTTTTGTAAATTTAAAAAATAGTAAATTTTGTTCTGCATTTATATATTTAAATTTTTTTAAATTTAAAAAAGAGTAAATTTTGTTCTGCATTTATATATTTCAATTTTTGTAAATTTAAAAAATAGTAAATTTTGTTCTGCATTTATATATTTCGCTTTATTTAAATTAAGCAAATTTTAAACTTTATTTCTTAGGCTTAAATAGTAAAAGGAAAAAAAGAGAGGAAGAGATAAAAAGGTTTAGTTATATAAAATGGAACAGTTTTTCGGTTTTAAATTAAATTTATTATGTAAATAATGTTATAAAACTCTATAATATTGTCGGCCATGTGTGTAAATACAATTTGGTGGTTGCTGATCTTAATAAGATGTTCCTTAACAGCACTCGAAACTCGATTCAAGACCGCTGTTTCCAGACTGTCCAAAGCAATGGAATCCTCATTTAACAAATCTTTAACGTGACACGTATTATGATACGCCACAACAGTTGTTTTTTCGTTTGCGTTGTCGTTTAAAACGATTTCAAAGTTGTTGGTTTCGTGGCCCAGCGTCCAGCCTGCTAGTATGGGTTAACGAGGTATTAACTTCTCTCATGTACTGTAGAAATAGTGTAACCTTTTACCGATTGCTTCCTACATAGTCGAATCTCTGGATCAAGGGTACCGTTCACGAACCCCGTTGATAGGAACAACTCTTTCGAAATGTGGATTCTACCGTTGATTTTTCGTTCATCAGTTGCGCCAATCTTCCTTTTGCCCGCGTTTTGATTTTCCATCTTGCAAGTTTAAGGTATTCTCGAATAATGATACTCTCTTCTCTTGAGTCAGGGGGTTTTTTATACTAAATTTCTTACGTAGCTATTGCGAAATATCTATTGTCCTTGACTGTCCCATAGTTAGACTGTAAGCATATTTCTGCAAACCAGAGATTAAGGAATTCCAGCATTTCATGGTCTTGATTCCGTTAATCATATCTTTGATGTATGTCTTTGTTACATCGAAACTGAAGCCCACCTCTAATAAACTTTCATTTAGGGAAATATTTTGAATATTCTTCATAGGGATTATTGATAGGTTTCCAGGCTAATAATATTCCACCGCATTCGAAGCATTGTACTAGAACGGTATGTAGGGAATAAAATCCCGCTCTGCTTAAAGATATTTTATAGTTTCCATCTTGACGCCAGGAATAAAGAGTACGATATCTATGCAGCTCGGAGTTCATGATGATGAGTGAAATTATTATAGAAATATCCGATTTATATATCCGCCTAACTTTCCTACCCCTTTCTACCCCCCATATTCGTTAATAAATGAAGTAAAAGAAAACAGTAATAAAAAAGGTGGCACATTTATTTTTTTTAAAGAAGAGATAACAAAGAGTACTTTTTAAATAAAAAGATTAAGTTATTCTTTATGGTAGCAATGACGTCATGTTTCAAACAATCGCATCCAAACTGTCTCATGAAATATTTGTGGCTCTTTCTTTTTGTTCTTTGTATTAGATACATGTTACAGTATAGTCCGCATGTCGAACTTGACAAGTTTTGAAGTCTTCTTTTGTTAAATGACAGTTTTCTAGAATTTCTCTTAACAAATTCTTTAAAGCCAGTGAGTCAAAATAATGATCTCTTCTGTTTCCTTCAAAGTAAAGGCAGACCCGGTGTGAGCCGTCTTTGTAGTGATTGTCTAAATTTATTATAATTGATGAAAAAAGCTTGTCAATTTCTTTGGGAAATAAATCACTAGGATAAACTCCTATGAAATGAGGCGTGAATCTTAGAAATCGTGTTATCTGATCGGCATTCATTGTTTTTTAATAGACGACTGAAACTTTTCTATTTTAAGCATAGCCTAGAATTCGGCTAATACGATACAACTAAGAGTACTGGGCGTGGGCTTTTCAAATCCCGGCTCTAATCTTAATATTCCTTGCTTCGTAGGACTCCAATGATCTGAATGAATCGCGTAATCGTCTGGTGTTAAGTCTAAGCAGTATATGGCGTAACCCGTAGCAAATTCAGTGACCATAATACCAGAAATATAGGGAGGTTTCTTATATTACTTTTGATAATACTTAAGAAACCTCACATGATAGACTGCAACGAGCAAAAATATACCACAACTACATTATATCGATAGTTTATGGTCGAAGCTCTTTTTTGTCGATGAAATAGAGCACATTTCTCGTGGGCTTTCCAAGCCTTCAAATAGGGAGCAGCTAGTCTCCTCCAACTCGTCTCCAAAATCTTGAACCATGTTGGTCAAGAGCGTGTAGATAAATTCTTTGGCTTGATCCTCATTGACAGTGCAAAAATTTGGATATTCATCCCTCCATACCGGTAAACTGTAGCCTGTGACCATTCCATTTATTATTTGACAATTGGCATTGAAAATTCACATACGATTTCGGAAAAATCTAACCTTTAAACATGAATGTTTTTTGTCTCCGATCTAATACTACGTCACTGAAAATTTTGGTCCCTGTACTAACGGCTTTTCTGCCGAGAAATTTGGCACCGCTTGCACGCAAAGGCCTAACAAACCTTACCAAACCGGAAAAAAAGGATCCTATCCCGTGCCCTTTCAAATTAAGGTTATTCCCTACATAATAACTTCCGGTTCCGGTTCCAGCTTGGTTATTGTAATATTGCTTGTAGCAACATTGTCTCCGTTCTAAGACGTCGGGCTTAGGCATCGCAAATGCAGTTTAACCGTTAAGCTCCCGTATTCAAGTGGCGCCGGTTCCCCCAAACTATTCCTTATATTAACTTCGATGATATCAAAGTAATTTTTACCAACGGGTACGTAATGAGGATTGGTAAAGGTTTGAAATATTTGAGACCCGTATGGTTTCTTGGCGTCAACCGAAACGATCCGTAGTAAAGGAACCGAGTGGTCGCCTACAATCTGATCGCTAGCGATATTTAAATAGATAAATAACTGGTCCGGAACGTGGTAATTCAAATTAGAAGGTCTTTCGCTACGACCGATACATTCGCTAGCTTCTTCGTATCCAAGAATTTCGGCAATGGTTTTTCGAATTTTAAATAAGGTTTCAATAATTTTTCAGATTGGTTTATAGTAACGTGCCCGGTTACGTTATCGTAAATCAGCCGCAATGTTGGGCCATTTTTGTCGAACGAATTATTTATGACGTTTATTAAATGTTCTATAGACTTGTAAAAGCCCGGAGGAACACCGGGTATAACTAGGGTTTCCCTCCTAGCGTCTTTACTTTTTCTCTCTCTTTTCTTTCCCTCGACCACGCCCCCAACGGTATATTTGCTCCCGTATCTGGAAACGTTACGAAAACTAACATCACGTTCTTCCTTAGGCCTTGGCACGTTGTAAAAAGTAGACGTATACATTATATCTACTAGAGCCACTTCCCATTTTCCATTTAAATGAATAGGATTAGGTAGTTTGGTACAGTAATACGCCCTGGTATTATCGGGAAATAACGAGCCGTTGACGTTACTTGGTAGGGTTAGGTAAAACGATTGATTCGACATCTTCTCCACGAACCCAAGAGGTTTGCGTTTTCGGGAGCCTTCCCAAAATACTAATAACTCCAATTTTCCACGTCTTTTTCGCCGCTTTATGATTTTTTCAATGTTGAACCTTTCAGGTTTAACCGTTTTCTGAACCTCTTCGCGATAGAACACGCCACTTATAGGGTTTCCTTCCAGATCCTTTAACTTGTAAATCACTGGATCACGGGCAGTTCCGATAAAATCAACTTGGAAAACTTCGGTGGAGTAATTGCCTTCGTAACCCTTTTCAAAAACCATTTTAACTTTGCTAACCCTGACGTAATCACCCACTTTTAGTCGGGGGGAGGGCGTTTTTTCTGTCCTTTGCTTTCAGTCCCGTAAATATTTCTATACACTTCTAATATATTCGTTCGTTTAACATTATTCGGTGTCATTTTAATAGTACTATGCCAAGCGCCGTTATATGCCGTCACTATATCTCGCAGATGGTCGATATACCTTCTAGTATGGAGATGTGTAAACAGTTTAAACACACGAGACTTTAAAGTTCTATTCACTCGTTCTACAATGGGGGCGTGGTGAACGTCATTCTCGGTCTTAAAGAATTTAACCCCCTTTTCTTTGAGAAATTTTCTTTGATTTGATCCTTGAATATAAGAGCTAAGGCTCTAACAACTTCTTTTCCCGTCTTACGTATTAAAGGCACGACCCATAGTTTTCTACTAAAACAATCTATACACGTCAATAGAAACGTGTAGTTATCATTATCTTTGGCCAAGGATCGCATGTCAACCAAGTCTATTTGGTACAAATCACCGATATTGTTAACTATAATTTGGCGTCTCTTAAACTTTTTACGAGCCGTTTTATGCAAAGTATACGGGGTGGAACTTTCCAAAAACGAAATTAAGGCTCGTTTACACAAGCGCGAGGTTCTCTAGCTGAAGCGGAAAGTAGGTTCCGAAGTATGATGTCGTATCTCGCGCAAAAAATCGGTTTCGTCGTAAGCTTGTTCTCTACGCGAGGCCTATCGTTCACATAGGCGCTTCAAGTTAGCGCGCTTTTGGGTACTCTTGCGAGAAGCCGAGAAGGTAAACATGCAAAATGGCGGCGGGACTAGTAACGACGTTATCATTTAATATAATTGTTAGCAGGTGTTTGAAATAGACCATAGCCATTTTAGGAGACTTCGCGAGTCTCGCGTTTTTTTCTGTATTTCTCACTCTCGCGCTATCCTTTTTTGTATCATTAATAAACAGTTCTTTATCTCACCACGTTTTTTTTTATTTCTGATTGGGTTTTTAATGCCTACTAACAGGTTATGGGTCCAGGTACCCTTCATTAATGCGCGTTAAGTACGACGAAAACGCGTAAAACAAACGTAAGACGACGTTTTGTATAGAAATTAGAAAAGAAAACATAAGTCGTGTTTGGTAGCCAAGGCTTAGGACGGAGAAAAAAGAACAATCATCACATAGACGCTCAAGTTCGCGAAACTCGCGACGGAAGAATACATAAAAGACGCGCTAACATTTCTAACTGACGAGGATTGTTAATAGACGGCGAGATAACAAGACGGCGCGATAGAAAATTCTAACTGACGAAGATTATTAACCTTAGCTGCACGCTGCAGAAAGTATAACTGACGAAGATACCTGCAAAGATGGGAGACGAATATCGAATTGAGAAGCTTAACCAGAAAAACTATCGACATTGGTCTATGAGGGCCCAAGGCCTAATTGAATCAAAAGGTTGCTGGCCAGCCATAAACCCTGGTTATGCAAATCTTGAAGAAATGTCGACCGCACAACGCGCGTTGGATCATAAAGCGAAATCCATCTTGTACCTGATTGTAAATGACGAAAGTTTAGATGACATTGCAGAATGCATAAGTGCAAAAGCGATTTGGAATACGTTGAAAAATATTCACACTACTTTCGACACGTGGCACGGACTTCTTATTTTAAAGGATTTCGTTAACACCGGAAAAGGTCAAAATGAAAGTATTGGAGAATACCTCACTAGAAGAAGTGCTCTGTACCATAAAGTAAGCCACTCTGGATTTGAATTTGAGGAAGTAGTCTTGGTTGGTTTTGCCGTTCTTGGACTACCGAAAGAGTATGAATTTCTTGTCACGAAGTTTACGAATTGATAAAAATGACCTTGCTTTATCAACATTGAAGTCGAAATTACTCGAGGAAGAGAGAAGGCTTGAATCTACCAACCAGTATAGAAGAAGTGTGAAAGACGAAGACGTCAGTAACTCCGCTATGGCTGCACAAAGTAACTACAGACAGTCGAACACTGGACGATATAGCAGAGGCAGAAGCACAGTACGCGATAATAGAATGCATAGGTCCAACAGCAACAGGAAAAACGTGGAAAGTATAGTTGACGACACAAAATCCCACGCTAGACTGCGATGTTATACTTGTCTAGAATTTGGACATATAGCGAGAAACTGCACACGAGAAGAAGACGAAAAGAATGGAAAGTACAAAGCGACTCCCGTAAAACATGAGGCGACATATGTAAGCAAGAGACAAGAAAATTCTAACAGAGCAAACCCAACCATATCACACGCAGCTCTCACTGCCATAAGACATGGACATGCTTCGTCCAATGGTCGTTGGATGTTGGACAGTGGATGCACTGATCATATGACGTCATGCCGGAAAAATTTCATTACCTTCAAAGAAGAAAGCACTACTGTGGATGTGGCAGGGGGTGGAGTATTAACTGCAACTGGAATTGGAGACGTGCAAATCGAGTTATCGGCCGAAAATGGAGGTTGCACCCTAACTTTGGCCAATACGTTGTACATCCCGGAGCTGGAGGGAAATTTGCTATCAGCAAGCCAAATCACTGATAAAGACGCCAGCATCTTACTTGAGAAACATTCCGCGACGATAGAAAGAAAAGACGGAGCACAAATAGCAAAAGGACGAAAAGAACAACATCTCTATTACTTTCATGAAGTACAACCGAAGAAGGTTGCAAACAAAGCCATGTCAAAGACGCTAGACTTATGGCACCAACGTTTGGGTCACTTACATGTTACGGCTGTTAAAGAAGTGTCAAACAAAAGTTGTAACCGATTTGCTTTAAAAGCTAAGGTATACAGAGTCAGAAATAATGAGACCAAAATTAGTTGACAAAATTCTAATCTCTTTTATTACCAGATTCTGGTTAGGTTAGTAAATCATATTGAAACATAATAAATAAGTTTATGGGTTAGTTAAATTGTAATAATTATGATGATGGCTATATACAATGTAGTACTAAATCGGGGAAGCGCCAGTAGGGAATGTCCGTTAAATAAACATTACACTTACAGTAATTATAAGAGCCATGTGAACGGTGTCTGTTGGTCTTGTTTAAACGGTAGGCGGCTGGACTGAGAAGCGCGCGGGATTCACTAAATTGCAAAACCGTTAGAGGGTCGGAAACGCGACCGTCGATTGCTGCCGGTGATAGATGTCAATCACTCGGGTGTTAAATAGGAGATCCCACCGACTAACTTTCTAACCGAAGTACCACGTATGAACTAACCAACTAACTAACCACTGCTCCCATGGCTGTTCAGGCTATATATACTTTTCCCTTATCTATAGTTAGGCCTATCTAGATTAGGGGGCGCTCAAGTAGTGCAATAGGGCTCCCCTCTAGCTAGAGACTCCATCGGATTAGGATGGATGTAGGCTTAGGGTTCAGTGAGATCTAATTTGGTGCCTGAATGGGTAAGTTCAAATGTGTGGATGTTGTTTGTGAAGGCCCAAATGTAGCGTTCCGCTACATCCCCCCACAGATTAAAAAAGGACATTCTATCCTACTGGCGCCTTTGGACTTAATAAGGATGGAAAAAGTGTTTTCCCGAGGGAAGGAAGACATGCTTCCTATCCACTCTCCTCCTATACGGGCAATCAACGAGCCATGCGGGTGATTTCCCAGGGCGGAGCGTAGATCACTCGTTTAGAATAGTCGAAATCCTCAACGGCTAGGTGAGGGTTCGGGTGGAGACGCAAATACTTCGCCACGTCATTTCGTGATCGTAGCTTGATCTGGTGAGGCTGAGGGGCGTAATAATACGTATCCCGCTCCGGGCCACCAGGCTGAACTATCCGCCGCTGCACTACTTCTCGGATGAAACCATGCCGAAATGGTCGTATGGTTCGAGCGGTAAGAAGAGGATATTGGAGAAGAAGCTGAGGGGGAGACGCTACGACAGGGGTCGAGACGTCTTCCTCAGGTGCAGCATCTTCGTTACCAATATCCAAGGCAGTAGCTTCCGATACGTCAGAAACGCTACCCACTCGAGCCAACTTGGGAGACAGAACTTCCCATACCGGTGAAGTAGTCGGCGAAGAAGTGGCAGGATGTTTTCGTTTCAGCCTGAGGGGCGTAATCCGGACAGATCCTCCCAGATCCGGTGGTGGAACATACTGTGGTGCCGAACTCGGACCAGGCTGTGGTGAAACAGGACCGTGATCGTCGTAAGGACCAGTATGAACCGTGACACGTGGACGAAGTGATGCGGGAGGCGTCATCGCTGGAGCAGTTGGACGAGGAGGGCTAGGACTGGCACAGGCCAAGTCTCTTAGCGTGTAGCATCGTGGACTGGTATAAGGCGACTCGTGTGGAAGTGTAGGCTCATCAGGAACGCCTTCTGACTCAGGTTCTGAGTCAGTCGGGTGCAATGCTCCTGAAGGCGGATCTTCTTGGTCGGGTTCTTGTATAGATGACGGCAAGAACTGATCGGTTGTTCTATATAGCTTGATATGAGCTATATGTTCCAACGATCGTTTACCAGTAGCCACTTCCTCCAGCAGTAGCGTAATTCATCCAACCGCTCGATGACGCGATATGGTCCATCCCATTTGGGAGCTAACTTAGCTGAGAAACAAGAAGCACCATGGGACAGGGGGTGTGTGGTTTTCCATACAAACATGCCTACATCTAAATCCCAATCTTCCCTACGCTGATTATAATAGTGTCGTTGCTTAGCTTGCATACGATCTATATGAGTCCTAACGGCTTGAACATCGGCCTGTAACTGGGTAACTCTAGTCTCTAAATTCTCTCCAACCTGGGTTAAATCAGGAGGATGGAAAGGCTCCAAAGCTATTTCCCAGGGTAAGCGAGCTTCTCTCCCATGATTTAGATAGAACGGAGTACGCCCTGTCGTTTCATGAGGTGTAGTGTTAAGAGAAAACTCTAAGAGGTCAAGATTTCGATCCCAATTACGGTGTTCGTTGCCTACATAAATACCTAGCATAATGCCTATGGATTTATTAACTCTTTCTGTAGCGTTTGTTTGAGGGTGATAGGGGGTAGTGTAGGTGCAAGTTATGTTGAAGAGCGAGCACGTATCTTTCCAAACCCGGGACACAAACTGCGTCCCATTGTCAGAAAGTATCGCCTTAGGGGCTCCCCAACGCAGAATGAGACCCTTGAGAGTCTTACTGACTGACTCAGCTGTAATATTCTTTAAAGGTATTAGACGCACAAAACGGGTGTAATAGTCTACGTACACTAAAATATAACGATTATGTGTAGGACTTAGTGGTAAGGGACCCATGATATCTACGCCTACTAAATCCCAAGGTTGTTCAACAACAGTGGAATGCATTAAACCGGGTGTTTTTCGGTTACGTCCCTTATATTGCTGACACATGAGACAAGTGGCAACAAATAAGGAGACGTCCTTACGTAAAGTAGGCCAATAATATCTGAATCTAACACGTTCATAAGTGCTATCTCTACCTCTATGTCCTGCAGTCATATGTGTGTGGTGTATGTGCAACGCTTGTGGTCTTAAACTCGTAGGCAGGTATATTTTACGTGGCATGTTACCATTCCGTCTCCTATAGACTAAACCATCAACGACTTCGAATAGGGGATTAATCCTATCGTTAGTCTCTAAGTCTGTCTTTAAAGTTTGAATAGGGGGATCCACTGCCTGTTCACGCGCAATATCCGCTAAATTAAAGGTATCCATAACAGGAGGCAATGGAGGAGGAATAGCGTTCTGATTAGGTCTAGGCCTAAGTATAGCGCCTAACACATAGCCTTCGGGAGGAATATCTCTAGATAACGCGTCCGCGACCACGTTTTCTACTCCCTTACGATATTCTACCTTAAATTTATAAGTCTGCAGATACATGATCCAACGTAATATGCGATATGAAGGGTCAGTGCGTGTGTACAGCCATTGTAGAGCTTTATGATCAGTGATCACTGTGAAGTCCTTCCCGTCTAAGAAATGCTTAAATCGATTAATAGCCCAAAATATAGCTAAGCATTCTTTCTCATACGTGGAATAATTCTTTTCCGCTGCATTAAGCAGGGTAGAAGCGTAAGCTATAGGGTATTCTACCTTTCCCTCTTTTTGACTAAGCATAGCGCCCAAACCAATATTGCTAGCATCTGTGGTTAGGTACGTATGTTTACTGGGATCATAATGGTAAACAGGATGCTCATTCGCATGTACTATAGCTGCTTTTAATTTTAAGAAGGCTTCTTCACATTGCTCACTCCAGACCCATTGGATGTTCTTACGCTTAAGACGGTATAAAGGAGCTACTATCTCCGCATAATGGGGTACAAACCTACTATGCCAGCCCGTAAAGCCTAAGAAACGCGATAGCGACTTGACATCTGTTGGTCTAGGAAACTGCTTAATAGCTATGGTTTTAGCCGGGTTTATATGTATACCTGTACTATCTATTACATGACCTAAAATTAATGTAGACGGCTTTGCAAAGTGACACTTCGTTAAATTGAGGGTAAGACCAGCCTTAGTTAACTGCCTAAAAACATATTCTAACGCATTGAGGTGTTCCTTCCAAGTACGGGAAGTAATAATAAGGTCATCTAAATAAACAAAAATAGTGAATTTAGATTTATCTCTAAACACCTCATCCATAAGCTTTTGGAAAGTGGTGGGTGCATTGCACAAGCCGAAGGGCATTACCACAAACTCGTATTTTCCAAAAGGGGAAGCAAAGGCTGTCTTGCAAATACTATCAGGATCTATAAGGACCTGAAAGTACCCACTCATTAAGTCTAACGAAGTTATGTACTTTGGTTTGTTTAGGCCTAACAAAATGTCTTCGACCTTAGGAAGAGGATAGGGATCAGGTTTAGTAACCTTATTAAGAGGTCTGTAATCAATACAGAATCTCCATCCACCTTCCTTTTTAGGTACGAGGCAAATTCCGGAGGACCAGGGGCTTCTGGAAGGACGTATTTGTCCTGCCTTTAACATTTTGTCTATATGTTCCTTAGTGATTGCTCTTTTTGCTTCTGTGCATCTATAGGCAAGTGTACTTATGGGCTTACTGTCTCCTGTATCTATAGTATGTGTAGTCATGTGAGTTCTACCAGGCTTAGCTGTAGTTACCGCAGGAAACTTCAACAATAACTGTTTTAGTTCCTGGATTTGTATTGGTGTCATAGTACTTTCCGCTACTGCAGGACTAATGTCTTGCTGTTCACTAGCCGATTCAATGGTACCAATTGAGATCGGTGGTGCTGGTAACAAAGAATAGTGTTTACCTAACAAGGTTACTGTTACGCTAGGGAAGTCTATGATAGCTAAGTTTCTCATAAGGAAATCCGCGCCTAAAATGATCTCACAGAATAGATCAGGGACAATGTGAAAATAGTGTGTGAATGAAGTGCCACAAATGGTGAATTCTAATTCTACACTACCACTAGTAAAGAAGTACTGTCCATTTGGCAAAAAGATGCAATCTTCGGTGTTTTGTGTATATGTATCAGGGTCTGTGTCATGAAGGTCCATAAGGATATCGGAGTATGCCTTAGTTGATATGAAACTAGTGTCAGAACCCTGGTCTACTCTAGCTAGGATAAGTCTGGTATGGGGAAAGCTTAACGGCAAGGCAAATGACAGATTTGTCTGAGGATTAACACTAGAAGAAGCTAAAATATAAGAGTTTGGAGGGATTTGAAACTTGCAAGAAAGGGACCCTCTACTATCTTCCTTGCTATCTAGTTTCCCTTTTTCTTCTTACTAGGTTGGGGTGCCTTAGCTTTAAAAGGAGAAGCTGGTTTTTCCCTCTTAGCCTGCTGACAATTAGGTCGAATATGTCCCGCTTTCCCACATTTGTGACATATCAGTCTAGAGCTACTAGATGTGGATTGGGTATTCTGACTAGTTGCGGACATACTATGCGAACTATCACTTTTGGAACTTGAAGATACTCTAGTTTGACAAGCCCTAAGTCTAGATTCTACTGTCTGAGCATGTAAGCTCAGCTCAGAAATGGTATTGTAATTTCGTTGCAAATACAAACTAATGTCAGGACGCAAGTTCTCTTCCAACAAGGGAAGTAATTCTAACTCCCCGAAAGGATTACGTAAAGCAAAATTCATATTTTGCATGCGTTGAATAAACTGCACTACACTTTCATCCTGACTTTGTTTGCTAGTAATTAATTCTGTCCTCATAAACCTTTGTTTATCGGCGGACATGAAATAAGCCTGAAATCTTAGCTTAAAATTAACTAAAGACATTTCCTCCTCCATCTTCTCCTGTCGATACCATACACGTGCTCCATCTACCATTAGGGTAGGCATTAATCTTAACAGATCCATGTCATTTAACGAATGTAGTAATTGAAAACCGTCTAATTGGTACAGAAAATTAGCAGCTTCTGCACAATTACCGTTAAATCTAAAATCGGGTTTTAGAACTCTAGCACCATGTGACATGTTTAAAGCTGCAGTAGCATTTAAAGTGAAAGTGGAACTAGAAGCTACATAAGTATGTACTAAGTCTGTTAATTCAATAAGCTTAGCACTTAACCTGGCATATGCTGGGTCTGGTGGTGGAACAGGCAAAAATGGATTAATAGGGGTTGAATTTAAAGGTCCATAGGAAACTACAGAACCCCCACCCGCTACTGGTACAGTTCCTTGAGGAACATAGTGTGAAGGACCAAAAGTTGTAGGTTGGCCTAACACTGAGGAAATGTTTGAAATGGGTGATACGTTAACAAAAGGATTGGTGGAAGGATAACTGCTTGCGGTAGCCACAGGCTGTTGTCCTAACACTGACGTGGTACTTGTTATAGGTCTAGTGTTAACAGTCACAGAAGAGCTTGGCACACTAACAGTGGCATGCGTATTAGTGGTAAGCCTTGTTCGTGAAGGCGCAACGGAAAAGGGGTTTACACCTGTCTGTGTGGTACTAAACCTAATTCGCGGTACATTAGGATTAATAGTAGCAAATGGATAACCAGTTTGACTTACGGAGACGGGCGGATTACTCATAGCTGGTGGTTGAGATACACTAGGATCAGAGAGACGTAACTGATTGAAGCAAGCGGCTAGATCACCATCGCTTTGTGCAGGGCTTTGTTACTGCAAAGCACGTCTCGCGGCGAGACGTTGAAGATCACGTGATCGCGCTCTTGAGTCTCTCTTATTGGCTAACCTATCAGGGCGCCTGGCTCCCGCAGCCAACACGGGGGGAACGTCCGATTCACTGTCGGAACCCGTGGGTGCATTAAGCCTACCTCGCCACATTGTCTAACAAGTTCAAACTGGTTTATCGGAGGGGAAAGAACCGCACTAACCGATAAGCCTAAAATTGGAACTAAGCCTAGGCTATCCAATATATTAAATTTTAATTTTAAATTTAAATTAACTCTAACCTAACACAAGAATTATCGGTCCTGGCGAGCACGCCAATTATTTCTCCCCTGTAACCGATTTGCTTTAAAAGCTAAGGTATACAGAGTCAGAAATAATGAGACCAAAATTAGTTGACAAAATTCTAATCTCTTTTATTACCAGATTCTGGTTAGGTTAGTAAATCATATTGAAACATAATAAATAAGTTTATGGGTTAGTTAAATTGTAATAATTATGATGATGGCTATATACAATGTAGTACTAAATCGGGGAAGCGCCAGTAGGGAATGTCCGTTAAATAAACATTACACTTACAGTAATTATAAGAGCCATGTGAACGGTGTCTGTTGGTCTTGTTTAAACGGTAGGCGGCTGGACTGAGAAGCGCGCGGGATTCACTAAATTGCAAAACCGTTGGAGGGTCGGAAACACGACCGTCGATTGCTGCCGGTGATAGATGTCAATCACTCGGGTGTTAAATAGGAGATCCCACCGACTAACTTTCTAACCGAAGTACCACGGATGAACTAACCAACTAACTAACCACTGCTCCCATGGCTGTTCAGGCTATATTAATCAAAAATGTCTTGATTAGAATCAAGACCTAAAAGTATCGATAAGACTGAGGTTATCACTTGTCTGAATGATCAGATATTAATTTTTCTTTTTAATTGAAACTTAAATGCATGCTTAAGAAAAAACAACGTTCCATTACCGTTTTCCGTTGAAATAAATTATTTTCCTGGTAATCAATTTCAAAAATTTACTTATCTCGGCTTTTCGACCACAATTCCATTCCCCGAAAACATTTTATCATTACATTAATTACTTTTGGGAGAGTAAGTGTATGGTTTTGCGTTTTAAAAGGTTCCTAAAGACGTTACATCCCCATTGGTGACCGGCACGCTTCGCAGTGGAACATTTTAATTATTCTAAAACCAATGGCGCCAAATTCAATAGGGACAGTAAGATTTTTACTCGCGGTTTTGCAAAATGATGTAATATCAAGTGTACTTTAGTCAACCGTCGTATTGTTCTTTCTCATAGTTCAGGGCATGATCAGTGTTACTGCCCAATTTCTCTCTCTAGTTTCTAACAATGGTTAGAGACTATTTGATATGGCACGGCACAACATTATATACATTTGAAAATTCTAAGTAGCACAAAAGGAAAAAGAATCCATTTTTTTATATTTTGGTTTAAAATAAATAAATTCTTGATAGTAGTTATAACGAACAGAAAGTCAAGGGAATGGCACCGGTAATGAGCAGCAGAAAGAGAGGAAAGTTTGCTTCAAGTTAGCAGAGGGACATAGTAGTGAAAATAGTAATCTAGAATTTTGTTCATTCAAACCATATTATATCATGAAAAATTCAAGTGAGGAGGCGGCACTACCTAGAAAGATTGATTTTGGCAGATAACAGCGAAAAAATTATGTTCTACACACATTGGGACTATGGGAGAGTTTCAGGGCCGCAGGTCGCACATGATGAAATTTCAACTCCACATTACATCAATTCTATCTGGTCGTACTAGTAGCAGGTTAAGCTATAGTTTGCTCAGGTCCAGTTAGTCTCGAAAGGGTTATATAGTGCTTGCATTTTTTAAGTGGTTGTTATCATGGCTAAACAGACCGCTATTACAGTTTTTTATTCTTTTATAGGCTATTTTGACACGTTATCTCCCAAAAGTAATTAATGTAATGATAAAATGTTTTCGGGGAATGGAATTGTGGTCGAAAAGCCGAGATAAGTAAATTTTTGAAATTGATTCCCAGTAAAATAATTTATTTCAACGGAAAACGGTAATGGAACGTTGTTTTTTCTTAAGCATGCATTTAAGTTTCAATTAAAAAGAAAAATTAATATCTGATCATTCAGACAAGTGATAACCTCAGTCTTATCGATACTTTTTAGGTCTTGATTCTAATCAAGACATTTTTGATTAATATCTGTTCCTTCAGTCTTCATTTTAATTAAGAAAGTTAAAAAACTGTTTTACATAAGTTTTCAAAATCTGCACTAAGCAGAAACATATGTAAAGGGGACCATAACTTTAGCTCAATCAGACATTTATTTATAATGATACTTCAAAAATAAAACGTAAATCATTAAAAGTTTCTATTCTTATTGTAATTACCTCAAGCACGCCCCTACTCTTCGGTAGGCGATTGCTAAGTGCTGCCGCGTAGCCCCATTTTATTTGTATGAGAACTAGCTTCTATTTTTAAGATAGAGGGAGAGCCCTTTACAATTTCGTCCAGGATGCTGGGAGGACTATGGTGCCGTAGGTGGGGGTACACAGGCAACGCTATAGGTAAGGGGGTTTCCACTCCATTCCTCTCTCCTTCAAGGTTGGGACTCAGGCATAGAAGACTCCATCACGCACTCGACAACGCAAAGCAACTCGCGCCAGCGTGGGAAATAAGGCGGTGACACAGGGCAAATGACCAGTTTAAAAATTGCCTGGTCCAGTTCAAAAATTAAATCGGAGGGGGGGGGGGTCAGTGGTCCACGAGACTACTAAGAAAGTTCAAGGGTAACCAGATCCCACACATTAAAATTCTAATATTTTAATTCTCCACTTCTTTAGTTTAGCAGACGACGTGCTCTGGTCAATGGTCACGGACCAGTTTATTTATTCCAAGTCAGGAAAGTCGCTGGCCTAATCTCCAGTTTAAAAAATCCTTATTTGGTCACGGTCCAGAAAACTGACGTAAACGCGACGCGAATGACAAAAACTACGTATTTTCCGACTGAGGAGAGGCGATATAGCCTAGCCTTTTTTTACGTCCCCCCTTGTATTTTGAAAGTGGGACTGGGATTATGGCGCGCGCGAATACTTAGGCATCTTATACCTTCTCCCTAGTAAACTAGATATCGCTTCTTGGTAAAACTTTATATAACTAAAACCATAAGTTTATATGATATGTTCCATAACAAGGTTCATACAACTTTTGGAAAACAAATTTCCCTCAGATTTCCAGGCTTTTCCCCATATACTTCCCTGAGTTTTCCAGGTTTTTCCCGTATATGAAGTATCCTATGGAGCAAATGTTAACGAAGGAGGGAAGGAGCAAATTGGACTATTACATAGTCAAAGGATGTCACCGTATCTCTAATATAACCGGAGTTACGAGCTTTCAAAATTTAGTGTAATGTTAATCCTATGGAGGAGGCAAAGTTTCTACAAGTACAGGGGCTAGTACCTACAAGCATTCACAAAAACCTACAAGTACCCGGGGCAAGTACCTACAAGTACCTACAAGCACCCACAAGTACCCGGGGCAAGTACCTACAAGTACCTACAAGCACCCACAAGTACCTACAAGCACCCACAAGTACCTACAAGCACCCACAAGTACCTACAAGCACCCACAAGTACCTAAAAACACCCACAAGCACCCACAAGTACCTACATGTACCCGGGGCAAGCACCCACAAGTACCTACAAGCACCCACAAGTACCTACAAGCACTCACAAGTACCTACAAGTACCTACAAGCACTCACAAGTACCTACAAGTACCTACAAACACCCACAAGTATCTACAAGTACCTACAAACACCCACAAGTACCTACAAGTACCTACAAACACCCACAAGTACCTACAAGTACCTACAAACACCCACAAGTACCTACAAGTACCCACAAGTACCTACAAGCACTCACAAGTACCTACAAGCACCCACAAGTACCTACAAACACCCACAAGCACCTACAAGTACCTACAAGCACCTACAAGTACCTACAAGTACCTACAAGCACCTACAAGTACCTACAAGCACCCACAAGTACGCACAAGAACCCACAAGTACCTATAAGCACGCACAAGAACCCACAAGTACCCACAAGCACCCACAAGTACCCACAAGCACCTACAAGTACCCACAAGCACCTACAAGTACCCACAAGCACCTACAAGTACCCATAAGCACCTAAAAGTACCCACAAGCACCAACAAGCACGTACAAGTACCGACAAGCACCCACAAGCACCCACAAGTACCCACAAGGTAATCAAGTTTAAATAGCTTTAACCTAAGCAGAGAAAAGATAAAATGTCCATTAAGCTAGCTATTTGTTCTAAGAATTTGACTATAACCGCGGTAAAACGACCAAACTCGCTTCATACACTACATAACTCATGCTAAAAAGTCGCAGGTTCCATAGTTTCAGGGTAAACCACGTAAGTCGGAGCATGTAATTAAAACTATGAAAACAGTACTTAAACTTAATTTTTCTTGATGAAAAAAAATAGGCGCCAACTATGGATATAGGGCTTTCATTTAAGATAGTTTTCAAATCTATCTGACGTATAGTTATTTTTGTAAGGGTATGGACAAAATTTGTAACTTTGGAAAATTTCCCATGTTATTTCTATGGGAAATTTCCAGTTTTTCGTCAAAATCTGTGATTAATTTTATGGAAATGAAAACCACCCTTAGCAACTTTATTTTTTATAAAATAAACTAATTAATGGATCTCTTTGAAATTTTAACCACATATTAAGTGTCCAAATTGTAGTTCAGTGGAAATTTTTCGAACCAATTAGTACAATACAAAAAAAACTACATCCAAACAAAAAACCCTCCTTATACATTAAGAGCAGTATGAAGTCTTATCTAAGAGAGCTACCGCTCTCATAGAATATACTTTTCCCTTATCTATAGTTAGGCCTATCTAGACTAGGGGGCGCTCAAGTAGTGCAATAGGGCTCCCCTCTAGCTAGAGACTCCATCGGATTAGGATGGATGTAGGCTTAGGGTTCAGTGAGATCTAATTTGGTGCCTGAATGGGTAAGTTCAAATGTGTGGATGTTGTTTGTGAAGGCCCAAATGTAGCGTTCCGCTCCAAAGTAATATACAACTAGACGTCATGGAAGAGAAGATCTATTCCAAATGCGAAACATGCATGGAAGGAAAATTGAAAGCTACTCCTTTCCCGAAGAAAAGTTTCACTAGAGAAGAAAAACCCTTACGATTGGTTCATACGGACGTTTGTGGTCCTATCACGCCGATGTCGAAGGGAGGCAAGAAATACTTCGTGACCTTTATAGACGACTATTCACGATACACGGAGGTTTACTTGATTACTAAAAAGAGCGAAGTTGAGGAGAAATTTGACGTGTATAGACGAAAAGTAGAAAATGCTCAAGAAGCGAAGATAGGCACTTTACGAAGTGATAACGGGAGAGAATATATGGGAAATTCGTTCAAGGCGACGCTTAGCGAACTCGGAATTGACAGGCAATTGACGATACCTGGAACTCCTCAACAAAATGGTGTTGCGGAAAGAGCAAACCAGACCCTCCTCGACACGTCAAGATGTTTTTTCTTAAGCATGCATTTAAGTTTCAATTAAAAAGAAAAATTAATATCTGATCATTCAGACAAGTGATAACCTCAGTCT
The DNA here is from genome assembly GCF_054372755.1 of Phalangium opilio. Taxonomy (NCBI): domain Eukaryota; kingdom Metazoa; phylum Arthropoda; class Arachnida; order Opiliones; family Phalangiidae; genus Phalangium; species Phalangium opilio. The sequence goes on along the minus strand of NW_028324240.1, from coordinate 481,050 downwards.
TATCGATACTTTTTAGGTCTTGATTCTAATCAAGACATTTTTGATTAATATCTGTTCCTTCAGTCTTCATTTTAATTAAGAAAGTTAAAAAACTGTTTTACATAAGTTTTCAAAATCTGCACTAAGCAGAAACATATGTAAAGGGGACCATAACTTTAGCTCAATCAGACATTTATTTATAATGATACTTCAAAAATAAAACGTAAATCATTAAAAGTTTCTATTCTTATTGTAATTACCTCAAGCACGCCCCTACTCTTCGGTAGGCGATTGCTAAGTGCTGCCGCGTAGCCCCATTTTATTTGTATGAGAACTAGCTTCTATTTTTAAGATAGAGGGAGAGCCCTTTACAATTTCGTCCAGGATGCTGGGAGGACTATGGTGCCGTAGGTGGGGGTACACAGGCAACGCTATAGGTAAGGGGGTTTCCACTCCATTCCTCTCTCCTTCAAGGTTGGGACTCAGGCATAGAAGACTCCATCACGCACTCGACAACGCAAAGCAACTCGCGCCAGCGTGGGAAATAAGGCGGTGACACAGGGCAAATGACCAGTTTAAAAATTGCCTGGTCCAGTTCAAAAATTAAATCGGAGGGGGGGGGTCAGTGGTCCACGAGACTACTAAGAAAGTTCAAGGGTAACCAGATCCCACACATTAAAATTCTAATATTTTAATTCTCCACTTCTTTAGTTTAGCAGACGACGTGCTCTGGTCAATGGTCACGGACCAGTTTATTTATTCCAAGTCAGGAAAGTCGCTGGCCTAATCTCCAGTTTAAAAAATCCTTATTTGGTCACGGTCCAGAAAACTGACGTAAACGCGACGCGAATGACAAAAACTACGTATTTTCCGACTGAGGAGAGGCAATATAGCCTAGCCTTTTTTTACGTCCCCCCTTGTATTTTGAAAGTGGGACTGGGATTATAGCGCGCGCGAATACTTAGGCATCTTATACCTTCTCCCTAGTAAACTAGATATCGCTTCTTGGTAAAACTTTATATAACTAAAACCATAAGTTTATATGATATGTTCCATAACAAGGTTCATACAACTTTTGGAAAACAAATTTCCCTCAGATTTCCAGGCTTTTCCCCATATACTTCCCTGAGTTTTCCAGGTTTTTCCCGTATATGAAGTATCCTATGGAGCAAATGTTAACGAAGGAGGGAAGGAGCAAATTGGACTATTACATAGTCAAAGGATGTCACCGTATCTCTAATATAACCGGAGTTACGAGCTTTCAAAATTTAGTGTAATGTTAATCCTATGGAGGAGGCAAAGTATCTACAAGTACAGGGGCTAGTACCTACAAGCATTCACAAAAACCTACAAGTACCCGGGGCAAGTACCTACAAGTACCTACAAGCACCCACAAGTACCCGGGGCAAGTACCTACAAGTACCTACAAGCACCCACAAGTACCTACAAGCACCCACAAGTACCTACAAGCACCCACAAGTACCTACAAGCACCCACAAGTACCTAAAAACACCCACAAGCACCCACAAGTACCCACAAGTACCTACATGTACCCGGGGCAAGCACCCACAAGTACCTACAAGCACCCACAAGTACCTACAAGCACTCACAAGTACCTACAAGTACCTACAAGCACTCACAAGTACCTACAAGTACCTACAAACACCCACAAGTACCTACAAACACCCACAAGTACCTACAAGAACCTACAAACACCCACAAGTACCTACAAGTACCCACAAGTACCTACAAGCATTCACAAGTACCTACAAGCACCCACAAGTACCTACAAACACCCACAAGCACCTACAAGTACCTACAAGCACCTACAAGTACCTACAAGCACCCACAAGTACGCACAAGAACCCACAAGTACCTATAAGCACGCACAAGAACCCACAAGTACCCACAAGCACCCACAAGTACCCACAAGCACCTACAAGTACCCACAAGCACCTACAAGTACCCACAAGCACCTACAAGTACCCATAAGCACCTAAAAGTACCCACAAGCACCAACAAGCACGTACAAGTACCGACAAGCACCCACAAGCACCCACAAGTACCCACAAGGTAATCAAGTTTAAATAGCTTTAACCTAAGCAGAGAAAAGATAAAATGTCCATTAAGCTAGCTATTTGTTCTAAGAATTTGACTATAACCGCGTTAAAACGACCAAACTCGCTTCATACACTACATAACTCATGCTAAAAAGTCGCAGGTTCCATAGTTTCAGGGTAAACCACGTAAGTCGGAGCATGTAATTAAAACTATGAAAAACAGTACTTAAACTTAATTTTTCTTGATGAAAAAAAATAGGCGCCAACTATGGATATAGGGCTTTCATTTAAGATAGTTTTCAAATCTATCTGACGTATAGTTATTTTTGTAAGGGTATGGACAAAATTTGTAACTTTGGAAAATTTCCCATGTTATTTCTATGGGAAATTTCCAGTTTTTCGTCAAAATCTGTGATTAATTTTATGGAAATGAAAACCACCCTTAGAAACTTTATTTTTTATAAAATAAACTAATTAATGGATCTCTTTGAAATTTTAACCACATATTAAGTGTCCAAATTGTAGTTCAGTGGAATTTTTTCGAACCAATTAGTACAATACAAAAAAAACTACATCCAAACAAAAAACCCTCCTTATACATTAAGAGCAGTATGAAGTCTTATCTAAGAGAGCTACCGCTCTCATATCTAAGAGAGCTACCGCTCTCATAGAATATACTTTTCCCTTATCTATAGTTAGGCCTATCTAGACTAGGGGGCGCTCAAGTAGTGCAATAGGGCTCCCCTCTAGCTAGAGACTCCATCGGATTAGGATGGATGTAGGCTTAGGGTTCAGTGAGATCTAATTTGGTGCCTGAATGGGTAAGTTCAAATGTGTGGATGTTGTTTGTGAAGGCCCAAATGTAGCGTTCCGCTCCAAAGTAATATACAACTAGACGTCATGGAAGAGAAGATCTATTCCAAATGCGAAACATGTATGGAAGGAAAATTGAAAGCTACTCCTTTCCCGAAGAAAAGTTTCACTAGAGAAGAAAAACCCTTACGATTGGTTCATACGGACGTTTGTGGTCCTATCACGCCGATGTCGAAGGGAGGCAAGAAATACTTCGTGACCTTTATAGACGACTATTCACGATACACGGAGGTTTACTTGATTACTAAAAAGAGCGAAGTTGAGGAGAAATTTGACGTGTATAGACGAAAAGTAGAAAATGCTCAAGAAGCGAAGATAGGCACTTTACGAAGTGATAACGGGAGAGAATATATGGGAAATTCGTTCAAGGCGACGCTTAGCGAACTCGGAATTGACAGGCAATTGACGATACCTGGAACTCCTCAACAAAATGGTGTTGCGGAAAGAGCAAACCAGACCCTCCTCGACACGTCAAGATGTTTTTTCTTAAGCATGCATTTAAGTTTCAATTAAAAAGAAAAATTAATATCTGATCATTCAGACAAGTGATAACCTCAGTCTTATCGATACTTTTTAGGTCTTGATTCTAATCAAGACATTTTTGATTAATATCTGTTCCTTCAGTCTTCATTTTAATTAAGAATGTTAAGAAACTGTTTTACATAAGTTTTCAAAATCTACACTAAGCAGAAACATATATAAAGGGGACCATAACTTTAGCTCAATCAGACATTTATTTATAATGATACTTCAAAAATAAAACGTAAATCATTAAAAGTTTCTATTCTTATTGTAATTACCTCAAGCACGCCCCTACTCTTCGGTAGGCGATTGCTAAGTGCTGCCGCGTAGCCCCATTTTATTTGTATGAGAACTAGCTTCTATTTTTAAGATAGAGGGAGAGCCCTTTACAATTTCGTCCAGGATGCTGGGAGGACTATGGTGCCGTAGGTGGGGGTACACAGGCAACGCTATAGGTAAGGGGGTTTCCACTCCATTCCTCTCTCCTTCAAGGTTGGGACTCAGGCATAGAAGACTCCATCACGCACTCGACAACGCAAAGCAACTCGCGCCAGCGTGGGAAATAAGGCGGTGACACAGGGCAAATGACCAGTTTAAAAATTGCCTGGTCCAGTTCAAAAATTAAATCGGAGGGGGGGGTCAGTGGTCCACGAGACTACTAAGAAAGTTCAAGGGTAACCAGATCCCACACATTAAAATTCTAATATTTTAATTCTCCACTTCTTTAGTTTAGCAGACGACGTGCTCTGGTCAATGGTCACGGACCAGTTTATTTATTCCAAGTCAGGAAAGTCGCTGGCCTAATCTCCAGTTTAAAAAATCCTTATTTGGTCACGGTCCAGAAAACTGACGTAAACGCGACGCGAATGACAAAAACTACGTATTTTCCGACTGAGGAGAGGCGATATAGCCTAGCCTTTTTTTACGTCCCCCCTTGTATTTTGAAAGTGGGACTGGGATTATGGCGCGCGCGAATACTTAGGCATCTTATACCTTCTCCCTAGTAAACTAGATATCGCTTCTTGGTAAAACTTTATATAACTAAAACCATAAGTTTATATGATATGTTCCATAACAAGGTTCATACACCTTTTGGAAAACAAATTTCCCTCAGATTTCCAGGCTTTTCCCCATATACTTCCCTGAGTTTTCCAGGTTTTTCCCGTATATGAAGTATCCTATGGAGCAAATGTTAACGAAGGAGGGAAGGAGCAAATTGGACTATTACATAGTCAAAGGATGTCACCGTATCTCTAATATAACCGGAGTTACGAGCTTTCAAAATTTAGTGTAATGTTAATCCTATGGAGGAGGCAAAGTATCTACAAGTACAGGGGCTAGTACCTACAAGCATTCACAAAAACCTACAAGTACCCGGGGCAAGTACCTACAAGTACCTACAAGCACCCACAAGTACCCGGGGCAAGTACCTACAAGTACCTACAAGCACCCACAAGTACCTACAAGCACCCACAAGTACCTACAAGCACCCACATGTACCTACAAGCACCCACATGTACCTACAAGCACCCACAAGTACCTAAAAACACCCACAAGCACCCACAAGTACCCACAAGTACCTACATGTACCCGGGGCAAGCACCCACAAGTAACTACAAGCACCCACAAGTACCTACAAGCACTCACAAGTACCTACAAGTACCTACAAGCACTCACAAGTACCTACAAGTACCTACAAACACCCACAAGTACCTACAAGTACCTACAAACACCCACAAGTACCTACAAGTACCTACAAACACCCACAAGTACCTACAAGTACCCACAAGTACCTACAAGAACTCACAAGTACCTACAAGCACCCACAAGTACCTACAAACACCCACAAGCAACTTCAAGTACCTACAAGCACCCACAAGTACGCACAAGAACCCACAAGTACCTATAAGCACGCACAAGAACCCACAAGTACCCACAAGCACCCACAAGTACCCACAAGCACCTACAAGTACCCACAAGCACCTACAAGTACCCACAAGCACCTACAAGTACCCATAAGCACCTAAAAGTACCCACAAGCACCAACAAGCACGTACAAGTACCGACAAGCACCCACAAGCACCCACAAGTACCCACAAGGTAATCAAGTTTAAATAGCTTTAACCTAAGCAGAGAAAAGATAAAATGTCCATTAAGCTAGCTATTTGTTCTAAGAATTTGACTATAACCGCGGTAAAACGACCAAACTCGCTTCATACACTACATAACTCATGCTAAAAAGTCGCAGGTTCCATAGTTTCAGGGTAAACCACGTAAGTCGGAGCATGTAATTAAAACTATGAAAAACAGTACTTAAACTTAATTTTTCTTGATGAAAAAAAATAGGCGCCAACTATGGATATAGGGCTTTCATTTAAGATAGTTTTCAAATCTATCTGACGTATAGTTATTTTTGTAAGGGTATGGACAAAATTTGTAACTTTGGAAAATTTCCCATGTTATTTCTATGGGAAATTTCCAGTTTTTCGTCAAAATCTGTGATTACTTTTATGGAAATGAAAACCACCCTTAGCAACTTTATTTTTTATAAAATAAACTAATTAATGGATCTCTTTGAAATTTTAACCACATATTAAGTGTCCAAATTGTAGTTCAGTGGAATTTTTTCGAACCAATTAGTACAATACAAAAAAAACTACATCTAAACAAAAAACCCTCCTTATACATTAAGAGCAGTATGAAGTCTTATCTAAGAGAGCTACCGCTCTCATAGAATATACTTTTCCCTTATCTATAGTTAGGCCTATCTAGACTAGGGGGCGCTCAAGTAGTGCAATAGGGCTCCCCTCTAGCTAGAGACTCCATCGGATTAGGATGGATGTAGGCTTAGGGTTCAGTGAGATCTAATTTGGTGCCTGAATGGGTAAGTTCAAATGTGTGGATGTTGTTTGTGAAGGCCCAAATGTAGCGTTCCGCTACAAAGTAATATACAACTAGACGTCATGGAAGAGAAGATCTATTCCAAATGCGAAACATGCATGGAAGGAAAATTGAAAGCTACTCCTTTCCCGAAGAAAAGTTTCACTAGAGAAGAAAAACCCTTACGATTGGTTCATACGGACGTTTGTGGTCCTATCACGCCGATGTCGAAGGGAGGCAAGAAATACTTCGTGACCTTTATAGACGACTATTCACGATACACGGAGGTTTACTTGATTACTAAAAAGAGCGAAGTTGAGGAGAAATTTGACGTGTATAGACGAAAAGTAGAAAATGCTCAAGAAGCGAAGATAGGCACTTTACGAAGTGATAACGGGAGAGAATATATGGGAAATTCGTTCAAGGCGACGCTTAGCGAACTCGGAATTGACAGGCAATTGACGATACCTGGAACTCCTCAACAAAATGGTGTTGGGGAAAGAGCAAACCAGACCCTCCTCGACACGTCAAGATGTTTGCTGTTGCAATCCGGAATGCCAACCCAGTTCTGGGCCGACGCTTTAGCAACAGCAACATACATAAGAAACAGATGTCCAACCTCTAGTAATCAAGGAGAGACCCCGTACGAACTATGGAAAGCGAAGCAAGCAAATATATCGCACTTACGTGTCTTTGGTTGCAGAGCTTGGGCTGTAAACAAACATAGGACAAACAAGTTTTCTCCAAAGGGCATTGCCTGCATTTTCATTGGATACGACGCGAACGCAAAAGCTTATCGACTTTGGGATTCAGAAGCTGACATTGTATTTATAAGTCGTGATGTGAAGTTTGAAGAGGACGTCTTCCCTATGAAAATCAAGCGGGAAAGCGATTTGAAAGAACGATTTTTAGAAGATACCATGTGGTGCATGTTAGAGTCAGAAAGCAAATCAGCTGATTTAGAGGAAAATGAGATCATTGAAATTGACGAAGATATAAATGTTCCAGTAATCAGCGAAGAAGAATTTGACATAGAAGAGGAAGAAGAAATGGAAGAAAATAACGCATCATTGCAACCCCTAGAAGTACAAGAACAACCTCGTGAAATACAAACAAGATCGGGAAGACAAATTAACCCACCTACTTGGACGAAAGACTACGACATGAGTGAAGACCCAACTTGTTCAAAAGCTCTTCGAAACCCGACGATCATGGATAACATAGATACAGCACGAGTTGATCCTCTAACCGCGAATGAAGCTCTATCGACGAAAGAAAGCGGAGAATGGCGAAACGCTATGATGGAAGAAGCAAAGAATTTACTTCGAAATGATTCCTTCCAGTTTCTAACTCGACCAAAGCAAAGAAAAACCGTGAAAGGAAAATGGATATTCAAAACGAAGTATGATGAACAAGGCAACCTGGCCAGCTACAGAGCCAGACTAGTCGCTCTGGGCCACACTCAAAGGCCAGGATTGGACTACGATAAAACATACGCTCCCGTAGTGCAAGCAAAGACGACCAGAATTCTGTTTGGAATTGCCATGGAAAAGGATTGGAATATACACCATCTAGACGTAACCGCGGCATATTTAAATGCGCATCTTGAAGAAGAAGTTTACATGGATATGCCGGAGAATTTTGAAGAACTGACCGACGAATTGCGAAAAACCTTCAAACACATACCGTCTAGAGAAGCTTTTAGAACAGAAGATTATGTGTGGAAACTGAATAAAAGCACTTATGGCTTACATCAGTCAGGTCGTCAATGGAACAAGCACATTGACAAAATACTGAAGGAAAAAGGTTTTAAAAGATCTAGAGCCGACCCTTGCGTGTATCATATGCCTGGTCATGAACTCGTAATAACGGTTTATGTCGATGACTTAGTGCTGTACGGAACAGATGAAGAGATTTCGAGAATGAAGGCAGCCTTATCGAACAACCTTGAAATAAAAGATCTTGGAGAAGTAAGACGCATTCTTTCCATGAGAATAAGTACAACCGCACATGCAATGACCATGGATCAAACACGCTACACGGAAGCATTACTAAAAGAAATGTGTATGGAAAAAGCGAAAAGTGTCGCAACACCTTTATGCTTGGGAACTAAGTACGAAGCTTGTACAGAAGGGCAAGAGCTCAGCGAAAATATGGCATATACCTATAGACGTGCGGTAGGAAGCCTGCTATATCTGGCTACGCATACCAGACCAGACATAGCGTTTGCTGTTTCATTTATGAGTCAATTCAGTCAAAATCCATCAAAGGACCATTGGAACGGTGTCCAACACATCCTAAAATACCTAAATGGGACAAAGAAGCTTGGCCTAGTATTTAGAAAGACGAAGAAGTCGTTACAAGTGTATACAAACGCAGACTGGGGTTCCAATATTATGGATAGAAGATCCTTTACTGGCTATACATTCATTCTAGCAGGGACTGCTGTGAATTGGACCAGCCGAAAGCAGAAATGTGTCGCACTTAGCACAGTTGAAGCGGAATTCGTCGCTTTAAGTGAAGTAGCGAAAGAATGCTCATGGATTCGACATTTTTTGGAAGAACTAGATCTACAACCTTTGATTGGACAAAAGGAAATCGATGTGAATATTGATAATCAAGGCGCTATCAAGTTGGCAGAAAACCCAATTACTTCTGATCGATCTAAACACATACAGCTAAGAATCTTTCATGTACGGGAATTGATAGATGAAGAAAAAATCAAACTGACCTATGTCCCAACAGAACACAATATCGCGGACCAAATGACGAAAATTGTTCCTAGTCCTAAAATGCGCGAACACCTGATTGAAATGGGATTACAAAATCCAGGAGGGGTGTTAGCAGGTGTTTGAAATAGGCCATAGCCATTTTAGGAGACTTCGCGAGTCTCGCGTTTTTTTCTGTATCTCTCACTCTCGCGCTATCCTTTTTTGTATCATTAATAAACAGTTCTTTATCTCACCACGTTTTTTTATTTCTGATTGGGTTTTTAATGCCTACTAACAATAATATTAATTGCTTGTCATTTTCATTTCCCTGGCAATGGCTTCTCATTTTAAGTTTTGCAAGTCCCTGTCTCGATAATTAACGTTGGACTTGTCTCAAATCTCCGAGTAATCGCGAATTATATTTATTAAATGTTCCTTTCTTTCTTGTCCTTTTTTTCTATCGTTGGCTTTTAAAGTTTTTTCATGTTCTTTTTTTCTTTCAAAGACATCGTTCTTTCTATTCTGACTAATTTTACTCTCAAAATCAAGCGTGAATGACTAGAAGACAAAGACAAAATAACCACTAACCTTGCGCCGACTAAACAAATGCTTGTCATTGGATAGCAAAAGTCACATGACTTTCCGATTAAGCTGAACTCGTGCGAGAAAATCTGCCTTGGCAGATCGCGAGCTTATTCGGAAAATCAGCTTCATCTCTAGGCAAAAGCTCGTTCAAGTGATAGTCTCGCGGGCATATGAACGGTCACGCGAGAAACAGAAGCATGGGTCAGCTTCATCTCTCATCTTTAAGCTTCATATTCTCGCGCTTGTGTAAACGAGCCTTTACTTCCTCTTTCGATATACCATCATCTTTAACTGCTCGATGTAAAGCGTCTATTCCTGAAAACGAAGCGGGGTTTGAAGGGTCATAGTATATAGCTTTTAATTTTTCGGTGTTGTTGGGTTGAAGCTCAGCCATTTTGGTATTATAGAAGAAGATTTCCTTTTCGTAACGTAACGAGGCCCGCTTGAATTTTCTTTACCGTAATTTCTTATCCGCCACTTTAAGGGCGTTCGTTTTGGTGGAGAAGTGAGATGAAGGAGAGGAGGGGGAAGGATGGGGGCTGTTTCGGGAGAGACGGTGGCTGTTGGCCCCTCAATTTCTTTTACAATGTTATGAAAATCGCTCCACCCTTCGGGTATTTCTTTAAGGGGGCTAATGTAATGGTATACTAACTGTGCTATATCAGAATTTTTGATCTCTCGTCCGTTTACAAAAACTCTTCCTTCTTTCGACCACCTTAAGGTTTCGCCAGGCGATTGCAACTGAGTAAAAACCTTCTTTGCTCTCCCCTTATATTTAAGGGGGAACATGTCAATCCATTTATCGGTAGGATCCGGCACGATTTCTCGAGAAACGTTATTGTACCTTTGGACTAGCTGTTGGTACATAATCCATTTGGAGCGATCGTCTAACGAATTTTTGTTTAAAACCGTTTGCATCTCCCTATTCAATTCTTGCATAACATCTGTCTTTAGAGTATCAACGGGTTGAATATCGGGTTGAGACGGTATTTTCCGTTCATTCAAGGGTACCAACGTCATTTTATGGTACATTACGATCTAAAGGCTCCGATAACCGATGAGAGAAGGGGTACGAGCAAAGAAAAAAGACCTTCGCCTTTTTGGTTCGATAAAATAGCCCTTTTCTTTTTCCAAGCTATTCTTTTACTAGCTATTTTGCATAGGTTATTCTTATACCTGTATAGCCTACTTCTTTGAGCCAAATTCAATTTCACGTTTCCGTGTAGCGTATTTAAAACTAATTCTGATATAGCGTCTATTAAACCTTTATCCGCGGATCTTATAAAAGCGTGTCTAGGCCCTTTTTTAAGTTTACTCAGGAGCACGAGAACGTCTCGCTGTGATGAAATCGCACGGCGTATCATAATTCAAATGAATGATCTTGTATGATACGAGTCTTATTTATCTCTTTTTGGGCACGTACACTACCATGGTCTCATCGGGAAATATTTTTGTTCTAACCCTATAATCTTCGGGACAGTTTTGTATAAAGTCCAGTAGCAAATACGAATGAGGTTGTTCAGTAGCGTCCAAGTAACTTTCCATTAAAAATTTCGGGTTACGCAGGTACATTTGTCTAGCTAGATAATTTATTTGCAATTTATCTCTAACCTGTTTGAACAGTATCAAATAATTTGTGTTTAAACTGATGTCCCTAGCGTCGCTGGATTTATGATAAAGATTTTGAGTTAAATATAACACGCTTAAATTACGATGATGACTAAACTTGGTACAAATTGAACCTATCAAACCTGATTTGTTCTGATCCATTAAATCGTCTATTACTAGAAGACAATTTCGAGAACCGTCGTACTCGTTCATATCAGGCAAACCTTCCTTAAAGACAACCAAACCTTTCAACCTGTCGTAAAATGGTTGATATTCTGAATAATAGAAAATAATTTCGGCGATATTGGGTTCAAACATTTCCCGATGATTTTTAATGATTCTTTCGCAAAGAAACGTCTTTCCAGCCCCACTCGGCCCATTTACCGTTATGGTACACGGATGATAAAAAGGAATCATTGTTCTCCGAGTTCTCGAGCTTAAATAAATTAAACTTTAAGTAGTCTAACGTTAATATATGGGGTCGCGCGCATCTTCTTCTCGCGGAAAATAACGCGTCGTGCAGGAAAACGCGCCGTGCATCGCGGGAAAGAACGCGCCGCGTATAAACACGTATGACAGGAAAGCGAAAAAAGAACAAAATCAGTTTAAAAATTTTTTATTATTTTAAAAACTTTTAAATATACAATATACACTTTTAAATAAATAAATACACAATATACACTTTTAAATAAATATATTAGTTTTAAATAAATAAATTAGTTTTAAATAAATAAATTAGTTTTAAATAAATAAATTAGTTTTTAATAAATAAATTAGTTTTTAATAAATAAATTAGTTTTTAATAAATAAATTAGTTTTTAATAAATAAATTAGTTTTAAATAAATAAATTAGTTTTAAATAAATAAATTAGTTTTAAATAAATAAATTAGTTTTAAATAAATAATTTAGTTTTAAATAAATAAATTAGTTTTTAATAAATAAATTAGTTTTTAATAAATAAATTTGTTTTAAATAAATAAATTTGTTTTAAATAAATAAATTTGTTTTAAATAAATAAATTAGTTTTATATTAGTCAATAAATTAATAAATTAGTCAATAAATGAATTAATAAATTAATTTGGGCGTTGGTAACCATAGGGGACTGTTTTGAAATTGTCTAGTATACGGATTTTATCGACCGTGGGTCTATAAACTTTGTGAGTATCTATAGAGACAAGCGTGTGATTGGGAAGTCTTGTAATGTGTCTTGGAATTGGAACCGTTATGGGTAAAACGGTTTATCTAAATCAACGCCTAGTAATCCTTTTAAAGTTTCGTGATTGACTAGTTTCTCGTTAGAGACATTAAGACGAAACCCTTTGACATTGGTTATATTGAACCTTTTGCCAGAGTCGGGATCTGTTACCCAATAACTATAGTTTTTGCATCCGCCACTGACAAAGGTATCAATGTAGGCGTTTTTACCATAACCTTCCAATTCGTTGGTCTTTTCACCCAGAAAGGTACCAGTTTCTATTAGTGGTATTCCAAGGGGGGACATGTACACCAATGAATCTGTATCGTGGTAATAGCATTTATCCCCAACAATTTCCAGATATTCTAATAAACAATGTCTGGCCATAGCCGTTGTATAGCAAGCTATACCCATTTGACTAGCACCGTTTCTTGATTGATGGTTAAAACGCTTTTTACTTCAACATCCGGGTTACTTAAGAGTTCGTAAAGTCTACGGGGTTCTTTGATAATTTCCGTTTTGGTTGGTTTGACTCTTTCCCCGAATTTACCCCAAAGACTATTCAAGGCAAGTTTTGCTACGCTATGCAACCCTTCGTTTCTTTTAATCTTGGCTGGGTCTAAAAGTACACCCTCTCTAATTTTAAAATTTTTTATATAATTGTTACGTTCCTCGGGGGTAACGCAATTCGAGGGGTACCCACTAGCCGTCTGCTTATGAAGAAGGAACGAATCAACGTATTTTTGAAACAAGCCGGCCTCGCCAGTTTCGGGGTTATATTGTCGCACCTTGTATTTCCAGGCCTCTATCTTTTTTAGGATAACATAACCCCGATTTACAGCGGCACGAAGTTCATCAATCACTCAAGTGCCGACTAGTTTTCGCTCTTGGTCGGAATGGTGACAGTCTCCTTGGAAACGTTTCAAGGCGCACTCCCGGCAAAGAGTGAACACAAATTTATTGTTTAACCTCGTTGGTAAAACTGGATGAAAGAGTCTAATTGGTGGCAGAACTTCGCATTTCAGAAAACCGTCGAATGCGAAAATGTCTGGAATAATATCCAGTAAAATTTCTGGGTGCCCGACTGGCAGCTTCTTTCTCTTGTTGACGAAAGGATAGAGACTAGTTACGTCAACGTAATGCATTTTCTCGCTGCCGGATACTTTATGGTATAGTTTAAGTACCGACGTTCTTCCACCAAAAAAGGCATCGCGAGGATTTAAAGGCTCGCGTACTTTTTCTTTAATGTTTTCTGCTTCCAGAAAAACGCCAATAGCCGGATTATCGGTTTTATCTTTAGTCCAATCACATTCCCACTTCGTTATTACTTTAAAGCCCGCTTTCTCGATTCGTTCCTTCTTTTTTAAAGTTCTGACGTACAAGGTGTTCAAGGTTTGACCAGGATCACCTTGTAAAGATTGGTTGCGGTTGACTTTGTAGCATTTGGGGCAACCATGGAAATAACACCCGTTAAACTCTAGAACATCTTTATCACAAAGACCGTCCACTTTCATTTTCAAAACTTTGGCTTCCAAACCATTAAATGCCGACTGTATATTTACGCCGTGTTCGTGAGCATACCAGGATAACCATTCTAAAGCCACCAGTGACTGATTATCAATCATCCTTTAGAGGTTATGAGGAATAATGCCTATAGAATCTTTATCCATAAAGTGTCTCCTGTATACCCAGCTACACAAACCGGCTATAGTACACGCGACCTGGAAAGGTTCCACCTGAGCAATATCCAAGAAAATTTTTCTAAAAGCTAGGCAACCTAACTTTAATATCACAACCTCCTTGACGCAATAAAACTTTAATTCTTCCAGAAAATTAAAGGCTTTTTTCTCTTCAATTTGTTTATCATACCACTCCATAAACTCTTTGAGATTTTTGGAGATTAAATTTTCCGACCCGTAAGCCTCGGGTGGCGGCATTTGGTCTTCTAAGACATAATTTGTTGCTAATTGATTATTAAGATCGAAGACGTGATCTTTAACCACGTTAAATAAAAAATGAGGGAAATAACCCTTTGTCGCATCTTCTAAGCCGAAAGTGGCGGCGAATTTAGAGAGTGGCACGGAGATAAAATTGAAAGAGTCAAGGAAATTTAAATTAAAGACAGTTAAATTTATAATTTTAGTGCCGTTAATTATACAGTTAGGTTTAAATTCTTCGCCTAGAGCCATAATCTCTCGCAATAGAAACTGATTATCGTATCCGCTAGCATTATGGGCCAATAAAGTTACCTTTTTGACAGCGGCCAACGTTCTTAGAAAAGCTAAAAAATTTGAAACAGGGTTTGCCCCTTCAAAAACTCTCTGCCTCGGACCTAGTGACCCACATTTTCCGCAGACGAAAGCTGCCTCGGGCACGTCAATACAACTTTCGCAGACCATCTCTGATACGCAAAGGAGAGGCTGGTGGACTAACGCCCCTTTTTTTCCCTCGGATTCTAGTATCTGAATCGCTTCGAAATCGTAAAAGATATATAGCATGTCAGGGGCAACTTTCTGTTTCTTCGCTTGGCGAACTTTAGGAGGTTCTTCTTTAATTACCTGAACGTAACAATAGTGTGGACTGGGAGTGTATCTACTGCACACAGAACAATAAATTTCTCCGCACGTATGGGGCTGATTTTTACGCTTAAATAAATTTGTTTGCGTGAAACATTGTTTGCAATGAAATATTTGCGCGCAAATACTCTTCCCGTCTACACCATCTTGTTTATGATAATTAAAACATTCATCTCCTTTGAAAACCTTGAGACACTTATCACACGCTCGGTTTGCACCCGTACAAGTTTGATCTCGTAAACAATTGTAACAATAAAGATTGCAACTATGATCTCTCTTGTTTCTAAATCCTACCAGACAATTTTCACAGTAATGGTCCATCCCGAACAAAGGTCTTAAGGACGTGACGACGTTGTAATGTCTATTTTGATTAATTAATATCAAACGAGGTCTATTGTCGTCATTGTCGATTTCCCCCAAAATCAACTCGGGCAAATTAATTTTAAAAATATATATTAATATATTAATATATTATATTGCGCTAATTCGGCTTTAAATTTTTGTATAGATTCTACTTTACCACAGTCTTTCGGGTTAACTTCAGCTTTACGGCAAAGCTCTATAGCGGCATCTCGCTTAGAAGCCGTATCACCTCTATCCGCTCGCGTGTACGAAATCGACTTAAATTTGTTTTTAAGCGCGATATTAGTCGGATTTCTCTTATGCTCCGAATTCGCAATTTGCCACGGAAAGCGCTCTCGCTAAACACAGATTATCATTGTTCACGATCCTGATAATTTCTCGGGAGTCACGAGAAAAGATATCAAAGGACCGCACTCCTTTGGGAGCAGCTCGGCCAAACCCTTCCACCGGGATTCTCACCACGTGAAATTTTAAGACGTTGGTCCCAAAAAGAATCTTTCAAACTCATCATCGTATAAAACTGATTCTATCTCATCTAAAACAGATTTAGAGTCCAATTGGTCGGCTCTACGAAATGAGAGTGATATCTCGCCCCTGTTTGGTAAGCTTAAACTTTCGGCAGTTATCTGAATCATATCAGATGGAGCTAACCTATTAAGAACGGCTTGGACAATATTGGCTAAGGCTTCAACCAAATTATTGGTTATTCTTACAGTGATTTCTAGACCAGAAAGATTGAACCTAGGGTACATTTGTACCCTTTGACCCGTAATTTCACAGTGGGGTAGAGAATCTATTGGAGTCATAACTGCTTCCCTCGCCCCGCCACCTGATTGGTCAGGGAAATTACTAAGACCCGAAAAATCTACAGAGGCGAAATCGTTTTGAGAGGCGAAACCCAGCTCTGGATTATTGTTTAAAAAGTCGCGAGCTATACGGTCATTCTGGGAAGATTCAAATTCCCGCACAATTGATTCTTCCGTTTCAAAAATGTTTAAAGGTTTAATCATGTTTTCATCTTGCTCATCAATGAGTAGATTTTCAGCTTGCATTTCGTCTATATCGCGTTGACCTATGTCAAACGCCCTTTTTTCGAAACGAGATATATATCTCACTACACGTTAAAGTCAGATTATTATAGAATGCTTCCAACTCTTTTATGTCGCGGCATTGTTCAGGCTCACGCGGTACGCTTAACATATATTTAAATATATCGGTAAATGTTTCGACAATAGCGTATCCTCTATTAGACAAAAAAGTCGGTAATATTTCCCCGACTGTAGCTGGGTTAAGTTTGAGTATTGTACTTAAATTAAAGAAAAAGGCGTAAATTTTCTCAATGGGCCAAGGTCGTGAAACATTCAATGACTCGATCTCTAATAAAATAGATTCTTGAGCGTCTATATCGCGTTGATTTATTTCTAACGCTCTTTGTTCGAAACGGGCCCTATATAGATCACGACCTGCTAAAGGCACATTATTATAGAATGTTTCCAGCTCTTCCGCGTTGCAGCATTGTTCGGGTTCACGCGGTACGCTTAACATATATTTAAATATATCGGTAAATGTTTCGACAATAGCGTATCCTCTATTAGACAAAAAAGTCGGTAATATTTCCCCGACTGTAGCTGGGTTAAGTTTGAGTAATGCGCATAAATTAAAGAATAAAGCGTAAATTTTCTTAATTGGCCATGGACGTAAAGCAGCCAATTCCTCGATGTCGAATAAAATAGATTCTTGATCCATCTTAACGCGTTTTTAAAGTAAAAAAAAACTTACGTTAAATGCTGTCCCCATGAAAAACAAATAGAATATAAAAATACGTTACCTTTCAAATCAAGACGTGTCCGGGCAGGTTTTGCAAAACTTTTTTAAAAGCGAGACTATGCTATTCGTCTTTACTTTATAACTCTGAAGTAGAGAATGAGTTTTGCATGCTCGACATATTGCCTTATATAGGCCATAAAACTCACCTTACCCCCACCTCCCCCCACATGTTGTATGTCACGGATTTTTACGAAGCAAAAATATAATCTTTTTTAGATACATCCCCCCTCTAAAGAGACCCTACTCTAACTAGAACCGACCAACTCAGTTTCGTCCAGACCTGTTCACCCTATATGAAAGAAGCCAGCCCATAACTAGAACTGCCACCCCCCTCTCTCTTACCCCAAACTAAACTATAACTAGAACTGAACAAAACACATCTTCGCCCAGTCTTTGCCCAGACATGTTTACCCTATATGAAAGAAACCAGCCCTTAACTAGAACTGACCCCCCTTCTCCCCCCACCCCTCTAAAGAATGAATGAAGGCATAAGCCATGTTAGGGCTCACTTTGAGTTTGACATTCGAATAAGAAGGTCGCTTGAATTGTAAGTAGAATTTTTACGTAACAGTTTTGGACGTTCGTTTGGTATAATAGCAACGGTTGCTTGTTTTAAGATAAGAATGGAAGTTGATAATTTTCGTAAACGAAAACTCCCGTCGAAACCTCGTAAAATCAATTCGAGATTTCATTTGGGAGAAGTATTTCTATCTTTTGGATTCACGTCTGATCTCATTATAGAGATTCGAATATGTCAGAAAGAACCAGATTTGTCTACGTTTCGTTTTGATGTTGACACTTGGCAAGCTTTTGCCTCCAAAATTGGTCCGCTTAGCGGATGGACAAGTTGCCAAGAACTCACATCATACGATGCTATTTTAGCCGATACTCCATTATCTTCGACATCAGCACACGCAACCTTTAACAATCTAAAGCTGGAAACGAATATCAGGGGTGGAGAGAGTATCGACTTCACATTGAACGCTTCAGAAGCAAGCGAGTTAGATCGATTAATGCCATATATAAATGAACATGTGAAAAAGCTTGTATCGAACGAACAGGTCTATTTATTGCTAGGTGATTTGATTTGCGCTGACCTTATTACCATATATAAAATATTGCACATAGATTACGGTGAATTCTTTTCTTTCGAAGAAATTGAAGATCATTAATTTTGACCGTGTACTATCATATTTTAGCTCGTACGTTTCACCGTATAAAATATTAATGGCTTTTGAGAGTAGATTAAAGGAACGCGGAATAAGTTTTGATTTTCAATCGTATAATATATTTAATATATTAATGTCTCAAACTTCTTATTTAAAGAAACGTATAAGCGTCGTCAACCTTTTTGGCTTGGTGTAAATTTGTATTGAAATAAATTTTTTAAAACGTAATTTTTGTCCTTTTATCAGGATAGGCATATATTTATAGGACCATAACAAGACGCTTCTAAAGCATTGTGGACAACAATAACTAGGCTACAAAGAAATCGGCTAGGAATGTGTTATTGTCGTTAGGACTCATTTGCAGTCGGGGTCAAATTCTGTTTTTTTAGGAATGTGAGAGAGTCTAGACTTGAATTATTTATTAATGTATTGAAAGACATGCGGGCAACAATAACTAAGGTACATACTTTCGTAAACACAGTTGCCAATGCGAATGAAAAATCTTTGGCTACAATTTTAGCGAAGAATGCCAAAGTAATTTGCGTTCTTTCGCTGAACTGGCTCCTCATTAATCAGGAGTAGAACTATTCTGAATAATATCTATCAAGTCAAAACGTTGCTCAGCGCGTTAACTAAAATTTCAACTGAAATTGAACGTGGTGATTACGATTCAATGACAAAAGTCATGGCGGAATCGAGAAAAATCCTAGCCACACGTGGTGAAGAATTTAAATAAGAAACAAAACAATGCTCCTACAGGAAGCGTTAACGCTTTTCGGCCCACTCTCGATGAAAGTGAAATCTTGAGTCTTTACGAGAATCAATTCGCTCGGGTAATGCTAAACACCAACTAGTTTCACGACACGCCCTGCGACTGCTGTTTTAGATTACTGAAAAAAATGATTTAAGAGCTGTACAAAAACTAGTAAAAAGTGCTGTTTTTGATAACGAAGCCTTTCTGATTTTAAGAGCTGGCTGGATAATGAATAATTCGGACGCGAGAGAAGCAGACACGCTTCTATGTCGTAACTACGCTACGGATTTGGGAAAGGTTAAAGTTGCCATTAGATGTTTTCTGAACAGTTTGGCGGTTGACAATCCTTCGTCAGATGTCACAAATTTAAAAATGTTCGAGAAAGTTCTAATTCATCTTGTGAAGCCCTTCCACACTGTTGTGCTGTTAGGCACTAAAAGCAATTCAAACGTGAAGTTTGGTACGGTTAAAGCTTTAAAGGGAAGAGTAATTTATCTTCCAATACCAGTGGAAAACAATTTGAAGATGATTCCCAAGACATTTCCCAAAAATGACGAACTGCATATCTTGGTGAATGGCGTTCCCACTGCGGACAAAAAGGTATGAAAACAGGTTGTTTGCCTCGAAAAGTTGTTGAAAGCGTTCAGTGTGCTGAGAAAAATTAATCCTTTTTACAAAGGCATTGATATTTCGGCAATGAACGAGGATTATATTTGTGGGACGCAAAATATCGATGGCGGGGAAAATTCATTGATTCCCTATGAATTACTGAGCGTAGCAGATCCACCTGCGCTGATGAACGATAGCTGTAATGCGTTGTCACATGCCTCGCCTGCGCTTCCCAACGAAGTGGTGGATAGCAGTCAAGACAAGCAAGGTTACCAAAACACGTCAAATATGGGCGTGCAGGGTGAAAATCAGTTCAACCATGCAGCAGATGACTACGCAATTATAACACAAGCCGAAGTTTTGTTACGTTCCCTGAATTGTCTTCTCTGATTTGCTTTCACAACGCGAAAATAGTAGCTTTAACTGAAACTTGGATGAAGCCGGACATTTTGAATAGTGAAAGATCAATTCCCAAATTTCACTTGTTTCGAAGGGATTGTGTTGCCGCGTCCAATGGTGGCGGTGTAGCTCTCTATTTACACTACGACTATCTTGCCGAAGAAATTTCTATTGTTCCATCGGATAAAGATGATTTATGGTCTTCAACTCTTGGTCTTGATTTTTTAACTGTGCTTTTGCACTAATGACAAGGACAGTCTATTATTATTGGTTATATATCGCTCTCCTTCCTTTGATAACCATGAGCAAGTCCGCCTTGTCCTTACCGTTGCTAACGACTACAGTTTGATGAAACAATGCAAACTTTTGATTTTGGGCGATTTCAATTATCCGGAAATTGAGTGGTCGAACTTTACTTCACTATGCGGAGAACTTTGGCAACGAAAGCGTTTTTAGAAAGGGTCCAGGATTTAAATCTACATCAAATAGTCATTGAACCAACCCGCGCGGGAACTATCAGTACCACACCAATCATCTTGGATCTCTTCCTAGTGTCTGATTGTTTGCTTTTTTACAATCTATCTCACCAGTCGCCCATCGCGTCCAGCGACCATGATGTTTTAACATTTAATTGCGCGTTTCCAGTGTTTTCGTCCAGTCCCATTCCTCGACTCACACGAGACTATTCCAAGGGCGACTATGACAACTTCTACGCTTATTTATCAAATCAAGACTGGATAGATATTTTCAACAATCTCACTCTCGATGAATGCTGGTCGAAGTTTTATTTAATTCTACAGCGTGGAATCTCGTATTACATTCCTTACCGCAAATTATCGTCGGCAAGGCCACCTATTAATGTTCGTTCGACGAAATCATATGAATATAAGAAACAAACCTGGGCACGCTATTCACGACTAAAGAAGCGGAAAGCTAACAATACTCTCGTTGACCAAGCGTATAACTGCTATAAGAAGGCTCGTAATGGCTATACAAATGCTGCCAGGAAAGCCCAGCAAAAAAGGATACGCGGTTAACTTCCATGATAAAATCCAACCCTAAAGCTTTCTACAGTTATATTAACAAAAAACGTTCGTGAAAATTCTCCATCTCACAATTACGGCGTCGTGATGGCTCTTTGACATCCAGCCGGGAGGAGATCACACAATTATTAAACGCATACTTCGCGGGGGTTTCATCTAACGTCGTGGAAGTTTCTGCCAAGACCTCCAAACATGCACAGTCACTCGATCGCTGTGCCTTAAACACTTTCATAAGTACTGAATAGGATGTGTTCTATCAGCTTTCTTCACTCGATGTCTCGAAATCTCCCGGCGCCGATGTCTTACATCCGTATCTTTTAAGAAATTCGGCTTCTCTCCTTTGCGGCCCATTAACCTAATTGTTCAATAGTTTTTTTCTGTACAGGTACTGTTCCGATGGACAGGAAAACCGCGGATGTCACTCTGATTCATAAAAAAGGGAGTCGTCTTGAAAAGGAGAACTTTCGTCCAATTAGCCTAACAAGTCAAGTCGGCAAAACTAGCGAACGGATCGCGAAAATTGAAATTGACAACTATCTTAAAGCTACTCAGTTCTTCCATTCCTCCCAACATGGTTTTCTGCGTAAAAAAATCATGCGTGACTAATATACTGACGGCAACTACTGACTGGGTGAAATGGCTTGAAAATGGAGCTTCAGTTGACGTCATCTACCTTGATCTCATTAAAGCATTTGATACCGTTTCATTTTCCGCCATTTGCTCCTCCTTGATGCCGGAGGAAATGCCGTTGTCTGGATTATCGATTTTGTCTCGAATAGGCGTCAGCTTTCTTTTTACAGTGTGTAAAGTGAGTGGAAACACTTCCTATAGAAGTTTTAGTGTCATTGCATAGTCCGCATTTATATGTTGCGGTTAAGCCATGCTTCAAGATATGATTTCGCCAAGTAACGTGGTCCGCGAAGACCGTTCCCTGGAATTGAGGACATCGAAGTCCTCCTTCTACACCGTGTACAACAAGTGTTTGCGCTGCTGCGCATTTTTTAGAGCTCCCCATTTATTCTGTAAAGCAGATTATGAAAGATTGTCACAGAAATAACGAGAATAACACTTAATTACTAGTATTTTGTACGTTCATTAAGACTGGGTTTGGGCCAGAGACCATAATTTTTACACCCCATGGCTTGGACTTTAATGAGTGGTAAAGGGAGTTAGGACAAATCTTGTACGGTGGCCTGCAGCTCAATGCCGCAGTGATCGACTCTCACGTGCTTAAATCGCGGACGTGTACATAGGCGCATGCCTAATACCTACTTCAATTCCCACAGGACACCTTTGAAAATGACAAGCCGCCGCACGGATGCCTTGGCCCATGTAATGCCCCATGGTTCTTAAAGAGTATTAGATCATTTTATTTTATCCGTTGTTACGTCTCGGATAGACAGAAAAATACAGCAGCAGCGACTCCTCAATCACAGAAATACTAAATGGAAATGGTTCAGTCTCGCCAACATCGACATATAAAAATACCAACAAGAACAGAAATGGCCAGCAAAGAACACAATGAGAATTTTGAACACTGTTGTAAACCAAAAGGTATTCTCAGTTAAGTAAGTAATCTAAGTAAGTAATCTAAGGAACAAGAGACTAATTGTTTGAAATTAAGTTAAAGCTATACAAATATAGAGAAGGTTTAACCGAAAGTATTATTTTTCCCTATTCAAAAAGGGAAGTAGTAATATTCAAATAAACATTTTGTTTTTTTTGTCTCTTTTTTTTATTTATTTTTTTACGTCGCGAATGGTCTAAGATTAAGGATGGAGAGCACCCCATCAATTAACGTTTTAAGGTACGTATAGGTAAGTGTTAGCCGGAAGTGTTTTCGCTCAAAACGGCAAAGACAAATTGAAAGGGTAAATCTAACCTTGTCTTAGGAAGGTATCATGTAGGAAAGTTTGGGACTCAAATCAGTTTCATAAACTGCGTGTGCACCCGTAATGTGCCCTCGATCGCAATGAGGCTAAGCAATTGTTGTTGATGATGTGAGAGACCCAAAAAGGTCGAGACTGTAGTATTTGCACAGTAAAACTCACCGCTTGCCGACACAACGAAAGCTTCAGTCCGTATAACACGATGGTTAGGGTAGATTAAGTACAGTTGCTGAAGCACAGCGGGTTGCGAATAATACCGTTGGTTTTGTTGGTAATGCCATTCCAGAGGCCGTTGCGTCTCCCAAGGAACAGTAACGTCCACCACAACTAGTTCGTTATCGCGAAGGAAGATTAAGTCCGGTTTCCAAACGTTACCGTCAGTGCGGATTAGGCGGGGTTCTCTATGGACCGTAAAGCCCCTCTTGCGGGCATGATCACAAAGGTAAGAAACGAGTTTGTCGTGACGGGTGATTCGAACCGTGTGAGAACGAGGGCATTGTTGCGAAATGTGCGAAAGAGTCTCTATACGACCACAGCCACTGCGGCATAGACGATCATCGCGATTTGATGGAGCACCGCGACACGGTAAGAGGTTTAACTTCGTCTTGATCAGTTTTTGAAACATAAACCCCTTCGAAACTAGTTCAGGATGATGAACCCACGCGTGGGATACTCGTTGGTGACCGGAATTCAGCCCAGCCCCGTAGACGGTAGCCTCTAATGAGACTCGCCAATAATCAGAAACAGCCGATTTTTGTGGCTCCATTGGTGACATTAGTGTAGCGAGGCGTTGCAAAGTTTTGGCGTAAGATGGGAGCTGGCAGTATGCTTTAACCGCTGGGGCAACGCTGTCTTTACGGCCACGGGAACAGGACGCTAGCTCAGCGATCGTAATAGGTAGAAGGTAGGAGTCTTTATAAATTTCTTGGTAAATGGCGACGAGTCAGGCGGTGAGGGCGATGAGAATAAGCCCCCAAATACATCGCGAATATCCGACTCAGTTAGTGTAGCGGACAGTTCTGGTTGGGCGTCAAAGATTTCAGACGCTAAACGCTTTTTATCGCGACGAAAGAGAGTCTGATGAAGGTTGTACCTTGCACGTTCAGCGAAGCGACGCTTCTGACGTTTGCCAGCACTTTCTCTCGGTGAAGGGCGGTGCGTAGCCCTCTTGTTCTTGCGCGGAATGCCTGTTATGATTTGGTTCATAATGTCAACGGCAGCTCCATCCATCTTCGACGCCAGACCAACTAGAGATTGAATTCTGTTCATTTGGAAATTTTTCCGCGACCATTCTAAAATAATCCCTTAAGGCCACATCAGGTTCCGGAACCGCCGGGATGAAGGTTGGCGCCAAGGAATTCAAGTCGTGTGATGCAGGTATTGGCGAGAAGATGGAGGAATCACGGTCAGACACGGCTGTAGTTTCGAGAGACCGCGCCGGTGAAGGGGAGCGCGAATTTGAAGTTCACGTAAACCTACGACCGGGGACGTTGATCGGTGTGAGTCGTTGACTGGCATGTGCGTCGAATAGAGAATTTACTAGGTCTTTATAAACAAGTTGTTTGCGTTTGCTTTTTATAGCTGCGTGGGTAAGATATGGGAACCGTGCATGTAGATCTGTATTAATGCAACGGGAACCGAAAAGTTCGACTTCGGCTCTAGCCAACAATAATGTTTGCTCCTCACTCCAACGGTTCGAGGGTCGGACCACATTTTCGCGAAAGTAGATGGTAGGATGGGCACGACGAATGTGCACTTGTAAACCAGCGAATGTTTTGCAGGTATTCGTTGTCGGGCAATGAGGGCATACAGCGATTGTGGTGGGCGCAGGAGGTTGTGGGAAGCTAGGCCCTGGTAAGCTCTTGCACCGCGACGAATGGGCGGCGACTGCGTGGATGGACCGGAACACACGCGAGCAAAATTGGCAAAGGTATGTAACATCGGCGGAACCGTGTGTATTTAGATGAGAACGCCAAGTCAGATGATCGCTATACTGATTTGAGCATTTAGGGCAATTAACGGAGTCGCTAACTGGATATTTAAATGTAGTAATTTTACCCGCCATTCACAGAGCGACAACAGTCCTCAAAATGAATTAATCAAGATTGTTAAAATTTACGGGTTTTGGTGGTCACAAAAAAATAACAAGAAGCTAACGGGTTGGCACTACTGGAAATTAATTCCTAGCTTCCGGGAAAGTAAAATGTTAACCCATCCCTAAACATTTACGCATCATAAAAAACAATTTGTACAACATTCGCTGAACCGACATTGGACGAAACGGGCAATCCACGAAGCAAACAAAGCTAACCCTAATGGTCACTCTAAAAATCTCGAACAACAGCCAAAAATTCGAAAAAAGGTAAGCAATATTTTTTATTTGGGTTTTCAAAAAATGACGTCACACCAACAGATAGACGCCTTTCTCCGGAGATGGAGGATTGTAAGGGGGGCCGAAAATTGCCCAAAAGTCGCTAGGACCAATAGTTTTCGAGTTATGGGTTTATGAAGATTCGACCATAGGAAAATTAAATTTAAATTACGTAATGTAGTAAAAGTATTACGTAATGGTCAATAAAAATAAATCCAAACAAGCACGAGAAACAGCGCGAGGAAATAAAAAAACATTTTCAAAAACACTAAGCCTAAAATTCAAACTTTAAAAATAATTAAATTGTCCAAAAGTTCGAAGATGTCCATCACTAAAATTAAAATTGCAAACGAACCGTAGATGGTAGAGCCATGCGGAAGATCTCGTTGGATAGACGACAATCCAGGGAATTTGACCTCCGAAAGACGTATCACGCGGACATTTGTAATTTTGCGAAGAAGATATGTTTGAAGGGGAACTAGCCGAAAGTGGTGTTCTGGCGAGAAATTTGACAAAAACGTCCACGAAAAGAGGACCACTTGACCGACGAGACCGAAAACACTCAAACACACTTCGCGAAGCCTAAACGTACACGAATAACAAAAAAAATCCCGGTTGCGATCGCGATAAAACTCAAATTTAGGTGAAAAACTACGGATCGCGAAAAAGCGTAACTGATGACTCCCGTAGTTAAGAGAGTCATAGTTACTCCCGCCGTTTACCCGCGCTTGGTTGAATTTCTTCACTTTGACATTCAGAGCAGAGCACTGGCAGAAATCACATTGCGTCAACACCGATCAACGGCCATCGCAATGCTTTGTTTTAATTAGACTGTCGGATTCCCCTAGTCCGTGCCAGTTCTGAATTGGCTGTGAGTTGCCAACCGATACGGTCGCGCCAGGCACGAGACCCAGTACGCTGCGCAGCTGAAATGTTTGTTATGGTTTCCCTTTACGCTCCCCCTTGCAGGATATAATACCTATTCTGACAGAATTGCGCTTTTACCTTTTAGCATTGAACCACCCCAACGCCATAGTTTGTGGGGACTTTAACGCGAAACACTCTATCTGGGGTTCGCCGCGAACTGATGATAGGGGCGACTCAGTCATTGATTCCTGTAGCACCTTGGGTATGCACGTCTGCAATAATAATGAGTCCATAGCTTTGTTCTCGACCTCCAATGGGGAAAGCTGGATAGATATCACGTTAATTTCTGACTCGCTTCTGGATGTTCTCCAAGACTGGGAAGTCCTGGATGAAGCATCCTGCAGCAACCATAGATATTTAAGATTTCATTTAAGCTTCGTAAGAAAAAATAATTCTATCCCCTTTAATTACGCTACGAAATATGCCGATTGGCCCCTCTTCATGGAGACAATCAGGGAACGTTCTAAGGGATTTAATGTACTTAGCGCCAATAAAGTAGATTTAGAAGTCGCCATAGATATATTTATGCGTAAGCTTCCCTTGGCGTGCTCAGACACCTTTAGATTTAAAAACTTAATTGAATATCGGGCCGTACCATTAGCAATTGCAAGAAAAAGAGTCAGAGCTCTTCGCCGACTTAACTGACGTAAATGTTGTGGCTTTGACCACATCTCTGGCTAATTTGGCCCTTAATGCCAATAAATCAGCCCTGGGTGAAGGGGGTGTGACTGAATAGGGTCACAAAGCTGGTGCAGTGGTGGATGAAGCGGGTGCGGGCGTGGATGAAGCGGGCGCAGGCATATATGAAGCCGGTCCAGCTTTAGATAATACCAAAAAAATGTTTAACTTAAATTTGTTTTTGAAATAAAATTATTATGAATTGTATATATGATTCTTCATTACACTTCAGATTGTGAGTTCCTAACGGTTTTTCTAGTTGAAATGCTGTACAATCAACAGAAAAACTACAAGTGCAAGTTTTTTTTATTTTTCATGATGAGGTTATGGGTTTTTACTTTATATTTTTGTCTTAATTGCAAACCTATGTTTAATAGACCCTTGAATGATTATACCTGTTGATTATAAGTAAATAGTACATTCCATGTATTTACCATAATTTGCCTGATAATTTCAGTACATAGAGGCTTAGGGAATAAATATTTAAAGTTTTTAAAAACGTCAAAGAAAATATTTTTTTTCTTTTGAAAATTGTTGAATTAATGTAGAACTCGTTGTGAACACTAATTATTTCGATTTCATAGTTTGAATTTATTATTTGTTTTTACGACCGTTTTCGTCCTAAACCTTGGAGGATTGAATTTGATAATTTATTTTTACGATTGTTTTGGTTCCAAACCTTGGAGGAGAGACCATTTATACTGGAGGGGTAAAGTCGCTGTCCCATGCTCGGTAGTCGGTTTGAACGCCATAAAGTGCTGTCACCTTTTGCTGTTTTTTTCACTCTATCTATAGTCACTTATACTGATTTAAAAACAACAGTATTTTTTGGTTAAATTTTAGGATCATTACGCCAAGGTTGAGCGTTGCAAAACCTAGCATCACACCTTTTCTAATGTAAAAAGCAGACGAAATTTTAATAAAGATCTCCACTATGAGGCACCATAGTAGTACGTTCAACCAAACTTGGACCCGTTTATAAGTACCTACCGCCAGGCTTAGAAATAAGGAATTTTTATAAACTGGTCCTCAGGATAACTTACTTATTAAACAGGTCCCAAGGATCACTTACCCCCATTTTTTTCAATTAAAAAACTGGTCCAAGCAATAAATAAACTGGTTTTGGACCAGTGGAAGTGTGCTATTTCTAAGTCTGCCTACCGTCCGCTATGGAACGCCGTTTCGGTCAAAAATATAGTAAAATCGTCTTTATATGCCTAGTAACAGGTTGTTTCATAAATGAAAGGTTCTTGATGTACATCGTACCAGGTTGTTTCCTAGATCGAGGGCATCTTTGTATACATGCTACCAGGTTGTTTGCTATGTAAATGGTTCTTTATATACATCCTACCAGGTTGTTTCCTACGTCGCGGGTTCTTTATATACATAGTAGCAGGTTGTTTCCTAGATCGAGGGTATCTTTATATACTTCGTACTAGGTTTTTTCCTACGTCGCGGGTATCCTTATATACTTCGTACTAGGTTGTTTCCTACGTCGCGGGTTCTTTATATACATAGTACCAGGTTGTTTTCTAGATCGACGGTATCTTTTTATACTTCGTACTAGGTTGTTTCTTACGTGGACATAGTTTTTTTTCATAGATGTTGAGATTTCAAATTTCTACCGATAGAAGGCGTCACACCCTTTTGATTTCAGACAAGTATTGTTTGGCCCTCGGGCTCTCCTCTCGCCAGTAGACCTGGAGCTGAAAGATTTGCCTAGTAGATAAAATATCATTTTTGTTATATATTAGGTTTTTCGCCCATTCTATAAGGGACAAAATCAGGAAAATAACTTAAATTTAGCTACATAACTACAAGAGTAATCGAAATTCCGTAAAATATTTGGCATATTTTTGAATTTAATATTTTGAAAAAATAAAATGTTAAGGGTCTATAAGATTTCAATAAGGTAAAACCAAACAGAGATTATGATTCAAGATATAGAAGTTGTAAGCTCAATAACAAATATGAAATGTTATCGCTCACGCTTTGCATCTCGGAAGTTCGTTAAATAAGTTTAAGAGTGTCGCGCTGTGGCTTTTGTAGTTGATATTATGAAAAACCAACTGTGTCTATCATAAATTAGGGTTAAACGAAAAACTTCATTTTTCGTTTATCCTAAATCAACTACTTACTTTACTCTGTTTTTATTAACTTCTTGTGGCAATGACGTCATTACTTGCCTGCACGTGTGGTTTTGGGTGCTTTTGGGGGTTGAAAATTTCACACCTGCCACTCCGAAAATGGTGAACGCTAGAAAGCTTGTACTACGAGTTATTATTATCTCAGATATCCCACCTATTTAGTGACATCCGTTTTTACTGAGTAAACAGCGCTCTCCTATTCTTTCTTTGCCCAAACCTTTTTTTCCTCTCCGAGTGACGATGACGTCACGGAGAGGTATTGCACTGGACGTGTGGGGGTGTGTGTCTGTGTGTGTGTCTGTCACACCCCACGTGACCGCGTTCGCAGTTTGCGTATGGGAGCAAACGTGTTCCCAATTTCCGGACTGCATTGACAGTTCACGGAAATTTGGAAAATTGTGTTTGTCTCCGCTGGCGGGGTCGCATAATAGTATCGAATGGATTAATGTCGAATAGAGAGTTGCCTCTTCAATTTACTAATTTAACCTAGAGTCGAAAGGAATTGTATCGAACGTCCTTAAAGTCGAAAAAATTCGCTTCCTTAGGATTAGCAGCGAACCACATTTTGACAAATTTGATTAGTATCGAATGGAATTAGGTTGAAAATAACAAAATCGGAATACGGTCGACACGGAACTATGTCGAAAGTCATTAGAGTCGAAATAGTTTGTGAAGGGCGAAGTTTTTTCGTATTGCATTGTACAATTTTCATATTCTACCCAATGATATAATTGTCTACTATTGAGGTTTTTCAAGAATTGTCAAATTGATGGCGATATACCAGGAGAACCGGTGTTTAAATTCAAAATTCTACATGAAAATGACGAAGGAAAAATAATCCATTGGAATGGGGGAGGAATAGACAGACATCGACAGCACCCAATTTTCCAGATATTTTAATGGGGAGGATGAGTTTAAAAAAATAATTGAATAGACCATGGTTCGAACTTTCAATAAAAAAACTCTTATTTTAAAGAACTATAGCGCAAATTGAAGAGCGCACTAAGTGATAATGCCATACATTTTATTTTAATAGGGAGGATGAGTTTAAAAAAATAATTGAAAAGAGCATCGTTTGAACTTTCAATAAAAAACTTGATATAAAAAACTATAAAACGGAATGGCAAATTTCTATTAAATGAAGAACTCGATGGTGTTGCTTATCAGTATTGTTATCATCATGGACGAGATTGAACAAATTGAGGGATTAAGGTCTGACGCCAAAGTTATTGTGTGTAACCGCTTCGTTTATAAAAAGAATAAGACCGTAAAATATAAAACGTACGTGCAATGTGTTGTTTCTGATTGCCGGGGCCGGGGAGTTATGTCGGGCAATGAGTTAAGTTTGACCCAATCGCATAATCATCTGCCTGATGACCAAGATATTCGGGATAGGAAGTTCAAAGCAGCTTTAAAACGGCATGTGAAGAAAATCCAGGATCTACGAGGGATTCATTTGACTACGTGTCGAGAATGTAAGAATTTGTTAGGTTATGTTAGGTTAGGTTTTGTTAGGTTTGGTTAGGTTCAGGTTATTTATGTTCAATTATATATTAGGATGGATAACAACAACGTCGCTTTTAATGACGTCGAGTCTTCATTAAACAAAAGAAAGAAAAAAGCTTGCCAAAATTACCTCAAAGTGTGACTGAATTAGACCAGGAATTACGAATTAGCCCAAGGTATTCGAAAACCCTGCACGGAGGGGATTTTTACGTTGGGAAAATTGAATCAGACAGTGGTCGAGAAAGCATACTTTTCATATCACCTAATTTCAATGATGAGCAAATGTCAAGTATTCGCGAGATTCATGCTGATGGAACGTTTAAAGTGGTTCCGAGGATGTTTTACCAGCTCTTGACTATTCATTTAGTCAATTTTGATCATGTAATTCGAAATATATTTTCCAGTTGGGATTAAATTTTTCATGTTAATTTTAATATTTCAGGTGTTTCCCTTTGTTTACGTTCTGATGAGTGACTGTGCTCAAAATTCTTACGAAAGAATTTTCCATACATTACGTGATCGTTTCCCAAGCCTTCGACCAAATTTAGTAATTACAGATTTCGAAACGGCTCTCATGAATGCGGCTCGGAATGTTTTCCCTCTTCCCATTCAAACAAGAGGATGTTTCTATCATTTCACGCAGGTACTGTATGCGCATCAAATTTAGATAGTTTTTTAAGTAATAGTTCATGGGTAATGATTTTCAAAATTTATGTATAGGCCATATGGAGAAAAACTCAAAATCTCGGTCTGGTCGATACATATCGTAGTCATGAAATAACCAAGTTTGCCATAAGGAAGCTCATGGCAATTCCTTTGTTACCCTTGAATGATATTCCAGAAGGTGCGCAGCTTGTGCGCCACGAAATGACACAAATTGTAGAAAAGGAACCTGAATTATACCAACTTATGATCCTGATGAACTACTTTCGGACACAATGGCTTGAACGAGTCGGGCCAGAAAACTTTTGCGTTCATGGTAATTCTAGGAGGACAAACAACGACGTGGAGTCGTTCAATAACTGGCTTAATAAAAGAATCAATATATCGCACGCTAACATCTGGATTTTTTGGGTAATTCTCACTAATCGTTTGATGTTAAGGCCACTATAGAAATAAGAACAGTTGATTCGTCATATCGAAATTCTAATTTTAATAGATAAACTTCGATGGGTGGAGAACGCAAAAGGAATAGATTATAACGCAGCTATGGCAGGAAGACAAATAACCAGAAATAGAAAGCCTAAATATGTTCTCAATGATAAGAACTTAAAGGACGCAGAGGCTAGGCTTGCTGATGGACGCTACTCAATTTCAAATTTTTTGGTCCGAGTTGCTTATCTTTTGCCAGATTTTTCTAACAGAGGACGTAAAGCTGACAACGTAGCTCACGAAAATGGTGGACTTGTTCAAGGTGAAGTTGGTCGAGCAAACGTCGATCAGATTTTTGGGGAAGCAGCTGACGTCCGTCGGGATGTTGAGGATGGAACTGACGTCAGTCGGGCTGGTGGGGATTTAGCTCTCGCCGGTCAGGTTGTTGGTTTTGCAAGTGTTTCTGTTCGAGGAAGAGGGGCTGGACGTGGTCATGTTAGAGGTCGACGTAGAGGGGCTGGACGAGGTCATGTTAGAGGTCAAGGTAGAGGCGCCGTACATGGTCGTGCTTGTGCTCTAAGCGGCGCTGCTGGACGGAGTTCAACAATTGGTCCTACCGTATTTGACGAAAGCACTGACGTAGCAGTCACTAATGATTTTGGAAAATTCACCGCTACTCAACCATTTCAAGTTGAAATTGAGCAGCGCAAAGAGGATTAAAAATAATAGATTCTCGTAACGGAAACTTGTGTCCCGTTTTTCTTTGGGGAGGGGGGGTTGAAAAAATTGTATCAGAATGAACTTTACAATAAAGTATTTTCGTTGTACTTCTTGAAATGAATTTATGAACATACTTTCGCCGATCTTACTACATTCAATGAAACGACATCCATGAAAATTTGAATGTCTTTAAAGTACAAAATGTAAGACATTCGTTAAAAGAGACTTGGGCTAGGCTACGTTAATTGTGTTTGACTTACTTGCATTTAAAACAACCGGATCCTAATCTTAATCTGAACCCAAATGTTGGTATATACTGCTCTTAAACTATATCCTGCTTGTGTATAAATTAACAGAGTAGTATAACTATATTGGTATTTTGCGTTCTTTCGGGATTTAACCCATGAATCCTTCGCGAGAGTTACAGCGCAAAGTTGGTTGACAATCAACCTACTTGGTTCACTTCGAACGAAGTTGCGCTTTTCATGCGAGTACTGTTCCGTCAGCAGACGAGACAAATCTCCATGTGCTTGCTTTTCTGTGCATCTTGCTAACGATTTTAAAAGACAATCTTACTATTCTATGTGGTATAGTTTACTAACAAATCTTTTCGATACTATTCTCATTCATATAATTTCGACGATATACCTTTCGCCATTAATAAAATTTTCTAAAATATTTTCGACACTATTCCAATGGCAGTCTTGACGCCACCGATGCTATTCCTTTCGATACTATTCTATTCGATGCTAAGATTTTCGATTCAATTCCATTCGGTGCTATTCCTACAACGTAAAAATTTCGACGCTATTCTCATTCGATGCTAATCTTTTCGACGCTAATAGTACGCCCCCGCTGGCTATTCTACTCCACATGGACACTAGTCTGTACTTGCTGGCTTCCAAGCACCACCATTTTCTGTTCTTCGTCAATTTCACCTTGACACCAGCTTCTATGCGCCACCATCTTCTGTTCTTCGTCAATTTCACCTTGACACCAGCTTCTATGCGCCACCATCTTCTGTTTTTCGTCAATTGCACCTTGACACCAGCTTCTATGCGCCACCATCTTCTGTTCTTCGTCAATTCCACATTGACACCAGCTTTTATGCACCACCATCTTCAGGTCTTTGTCCATTCCACATGGACGCCGGTCAGTACATTCTGGCTTCTTTTCCTTCGTCATCATTTGGTTTCAAGATATACGCGGCGATCGGCTAGGGTTACGAGAAACGACTAGCCTCCCAATGGCAGGGCTTCCACCATCGGTTCACGCGAATGCGTTTTTATCTATTATTATATTGGAAACGAATCATATATATACCCCAAAATTTGAAGAAAGCGGGCAAGAGGGGTACCTTCACTTTAAACGTCAATATTAGCAAAGTTTTGAAAGATAATAGGAACAACTTTATTTTAAACGATTTAACTATTTTTAAAGTTATTTAATGGCGATTAAAATAATTAATATCATTTATATTTAATTTTTTATTTAAGATAAACTTAATTCTATGTAATGACAAAAGAACGAGTAATGAAGATTGCATCCGAATCGAAACACTACACGCATATCGAAGTTAATATAAAGCGAGTAGGATGATAAGATCTCTTACAAAACGATAACATTTCCTTTTTGCAGAATATTAAATGGAAATATTTT
Organism: Phalangium opilio; assembly: GCF_054372755.1. Lineage (NCBI taxonomy): Eukaryota > Metazoa > Arthropoda > Arachnida > Opiliones > Phalangiidae > Phalangium > Phalangium opilio. The sequence continues at coordinate 446,906 of NW_028324240.1, read as the reverse complement.
AAATACTTAAAGCTCTGTTTCATCTCAATATTCCAAGAACATCTTTTGATATTAACATTTCAAATTTGGTGTTTACTTTTAAATTCAGCTTTACTACATTTATATATAGTGTAAACGCAACTTTTAATTTCACTACATAATATGGATTTAATACTTCGTATCTCTGTAAGTGTTGAAGCGATTGGGTCTATGAAACAAGATACCCTAGATTTAAACCAGAATTGACCTTGTTTCGTGTCCTCTTACAAGAGGTGTTAACGGTTCAGAGTGAGCCGAAAGTTAAATACACACTTAAGTGGTAGATATTAGGTCCTCATTAGAATTATGAGAATACACAGGGAAATGTTAAACGATTAAACCTTTACAAATGGCATTCGCGATATCCCGCCAATTTGAGCTACGTATTTCCGGTTTTCTCATTGGCTGGTGGACCCATGGACGAAGTAATACTGAAGAACCAATGGCAGCCCATTACTGCCCCCATTACTAAGCGACTAAATTACCGATGTAAAGCTTACAGCCCCAAAATGGAGTGGGTTATAAAAATGCGGAGTCAAATCCCGGAAAACGCAAGCGCCATCTAGACAAAATAAGACGTTAGCTGCTTCCCTCGTTAGAACGTTGATTCCCCCACTATCCGGTTTGCTACTATCTGCCGCTAGGAGGCGAATCAACAAGTATTTTTCAACTTTCTCCATCTGCCATCCATCCTTCAGTATTAGTTCGTCCATGGTGGACCTGTGTTTGGAAAGTAAATTCGTCTCGACTCGGAGAGGTTTATTTTGGTTTCCCAACTTGTCTTTTGATAAGCACGAGGCTCACGGTCGTTAAGACTGTCAATCAGTCCTTTGTAAGTTTTCTCTAGCCAAATTCCCGCTACGTTTTTTTTGAAAGAATACTCGATTTTGGTCGATGGGTCTTGGGCTCTAGACGCCATTTTCCTTATTGTTGAAAATTGCTGGCGAAAAAATCTGTCTTTCATCAGAAATGTTTAGACCAAGGTGCTCAACGGTTAGATTATTGTGAATTTTCTATTTGGCGGGATTCTACCAGATCGCGGAGGGCGTTTTAATTTCTGCTCGCTATTAAGGTGCTATAAAGTTTGAAATCAAAGTTTATTATCAAAATTTTTCATGGGTGGCTATTTTAAGTTAGCCCTATATGTAAGCTTTTTTTGTCCAGCAATTGAGAACATATTACATTTTCATATTGCCCAAAATAATGGGCTAACAGTTTCGAAAATATTCAAAGGGAGAGCCGATGCAATTAGGGGTCACTTGACAAAGGGGTGAACGATTGTGATGTTTTTTCTTCGACTTATTGATTTATAGTGACAACCGAGCTTCTAAAGCTTTTACAATTATAATTATCTGAGAACTCAAGGTGGATTATAATAGGCATAAACCTTTGGTTTCCGGTGGCAGGTATCTTTTTACCAGCTGAAATGGTGGGCTTTCATATTTCATAAAGGCCAGACTGATAGTTTGCATTAACGCTATTGTCAAATTACTGGTATATATCTGCCATCATTCTGTACTGTAAGTGTCTCATTACTAACTTTTAAAACATCTCAATCGAAATAATTAGGCCTTCTCAATAAAAATCACGAAGTTGAGATTCTCTTAAAATACCCTGGGACATTTTACTTTTCTTATGTTAATGATATTGAGAAAAATCCTATTATGACAAGACACTTAAAATTTAACACAAATGACATCACTTCCGTTAATGCGCGACCAAGTAGTGAATACCTTTTATTCTCGGTTGTAAATATTTGATTTTACTTTTTTAAAGAAACCGAGCCTTAACCTGTAGAGAATAGAGCTTTGCAATAAAGAAAGTTGTGTTGTTTTAAAAAATATACATCTTAAAACTTAAAATAATTTTGTTTTCTTTTCTTAACCTATACAGTATTCAAAAAGGCATTAACTCCCTGGCTGAGTTAATGAACTTCTCCAATATTTGTTTTGTATTTTTGTTTTGATCTTAGCCCAAACCTTAACATCCGCCTCAACGAGTGTAGGTGAAATATGATGAATTGGCAACCAATTTCAAAAAAATTCCGCTAATTTTGATGAATTTTAATTTTAAAATCTTAGGACTGATTTTAGCCACATCGTTTTATGTACATCTAATCTATGGGCTGTAATTCACATGGTCTGAAGATGTGGCAGTATTCGTTCGTCTTTTTAAAGGGAGAATGAGAGGAGGGATTGGAAATTTTGAAAGGGAGACAATTATGATTTGCCTATAACAATGCATTGCGAATGTACTGTGTGCATATTTATGAACACTTACAGAGTGAAAAGGGAAAAGTTGTGTTATAGTCATATTTTACATTCGTTGGTGATTTTAAAGTGGAATGAATTTTTATTTATTTATATCAGCGATATCAGTAAAATGCGGATCCACTGTGAAAACATTAGCGAATGAAAACAGAAAAATGTGATAATACCTTAAATAAAATAGGAAATTTCTCTCATGTCTTTAGGCCATGAATATTCTAAGAACCCGAGCAGCTTTCTATACAATAAAAATTTCGGAAATTACGCAGGAAAATAATTGGGGGTCCATTTTAGAAATTTATAAGATGCGATGAGTATGCCTGGGCATAAGTCCATGTTGTAAACTAAGACTTTCTTTACGTTTATTAATTGAGCGTTACGTGTATGTAATCATTTTAGCGCTGTTAAAGGTTGAGGGGAAACTTTCTGTTCTTCTATTAAGAGTTTGAAAGAGTAACTTTTGTGTATTAATTTTAGCATTGTTAAAGGTAACGCCACGTTTTTAGAATGGTCTTACGGCTAATTATTTTTGCACTGTTTGTGCCGCACTATTATAATTATAACGTAAATAAATATATTTTAATAAGAATTGAGATGTTAAAGGCTTTGCAACGAGGGGCTACTCACTCGCGTTAATTATAACAGAAGTTAGTTATTTTAGAACAATTAAAGACACCGAGTCTAGGTGATTTTCTCTCAAAATTTTCTGTACGTCTTTTCAAACCTTCGCATCGAGGGGAAACCGAGGGGTCGGACGTTTCGGAAAAAGCGTACGGGATTTTGAAATCCAATTTGATTTCTTCGGATTTCATTTGATTTCGTCGGATTTTGTTTGATTTCAGAATTCGATAAAATCCAATGGATTTCATCGATACAATTCTATCACGTTAATATCTTGGTTGTATCGGCATCGTAGAAGTGGGGTGGCATAGCGGTTAGCACTTTCGCCTCGCAGCAAGAGGATCCCGGGTTCGATCCCGGACTGTGGCACCTGGTGAAAATCTGGGAACAAATCGTTCTGCGTAGAGTTTGCAAGTTCTCTCCCCGCTTGTTAAAAGGAGTTTTCCTCCGCGGTCTAACCCGGTTCCTCCTTTCCATCAAAACTTGCAGAGGTTAACGCTAATAGTTAGTATAGGGCGCTGTAGGTTAGCTGCGGCATAGGGGCTAGCCACCACCCCTCTATGCATTATAAAGGGACCCACCTGTAAACAAGCCACAGGCTTAGTGTGGATATCCCTTCATAGACCAAGCTTAGATTATTATTATTATTATTATCGTAGAATAGGTTCATATAAACCATCAAGCTCACACATGTATTCACAAATATCATTAGCAAAACAATCAACAATTAAAAGTAAAACAAACCGATCAAGAACACGAACTTTGAATACATAGTCTCGTTTTACGAAGGTAGTTAGACGTTAAACAATGTCTTTCTTTAAGAACGGTAATATGGCCAACTTTCGTTGGGCATAAAATTTCTCCTACGACGTCAGCCAACTATTCTTTTAGCTCCAGATATATTGCAGATAGAAGAGAAAGACAAGCAAGGTCTGAACGAAAAAATGTGAATGTTTTAAAACACTTATATAATGTAAATTTGCACTGTAGAAGACGCTTAGATTTAAATTTGGAATATATTAGATTTGCAAAGCGATGTTGCAATGACCAAAATTCTAAAATTCATATGGCATGGCGCCTACTAACGGTAGAAATCTGAACTTTCAAGAATAGCCAAAATAAGAAAATCGGGTTCATTTGTGAAACTACCTGTCACGAGATTCAAAAAGTTTGCTTTGTAGGAAACAATAAGCGACGAGTTACACAAAGACCCTTGCGTTTATGAAAAAACTTGGTACGAAGTATATAAAGATACAGTCGACCCACGAAACAACCTTGCTCCATGTAAATAAAAAGCCCTCGACGTAAGAAACAACCTAGTACGAAGTATATAAAGAATACCCTCGACCTAGTAAACAACCTGGTTGGATGTATATACAGATACCCTTTACATAGGAAACATAATGGTAGGATGTATATAAAGATACCCTTTACATAGGAAACAACCTGGTAGGAGGTATATAAATAACCCTTAACATAGGAAACAACATGGTACGAAATATATAGAGATAACCCTAATTAAGTCCTACAGAACAGACAGGTCATTAAGTAGCTATATGACTTCTTATTGGTACCGATGCTTATTTTTCAAGGACCAGGATGGAATCTAGCTTCCTCCTGGAACCAATTTTGCTCGGTTCCTGGAAGACGTAAAGTCTTGCTACCCTGCACTAGGCAAAAAAGGCCTTGAATTAATTGAAATCGGGGTCTCGGAGGGAGAGCTGGATACTCTCGATCCCGAGACAGAACCAGCATTTATAATTGCTGGTCAAAACAAAGAGAACACTGCCGAATTCACTGACGAATAAGGCAACGTTTTTTTAGTTTTCGGCAGTAGGCAATGAAACCTACCTTATCAAAACTCCCCGGTTGGGATTATAGCGGCAGTAGGCACGGGGCCTGCCTTATCAAAACTCCCCGGTTAGATTATAGCGGCAGTGGGCAAGGGTGCCTGCCTTATCATAACTCCCGGCTGCATTATAGCGGCAGTAGGCAAGGGGCCTGCCTTATCAAAACTCCCCGGTTGGATTATAGCGGCAGTAGGCAAGAGGCCTGCCTTATCAAAACTCCCCGGTTGGATTTAGCGGCAGTAGGCAAAGGCGCCTGCCTTATCATAACTCCCCGGTTGGATTTAGCGGCAGTAGGAAAGGGCGCTTGCCTTATCCAAACTCCCCGGCTGGATTATAGCGAGAGTAGGCAAGGGGCCTGCCTTATCAAAACTCTCCGGTTGGATTATAGCGGCAGTAGGCAAGGGCGACTGCCTTATTCTAACTCCCCGGCTGGATTATAGCGGCAGTTGGCAAGGGGCCTGCCTTATCCAAACTCCCCGGCTGGATTATAGCGAGAGTAGGCAAGGGACCTGCCTTATCCAAACTCCCCGGCTGGATTATAGCGAGAGTAGGCAAGGGACCTGCCTTATCAAAACTACCCGGTTGGATTATAGCGGCAGTAGGCAAGGGGCCTGGCTTATCAAAACTCTCCGGTTGGATTATAGCGTCAGTAGGCAAGGGCGCCTGCCTTATCCTAACTCCCCGGCTGGATTATAGCGGCAGTAGGCAAGGGCGCCTGCCTTATCCAAACTCCCCGGTTGGACTCTAGCGGCAGTAGGCCTGCCTTATCAAAACTCGTCATGAAAACCGGCGTATGGCCACCTCCAAGTGGTGTTTCTTGGGCAACGCTAAGTGCCACACATTACTGCATACCCATCGGTATAAACTGTTTTCAGTTAATAGTGTATAATTTTTAACATATAATTTTTAACATACACTTCCTTCCAACATATTGAAGCCCTTTTTAAATATTGTTGTTCACCATCATTTGCTTCCCAATAATTGGCCGCCTTTTCAAAAATATTGCTGTTTATCTTCATTTACTTAACAAACAATATTATGCCTTTTCCAAAAAATTGTATACATTTATTAAGTTTCCAAAATAATATTACACCTTTTCTAAAATTTTATTGTTTATCTTCATTTACTTACCAAATAATGTTACGCCTTTTCCAAAATGTCATTGTTTATCTTTATTAACTTTCCAAATAATATTATGCCTTTTCCAAAATATTGTGGTTTATCTTCATTTATTTCCCAAATAATGTTACGCCTTTTTTATAATTTGTATGTTATCTTCATTTTTATTCCGAAATAATCTACGTTGTTTATTTTAAAAATTGGAGCTTTATTCAATTATTTTTCTACCTTAGCATGAGAATTTTAATGTTTCAGCGGGTGGTTAAAATTTAAAGCTATATTTCCGTCGCAAGTCCCTGTTATTATATTTACCCCCCCCCCCGAGTAGTTTTCAAGGGCAGAATGCATTTAGGCACGTAGCGGTCTTAATGGTGGTAAGTACATGCAATTTTCAAAAAATGTTTTCACCAACTTGCGGCGGGTTTAGAATTTTTTCACTATTTTTTTCGAACTCGCCGTCGTCCAATTAATCAGAATCAAGTGTTGGTTGGGTTAGTTAGATAAAGTGAAATCCTACCAAATTTGGTTTAGGATTACCGTTATTCTAATTATCTTACAGACTTTTGAATTCATTCAACAAATCTCATGAATGACGCTCTTGACCAGAATCTCAGTAGGTAAATTTAATTTAGGCCTACCGTTATTCTAATTATCTTACAGACTTTTAAATTCATTCAACACATCTCTATGGTGACGCTCTTGACCAGAATCTCAGTTGATAATTTTAATTTAAGCCTACTGTTATTCTAATAATTTCTTTACAGATTTTGAATACATTCAACACGTCACCTCATTGGTTTCAGGAAGAGTGCCTTAATTGGTAATAATTTACAATTATTTTATAGATTTTGGGCTTTGGGTTCTGAAGATAATGAGTTTGGTTTTGATTTTCATAGATTTATCATAACTCTAATTAATTTTCATTTCATTTTAGTTTAATAGTTTGATTTTCATACCATTTAGGGAATGAAACTCATCCCAATAAGATTTTATATTGAACCCTTCAGGGTTTTATTACAGAACGTTCTTCAACCCCAATAGGTTTCCTTTTTTCCCTTGGTGTTCTCGAATTAGCCACTTAACGGTCTAAAGCCTGTACTTAAACGGTTTGAACTCCTTCCAAATTGAGTTTTGAATTACACCTTTTATGGTTGAATTTCAGCACCAATACGGAATTTCGTCAATACTTCGCATACCATATTTGTCACTCATATGGTATATTTTTAAACTTTTGAGAGTATTTTTATTGACTTCAAAAGTCCTTGTATTAAACCCTTCAATGGTGTTTAACTAAACTATTATGGAATTTATTTTTGACCCTAGTAGGACAATACCCTCTCCCCACTTTAACCAGAAAGCTTAATCAAAATATTTATGAAATTTTGATTTAGTAGATAATTAATACATCGAGTTAAATTTTAACAAAGAAGTTTATTTTTTAAATGAGTTTACATGTTTTTCCACCTGCGCCGGGCAATGGGTGAAGTTTAACTCTAAAAATAATGATTCTATGAAACAGAAAGTTTTAAAAAGTTCAGATGGATATTCCACGTTAAATATCCAGTAACTGGCGATGAGAATAGTTACTGCATTTGCAAATTCGCACGCCTCAGTCACTTTGATACGATCGATGTACAGTTCATAATTTGACTCGGATAATATTTTATTTCCTGAGTAAATCAAAACTGGCACCTTTGGAAATCTGGTAGGGTCGCCGCTCGGGAAAAACATTTTTTCGTGGTTTTCTTTAAACCTGACTGGTATAAGGAGTATTGAAAGAGATCTCTTCTAACCTAGCAAGTGATGCAATATCGTTATTATTATTAATAAGAAATTCAAGTACTTAAAACAAACTGAAAATTACTTTGCATTTTTTCGGGATTCTCTTCTTTTTTTAGTTCGGACAAGATTTCAGCTTTTAAATTAACTCCTTCTCTCTTCGTCAAAACCCACAGTTTTTCGGAATATTTCATTAACATTTCATCCAGTTTTTTATGAATATTAATTTTAGTTTTTCGTTCGAATTCCAATGATAACTTTAAAAAAAGTCCCATATTATTCATTTTTCAGTTGATTCCAATATATATTTAAATTATTACTTGTCGGGCGTCTGAAGGCGCTGGATATGCTTCCAAAACTTTATCAACCGCTTCCACTTTCAAATAGTGTCTCCTATCAGAAAATGTTTTGTCCATTTTTGTATCAACAACCTCCCAGTCGATTTCCGTTCTATTTAATTCATTGATCACCATCAATTTATGAGCGGCAATGCTGTCCTCATCCTCGAAGCAATCCATATCGTTTAACTTCAAATGAAATATATAATTTAATATCTATTGCAGAGGATATTTATAAAAAAAGCTCATTTTAGAAATTTCTGAAGCTAGTAGTTTTATTCCTGATGTTTATAATATTTTCAAATTAAACGAATCAATCAATAGAACACAAGCGTCAAATAATGGATTAGTAGTACCTCAACTCTTTCCACATTTATGATAGTATCAATATTTGAACCAGAAATGTTTTGCTTAACATTTTTATATGAATCTTTTCCATATTTATTTCTTTGATCGTCCACAATCTTAAAGTTTGTCAAATTTTGTCGAAAAGTTTTAAATTTTGACCGCAACATGTGGTACCATATTTCCTGTTAAGCAACATCACAACCATTATTATACTAAGATAATGAAATTAAGGGAAAAATTAGGCTCATTTTTGAAGCTATAATTGAAATTGAAGTGTGCAATTATCAGTTTGAAATTCAAACAATTGAATTTTTCAAATTCTAAACTAGACTATTAGCTATTAACCTTCATAAAATCCATAAAGATTAATCAAAAATGTCTTGATTAGAATCAAGTCCTAAAAAGTATCGATAAGACTGAGGTTATCACTTGACTGAAGGATCAGATATTAACTTTTCTTTTTAGTTGAAACTTAAAGGCATGCTTAAGAAAAAACAACGTTCCATTACCGTTTTCCGTTGAAATAACTTATTTTACAGGTAATCAATTTCAAAAATTTACTTATCTCGGGTTTTCGGGCACAATTCCATTCCCCCAAAACATTTTATCATTACATTAATCACTTTTGAGAGAGTACGTGTATGACATTCCCTCATTTGTGCCCGGCATGCTTCGCAGCGGATACGTTTTAAAACAATGGCGGAAAATTAAGTAGGGACAGTTAGATTTTTACTCGTGGTTATGAAAAATGATGTAATGTCTAGTGTACTTCAGTCAACAGTCATACTGTTCATTCTCATAGCTCAGGACATGATTAATGCTGCTCACTATTTCTCTCTCTAGTTTCAAACAATGGTTAGAGACCATTCAGTGCCGCAGGTCGCACATGAATATATTTCAACTACAGTTTACATCAATTCTCTGTGGTCGTACTATTAGCGGGTTAAGCACTAATTTGTTCAGTACATGTCTCGAAAGTGTGCTTGTTGTAAGTTTTTAAAGCAGTGTTGCCAATGTGTGGGTAATTTCCCACATCGTGGGAGATTTAGGTTTGGTTTTAGGCTCTGTGGGGAAAAAGTAATATTTTTCCGAAATCAATCAAATGTCGGAATTTTCCTGTTCAAGGGTTAATAGTGCGAAATTTTCAAAAATGCACTAATTTTAACTGCACAGTTAAAATTAGTGCATTTTCGAAAATTTTATCCGGTTTAATAATTTCAAGCGATTTTTTGAAATAAATTCGGTGATTTTAAGTTTGGCACTGAAAAAAAAGAAAGCATATTTTGAGAATTTTAAAGCTTTATAGCATTTGTACATATTGTCAAAGCCATGCGGAGTGATATTCCATATTAAACTTAGTATGATAAAATAGTCCAGATAAATATGACTGTAAAAAAGGGGGTGTGGGAAATGCGGCAAATTTTTAAAATGGAAGTGGGAAAATCCACTTTCTAACATTAGCAACACTGATTTGAAGGTTTTGGTCATGGCTAAACAGACCGCTCATTCAGTTTTCTATTGTTTTAAAGCTTATTTTGACACGTTATCTCTCAAAAGTAATGTAATGATAAAATGTTTTGGGGGAATGGAATTGTGCCCGAAAACCCGAGATAAGTAAATTTTTGAAATTGATTACATGTAAAATAAGTTATTTCAACGGAAAACGGTAATGGAACGTTGTTTTTTCTTAAGCATGCCTTTAAGTTTCAATTAAAAAGAAAAGTTAATATCTGATCCTTCAGTCAAGTGATAACCTCAGTCTTATCGATACTTTTTAGGACTTGATTCTAATCAAGACATTTTTGATTAATATCTGCTCCTTCAGTCTTCATTTTAATTAAGATTGTTAAGAAACTGTTTTACATTTTCAAAATCTACACTAAGCAGAAACATATAAAAAGGGGGCCGTAACTTTAGCTCAATCAGTCATTTATTTATAATGATACTCCAAAAAGTAAAAACGTAACTCATTGAAAGTTTGTATTCTTATTGTAATTAACATAATACAATTTTTTACAACCCTTGATTGAAACGCGAGGCGCTCCCCTAAAAATTCCACAAATAGGACCAAATTGACAGTTTTACACAATTTTTTAAAACGCTGATTTAGCCTATGTCTGTTTAACCTTTAGCTCAAACTTTTCATAAGCCCAATATGAAATTCGGATGTCCTTAAAACTTCTCAACGACGATCCGAGATTTTCAATTTCGAACTTTTTTGTAGCATTAACTAACGTCTGTTTGATATTAAGCTTATAAACCTTAAACACAATATAGTCAGGGCAATGCCGACTCAATTTTTAAGGGCTAGCCTAAAAGTCCACAAAGGTGATCCAAGATTGTTAATAAATACGCCTAAAAAGTGCCCTCTTCAAAATATGTAGCCGGGGAAAAGAGAGCGTGATCGAGTGGGCTATGCTAGTGGGTATTTTGGTAGTAAGTAACGGGGGTTGGGACTCTAGGCATAGCCCGCTCCATCACGCACTCGACAACGCAAAGCAACTCGCGCCAGCGTGGGAAATAAGGCGGTAACACAGGGCAAATGACGAGTTTAAAAATTGCCTGGTACAGTTCAAAAATTAAATCGGAGGGGGTCAGTGGTCCACGAGACTACTAAAAAATTCAAGGGTAACCAGAGTCCACACATTAAAATTCTAATATTTTAATTATCCACTTCCTCAGCTTAGCAGACGACGTGCTCTGGCCAATGGTCACGGACCAGTTTATTTATTCCAAGTCAGGAGGGTCTCTGGCCTAATGTCCAGTTTAAAAAAATCCTTATTTCCCACCCTGACTCGCGCTATAGCGCAAGCAGCTTGCGACGTGTTGCGCGTGATCGAGTAGGCTATGGTCCGGTCAAAAGAAATCTTCAGTTCAGCCAAGAAGTTATATCAGTATCTCAGAGAGAAGATATAAGATGCCTTTGTATTCGCGCGCCATGGTCCCAGTCCCCCTTTCAAAATACAAGGGGGGACGTAAAAGGAGGCGCCGGGCTATTTCGCTCTAGTCAGTCGGAAATTTTCCTCACTCGCGTCGTCGCGCTGACGTGAGTTTTCAAGAACCAATGAGATGCTGGTTGTAATTTAGAGACGGGGATTGACTGCGGACCTACGTTAGGACTGGAAATAAAGCCGGAAATCTGGCGAATTTATATCTTCTCTCTGAGATACTGATATAACTTCTTGGTTCAGCGTTGTAAATAAGGCGGTGGCACAGGGAAAATGACCAGTTTAAAAATTAAATCGGAGGGGGAGCAGTGGACCACAGGACCACTAAGGAAATTCTAGGGTAACCAGGGTCCAGACATTATCTCAACTATTTTAATTACCCACTTCTTTAGTTTAGCAAACGCCGCGCCCTGGTCAATGGTCATGGACCAGTTCATTTATTCCTGGGCAGGGGGGTCGCTCGCCCAATGTCTAGTTTTAAAAAAATCCCTATTTCCCACCCTGCTTCAGTTGGGAGTCTGACTCCTGGAGCTCCTAAAGTCCAGAGATGCATATGACAAGGATTCATTTCTCATAAGCGAGAATGGCCAACTCTGTTGTGTTAGAGACAGTCTGGCAGCCTGGTATTTTTTTACTTCTAAAGTTCTAAGTCAGCTGGGTTTTCACCTTTAAAAGTTAATAGAGCCCTTTAAAAATGTTATTAAATGAATGAATCTATACGGTTGCAGTTATGTCGAAATGAGAGCAATTAAATATGTGTCTTTGATATTTAGCTCTGATAATTTCAGAAAATTAATAAAAAGTAGTGTTATGTATTTAACCAGAATTTATTTAATTGAAATTTATTAATAATTATTTAATTAAAAAAATTGTAATACTATTTTATGTTTTAAATTTTACAAATAAAATTCAAAACAGTAAACATAGGGCAAAGGTTATATTGTATTATAAATAGCCCGTGGGATTGATTTTAGCTATATCGCAATTAGAGCTCGACATTTTCTATCCATTATCCACAAATTAGTAATTAATTTGAATGAAAATAGGTGGATATCTTTTATTAATTGGGAAATAATGCACACACTTTACATTTAAATTTTAGAAGTTAATTTATTATTTACTTTTTGTATGTAATATTCAGCATTAATTTGACTAAGACAATTAACTAATTACCTACGAGGAATTAACTAGTATATATGTTTAAAATTATAATTTAATCGTTTCAAAACTAATATGGTTTTGAACCGGTTTTAATAATTTAGTTATTAAAATTTGTGATTATCGATTGGTCAATATTGAAAATTAACCAATGGTGGAACTAATTTTTTTTAAACTCAATGAAACTGAAATATCAATGAATCATCTACTGAAAGAGGTATCAACCTATTATTTTTTTTTTCAAAAGAAGGTAAATAAGGATTAGATGGCTTGCTGCTTCAAACAAGATTTTTAACCATGAATAGAATATTTTGTTAATTTTAGTCAAATTTAGATATTCGGTAATCGAGTTGATATGAATAAAGCCGTTTTTGCTCATGTCTATTTTAAACTTTAATCACAGATTTCGCTTTCCATTTCACAAGCATAATAAACACTACTGAAGGGCGCAAATCTATCTGTGATCGGTAATGGTGACCAATATAGCAATTTGCCCAATTAATCAGTTTGAACTTCATTTGCACATTTCGATTCGTTAATTTGAAATGTTGCGAGAAATTTGAATGGAATATAAGTAGATATCTCTTTCAGAAGATAATTTTTGATGTTGATATTAAAGATTCATTGAGTTAAAAAAACTGGTAATGGTACTTCAAGTAAGCTTTGATATCAACATCGTTTAATTTACGATATGGGCTTATGATGGTAGTCTGTTTATAAGATTAAATCGTTACTTTAAGTGTCACTAGACAGTATCTACCTCCAAAATCGAGGGTTAGTAACTTTATATAACCATCTCCAAGTCACAGGATATCCGAGGGTCAATTTCTTATGTCATAGCTATAGCTATAGCTCAGTCACTTTTGGCAAGGCCTAATACCATTTTGCTTAACTGGCGCTGTCAAATTCCTTTTAAAGCATAGATCATATAGTATCCACCCTTGATTTTCATTTCGCAACACACATTGGATTCGTAAACCTCGACACGCATCACGATTAGAAGCATTAAAAGGCAAAAACAACACACTGACCGCATACATTTTTAGTAAATAACATGTCTGACTACAGCTGTTTTCGGCGCTGAAGCGACCAAGGCTTAGCGCAATTTCACGGGTTTCACCGCCTTAAAAAAGTGGCAAGTTTAGGAATAGATTGTGGGACAATAAAAAGGTGGAAAATTATGAAATTAGGCTTATATTAAAGCTTGAAACCTACTTTATATTATATTTAAAATCCATCCATCAGCAAATCCTCAAAAAATATGAAAATGACAACGAAATAGGACCCACTCTCAAATTTTTTCCCTTAAAAAATGGCGGCCGCCACAAACTTGGTAATATTGTCACGGCGACAATATTAAAGCAGTCTTTTCTCACTACCGATAGGCCATTTCAACCAAAAGGCATTAAGAAAAAACAATCGGATTAATATGACGCAACTATACTCAAAAAAAGGCCAATATTGGTCGCGCTGATAATTACTAGTAAATCAGTCTATCCATGCTTAAATAACGCAGATTGGGGTAATTTTGAAAACTTAAAATTAAACATACTTAAACTTAAAATTAATCAATGAAAGCTAGAAAGCACAAATACTAAATATGAGGCTTTCGTTTAAAACCGTTTTCAAATCAAATGAACGTATAGTTATATCATGACAGCTACAACAAGATGGTTATCTGTAAAATATTTTCCCATTTTATTTCTATGGGAAAATTTCGAGGTTTTCGTCAAAATCTATGATTATTTTTATGGAAATGAAAACCACCCTTAGCAACTTTATTTTTTATAAGAAAAACTAATGGATGGATCTTTTTGAAATTTTAACCACATATTTAGGGCCCGAATTGTAGTTCTGTGGATTTTTTTCAAAGCAGTTAATACGATACAAAAAAAGTTATAACCAATCAAAAAACCATCCTTATACATTAAAGTCGGTATGAAGTCTTATCTAAGAGAGCTATCGCTCTCCTAGAATACGTACATGACCTTCTCCTGGTTGCGTTTTCAAGTGTGGGTATTTCATTACCAATTTTTCTGCAACTACTTTATGATGTGGATACCTAAAAGGGTTATTTCAAATCAGTTTAGATGTTTATCGAACCAAATATTTGTATTCTATAAATAGAATAATTACAAGCCAAATCTTTTAATTAAATCACTGAACAAAATCCTCAATAGTTCTTTGTTCATTGTGATTTTATCCTTTGGATTTAGGTTTTGGTACTTTTCCGCACTAACGAAAATATCAGGCAAATGTTGTTCTTGAAAAATTTCCAATTCCTTCTTTTAAATTTTCCGCAACCCTAAAATAACTATAGTTAATTATTGGCGTCAAATAAGATGGATAAAGCAATGAAGTAAAATTTTCCGAATTTCTGTGTACTCCGAACGCGGTCCGGAAATTGCGAATACGTTTGCTCCGATTTGCCAACTGCGAACGTGGTTACAGACAGACATAAAGACACACACATACATACAGACAGACAGACCGACATACACACAGACACGTCCAGTGTAAAACCTCTCCGTGACGTCATCGTCACTCCGAGAGGTAAAAAGTCACGAGTAACCTGATAAAAAAATGCCAGTTGTTGTTTTCACGTTTAGAAGGGTAGTCGTGCTTATTTTACGCGTTACATACGGCGTCATTACAGTAGCGAGAAGGTTTTCTTGGAAAGAATAAACGAAGTGAATGTTCAAATTCAGGCGTCTGCCGTAGATTTGATCACTGTTGCCGATCTTTATGAATCTCTTTGCAAGTTTTTCGTAGCTGAACGAGAAAATTTTAAGTATTTCGAAGAAAGGGCAATGGAATTAAGCGTGTCAAAGCAGTATACAAAAGACTTGGGGAAAAGACAGCAGAAAAGGAAAAGATTTTATGATGAAACACCTGATGAAGAAATGAAAATAACTGCGAGTGATACTTTCAGGGTAAACACATTTCTCGTCCTCATTGATAGATTCGCATCCGAATTAGAAAAACGGCAGGAGGCCTACAACAGTTTCAATGAAAAGTCTGACCAAAATGAGTGAATTGTCATCATCAACCCTTACGGAAAAAACCCTTTTTTTGGTATAAATGTATCCTAATGATTTAGATAGGGCTGTGCGAATACTCGAATTTTCGAATATTATTCGTTTATTTCGAATCGATTATTCGATTCGACGAATCCAATTTGCCATTTGGCGAAAAACGAGTATTCGAATTAAGAAACGATTATTCGAAAAGAAATTCGAATAACCGATTTACATACGAATACAGCTCCCTAAACCGAATAATCGCTTCCAAGGGGCTAAATTCGAATAGAAAACGAGTATTCGATTGGAAATGGGAGGGACTGTGGTCACATGACATATATGAAGCTGTTTCGTTTATGGAATTTCATTGCGATTGCGCAATTCGCTATATTTTGTTTTTCTCTCACCAATTACTCAGTCTTAGGAAAATTTCCATTCTATGTGGAGCTACAATATTTTTAGACTGCTACGTGTATTAAGGAAACGATTAATTGTTTTGAAAAGAATATCCGTCTGATAAAACCGAGTATTAAAATTTTCGAGTACTCTTTTAAAAAACTAGTACTGCTAGGTGTATTTAGAAAACGATTAATCACTTTGAAACGAATATTCGTCTGGTAAAACCGATTAATCGAAAAAAAAACGAGTACTCGAACCAGAATTTTTGATAAACGAGTAATATTCGTTTGAACGAGTACTCGATTCGGATTTCGAATAGGAGATTTACTATTCGATTCGTATTCGATTCGGTTTGAAAAACCACTATTCGCACAGCCCTAGATTTAGAGACTGATTTAGTTCAAGAATGCATACATTTCCAATGCCACCTTTCTTCTGAAAGAATTTTAGTAAAACCAGATTCTAGATCATTGGAAAGTCTATCTTCGTTCCTGCGAAAATCGAATTTGCAAAACGTTTATCCAAACTTGGATATAGCAGTTCGCATGGCTCTATGTACACCAGCGACAAATTGTTCGGGTGAAAGAAGCTTTTCTTGCTTAAAACGGGTGAAAAATTACAGAACATCTACCTTAAGTCAAGAAAAACTAAACGCCTTAGCTCTTTTGTGCATAGAGTCAGAGCTTATGAACAAGATTTCATACGACGATGTAATCGATGATTTTGCGAATAGAAAATCGCGCAAAATGAAATTGTAAAACTTTCATTGCTATGATTAATTAATTTAGTTAATTTAATTTGAGAATCAATCATTATCATCGTCATCGTCAGCCGGATTGTTTTCATATGATATAATTGAATATTGTTTTAAAACTGTAAGTGAGCGCAATAAAAATTGATTAATATTACGTTTTGTAGTAGTATTACGGCATACCTTACCGCGTAACCCCGTCTTATTAGAAGAACATGATTGAGCTTTTATTAGCTCAGAAATATACTCAAAAACTATTTCTAATTCTTATGTAATCTAAATCTAAAAATAATCTAGGAAATTACACTTATAGAGGTCGGTAGGGGCGGCAAAATTTGAATAGCCTACTGGCGGCAAAAGTGTAAATCCGCCACTAGTGGCGACTCAGTGAACTTCCGATTTTCGATGGCGGCATTTTTGGGATCTGTTGGCGAGTTCCTTCCGGGGATGGACGCCTGGAAGGCTTACGTCGAACGATTGGAGTAGCTTATCATGAAGGAAATCTTTTTTCATGTTGTCTTTAACGAAATAATAGACAAAAGGCTGCATGTTAAGCCCGCAAGCATAAAGACTGAAGCATGGTTGGCCTGATGAGCAGTGCTTTTATCAAACAAATCAACAAGCCCATCAATGACATCTTTATTGGGGTCATACTCTAATCCTTCCTTTAATGCTATTTCATCAAAACTTAGGACACACAGTCTTTTTTCTACTGACATAACTTGCGATTTAGCTTTGAGCAGCTGTAAAAGTCCGGGTTGAATACCAGGTTGAGCCGGAACACTTTCAAGCCATCTCCTTGTTGTTCTGGGAGCAGGCAAAAAAACATTTTACGTAGAACATTGTATGCTTTTGGTCCCTGGTAATATAACGCTAAGCATGTCTGCCTTTTAAGAAACATTTTACCAGTTTCGTTAAAATTATGAAAATCTTTCAACAAGATGTTCATTGAGCTTCATCGTTAGCTTTTTGTTGTTCTTCATTGCTTTGCTATTTTTATTCATTAGCTGTTTTACGTTTTTCAGTAACTTCTTCAACTTGTTGTCATGCTTAAAACTGTTTACTTCTAGTAATCTTTTTAACTTTAAGATTTCATCTTCAGAATTAGAATCATTGACTAAGTTCATGTCTGAGTTACCCGAAATAACTCCTTCTTGAAGGCTTTGACTGTAAGCTTTCGGATTAATGCTACTGCAAAAGCTGGACCTGGTTGAGAACCTGGAAGTTGGGGATCAATGTATTGGGTGTCGTATATTTGAGGGTCATTAATAGATTCAAGATCATGCATTTTAGGATTATCTGCGATTTGAAGGTTCAGGATTATTTATTATTTTGTCGTTAATCTGCCAATTTTGGTCGCGCTGATATTTTCTAGTAAATTAGTGTATCCATGATTTAATATCGCAAATCAAGTTATGTTCTAAATGTTATCAAAATTAATACTTAAACTTAATTATTTTCCATGAAAATCGCTTAGCGGAATGAGAAATGTTGTACCTTTCATTTAAGACCATCCCCAAAACTAACAAACTTATCGTTTTTCTAACATCTTAATAACCGGATTGTTTTTTTCCAAAAATTTCCCATGTTATTTCTATGGGAAAAATTCCTGTTTTTCCCATAGGTGTGATTAATTTTATGGAAATGAAAACCACCCTTAGCCTTATAACAAAAACTATTAGATGGATCTTTTTGAAACTTTAACCACACATTCAGGGCCCGAATTGTAGTTCTGGGGTATATTTTTAAAACAGTAAACGATATACAAAAAAAGTTACATCCAATCAAAAAACCACCCTTATTCATTAAGGGTAGTATGAAGTCTTATCGAAGAGGGCTACCGCTCTCTCAGAATATTGAGCGACGATAAGTCAGGCGCAGGATTTAGGAGTATCAGGCAGGGTGTCAAGGAATGGTTTTGGCAAATAGTAAATAGAGACGCCTAGACTAAACGCGGACCTTTGAGGGGAGGTATTAGGTTTTAGAAGGTTGAGAAATGTCACTCAATGAAAAAAGTGACGCCAGCGAACCTATTAACGAAACACCACAACTTATTATTATTATCATTTCATTTACAAAAAAATAAAAATCTCCCGTAGTTTGTGGACATAATCAAGCCAGCATTTGCCCTTTTGCTCTACGCAAGGTTTCTGTCCTCGCTGAGGTCGCCTTAGGACACCTGCGTTACCTTTTGACAGATGTACCGCCCCAGTCAAACTCCCCGCCTGACACTGTCCTCGGAGCGGATCGCGCCGAGCCACGAGAGCCGAGTAAGTAAAGAAACGATGAAAGTAGTGGTATTTCCCCGGCGGCCGCGAGCGACCTCCCACTTATGCTACACCTCTCATGTCTTTTCACAGAGTCAGAATATAGTCAAGCTCAACAGAGTCTTCTGTCCCCGCTTTTTTGCCAAGCCCGTTCCTTTGGCTGTGGTTTCGCTAGATATTAGGGACAGTGGGAATCTCGTTAATCCATTCATGCGCGTCACTAATTAGATGACGAGGCATTTGGCTCTTACAACATTTTGAAGTAAAGCACATAGTGCACTATTTTCTGCAGCAAAAACGCCACGCCCCGACACAGTGAAGGCAAAAAACTGGAATTGTCTATAAGGGAACAGGCTTAACAAACGATGGCGAAATAAAGGGTTTTCATAAGTTTTCACTATGAAAGCATAAGACTGTGAGATGGGGTTTGGCGTTTCCCAGCAAATACCAACATCAACAGTTATAATATCTGTGGCCGTAATAAGAACTAAATCGGGGTTGAACGTCTCCCGTACACCAGAAATGGGACAAACAGCGTTGAATACCGGCTCGCGAAGTTTCGTGATCTTAGAGTCCGCGATCGAGTTAATGAGAAAGGTAAGCACCTTGTTATGACGCTCAATACGTTTGTCCAAGACCGAAGAACATTGTTGTGAAATGTGGCTTAAAGATTCCGTGCGGCCACAGTCTGCCCGACAGGACCGATCCACTTAGTTGGCGGGCATCCCACGACATGCAAGTAGATTAAGCCTAAATTTGAGTTTTTTTAAGATGCATGCGTGCATCTACAATCTGAGCGCGATCGCCCAGCCAGTGGTTAGAGACCGAACAGTTACGTTGGTTAAGGCCGGAGCCATAAATCGTAGCCGTACACGAAAAAACCCAGCCTTCGGTACAGACTTCGTGACGCCAGTGGACCCTATAATGGAATTGCAATGATCCAGCAGGCCAGTCACGAAATCAGACCCAAGGACCCCACGGATGAGAGGTGAGGGGCTGGTCTTCAATGCGGTGAGGCGGTTGATAGCATTTAAAGGAATGTTGGTAGCGAAGTTTGGAAGCCAAAGCCCTCCTTCTTTAGCCGAGGTGTAAAAAAACCAGTAGGTATATAGTGAGGGAGACGTAAAACCCGCTTACAAAACTCGCGAACAATAGAATCTAGTCTCTTAAGGAGACCCTTAGTAAGGCGTGACAAAGTCAAAAGTATAAGAATACCGTGAAAGCACAAATATTCGCAACATATTTTCTGCTAAGGCTTCAGACAGCTTCTGCCAAGGAGTTCTAGGTCGTGTTGAAGCTTAGCCAGGGTTGGCGAGTGTTTACCATTGTGTCCAAAATAGATTCCGAGATACTTGAAAAAATCTGCCGCCGAAATAGCGCGTACAGGAACATCACCGATCGTAAACGCGGAAGAAGCCGTAGCCACCAGTTTACCGGTTTTACCGACTTTGCGTAGCACCAAAGATGAACATTTCGCGACATTGGCACGCAAGCCACGCGCTTCGAGGAACGTAGTGGTGTAATCGAGAAGAGTGCGCATCCCGAATTCGGATTTCCGTAGCGAGAAATAAGTCGTCGGCAAAAGCAAGGACGTTGAGACGGTGATGCACGACAGGGATACCGATATCCGTTGGTAGAGTCAAGGAGCTCATCAAGTACCGCGTTGAATAGGAGTGGCGAAAGCGGATCGTCCTGTTTAACGCCGCGTGACATGCGAATAGGACCGACGCGAAGCGAACCGCACGATATACACGTCGAGGATTGCTCGTATGTATTCAAGATGTAGGCGATGGTATCTGGTTCAAGGGACAGTCGAGAAAGCGCCCGCGAAAGGCCATGGTGACCCACCGAGTCGAAGGCCTTGGCCAGGTCAATCGAGACTACCGAAAGGGGACGACGTCGCTTCTTGGATGAATTAATTGCAAAGTCTAGGAGCCATGTATTTGTCGTCGCGCAATCAGCAGAGATAAAGGCCTGCTGAGATGGATTTAGATCGAGCGATAGACGAAGACGACTTGCCAAGATATTGTGGAACAAGCGTACTAATAGGGACAGGATGGTTATGGGTCGCCAGTTGGTAGATTGAGAAAGATCGCCAGGCTTAGGTATCAGTACCGTGCCGCATTGTTTCTAGGGCAATGGCAAGTCTTCCAAAAAGAAAAAACATTAAATATGAACGATAGGTCATTGACGCGAAAAGACTTGATATCACGGAGGGATAACTGATCGGGACCCGGTGAAGACGATGTCTGGCGCGAGACAGCGAAGGAAACTTCAGCGTCGAGAACCGGATAGTAAGTAGCCGCTTTTAAAGATTTGGGAATAAACGACGCGGAATCCGAAGGGGAAGGCGACGAAAACAGCGCACCATAGGTTGTGGCAATATCGCGTTCGCTGGGCGTAACACTAGACGCGTTACGGGGCTCTAAAATGAGCTTCGAGAGCTTCTTTTTGTTTTACTTGTACAATGATTGACCCAAAAAAATAGCAATACTTCTTCACCCTGTTTCTGATTATGGATGAAGTTTCCTCTTTTTCGAAGACTGAGTGATGTCGGAAAGAGGTTGTCACTCTTTCTTAATTACTTTTACACTTTGACTGGAAGATCTTTGTTTTGATGCACGTTTATTTATAGCTAATTTTACGGAAGCCGGCTCACGTATTTCCCGAGAGCGCGTGAAGCAAGGGTCTATGATTTCTGGGAGCATACAAACTTTATAGAAAGATTCCAATTTTGGCAAAATTTTGCTCTAAAACAAAGGGTCCGGTAAAATTCTTTCTATTTCCAATTCCTTTGGTAGTCCAGATAATGAAATCGCAATATTTTCTGTTCGATATATGCAGCTGCGCTTGGACTTGATAATAGTAATTATGGTTACGTTTTAGTTTCAGTGTTCCTTCAATATTTTAGGAACAGAACGAAGACAGAGATTTAGGGGCGTCGAGGGGATTCAAAAATCTAGCTGAGTAGGGGCACTTTACTTCCAGAAATCCATCATCTCCTACAAGTCCATCGGGAGAGGCTCCGAGGTATCCTCGTTCTAAGTCAATAAATATGCCGCAGTTCGTCACGGTAGTGTCGCGCATCCGTTCGTAATCTCTTATGACCAGTTTTTCTTTAGCTTTGCCCCACTGAACAGCGGAGTTTGTGAAAGGTTTAGGGTACAAGAAATTATTTTCAAGCTTAGAAAAGCCTGATTCAATGCGTCTCTTACAAATGGTACCGAAGTTGGATGCCGTAATCCTTCTAGAGCGTTGAAGTTTCCACTCTTCACTGTCACTTTGTTTAGCTGTACACTGTTGAATTTCACCTTGTTCTTCCACAGATACACCTAGTTCATTCAAAACCTCAATTTCTCGTCGATTCATGTACTCTTCCGTCATATCGGGCTTCTCAGAACTTCCGCCAAAATTATTCTCGTCGCGAGTATCCACGTAATTTTTCTTATCTTTCGTGGCTTCCAGCTGTTTCAACAAGCATTTTCCTTTCCAAATCTTTTGATTTTGTGATCTAGAAACATGCTTTTTGACCGTTGTCGAGGGACTTCGGTTCGTGATGGCTTCCGCGTGCCACCTTCGGCCCATCTGAAATTGTAGTCCGGCTGCGATGCATCTCGTAAAATACGATCCCCTTCTATTATAACATATCTGTTTTCCGCCAACAGACTTTGAAACCAATGACATGTAGTTTTCTGCCATGTTATTGGTTTCGTCATTCAATAAAGAGAAAGCCAAGTCCTGAACTCTTTGTGACGATTCTATAATTTCATTTCGAGAGCTTTGCTTAGGAGGATGTATATATATTATCTTTGATTTCTTTGGTGAAATGGTCTTTTTACGAACTTTAGTTTCTGTTTTTAAATTGAGCATAGCGCCTTCTTACGAATTTTGGCGGAAACTAGTAATGATTTGAATTTTATTTAATTTCTCAAAAACTTATTAAGAAAATAGTCTCAAAGTTTTTGTTTTTTTTATTATAATTAGTACATCGTAATTCACTTTTGTTACTTGCTTGTGTAACGTATACAAACCACCAATTTAAGTGAGACCTGTATATTGGTGGTGGGTTTTAGTCATTGTGATGTTAAGTGCTAGAGCGTTGACAGACACATTTTCGAGAGGATTTGTAATTATTGGTTTTTCTTTTAAGTATTTTAAAAAATAACTTAACTTCGAATTTAAGTCCAGATTTCAAGATTTTGTTATTTAATTTAGTTTTAGGTAGAGGGTTAATTTCTATTTAAAATCATCAAATGATCTGGTAATTTTTATATTCTTGGGCAAATTATTATAGAGTGCGATTGCTAACGATTTTGCATTTTTGTGCAATAGGTTTTTTACCATTGGGATGGGCCTTATTCGAGTTAGATGTAAACAGGGTTTCAACTCTATCTTCCATTGTTTTGGTTTGTTGATCCTTTTGCTCATAGTTTTTGAAATAGTTTATTAAAATTGCTTTATGAAAGTTGTTGTTGTAGAGGTAAAACATTTAGTTCCGTGTATATCAAGTGAGTTGGGTAAATAATTGGTCTTTTAAGGCATTTCTTAATTGCTCGATTTTGAATTATTCTAATATCATTTAAGGTTGTATCATATGTACTACCCCAACAAATTATTCAATAGGTAATGAATGACTGGAAAAGACTAAAATAGACTGATCTCAATGTTTTTTGGTCCAAAATATTGGTAAAATGGCTCAAGCTAAAGAGACTCGAACGAAGTTTCTTTTTAAGGAGAGTTATGTGCGCCTTCCATTTTAAATTTTTGTCCACTGTAACTCCCAGATAGTTTACAATGTCAGTTTGAGTGATTTTTTGACATTCACAGGTATAATTTGAATTTCAACAGGTTTAATTTTCATGTAAATATAATTGATCCAATCCTGTTTAACCAGCTTTTGTAATAGAGAATGTTAAATAGTTGGATTTTTTGGGTTAAGACTAAGAAGGTTTACGTTTAGCCAAATCTTGGTCAACCATAAACCGTTATTGGCTTTTTTAAATACTTCAATCCATGTGTTGGCAGTATATATTAACATAGTGTCATCTGCATATGCTATTGTATGATCAGAGTAGTACTTCAATACTTGCGTACATTTGTTACGAATGGGAACCAGTTAAAAAAATCCGAATAAAATCAGTAGGAATACTGCCATCAATGCCCAAAATTGAGAGAAAAGAGCGATTGTTCAAAATTAAAATAAAAATAGTTGTAATTTTCTAAAAATTGTCAAACTACTTCATTACCCAGAAAAATGTTCAAAGTATATTTTGGAGAAAAGTTTATAATTTTATCTCTAATAGACATTGAGTAATCATTGCTTAAAAACACTCATTTTTTCAAGCTATAAAAATGATTTCCACCAGAGCAGAAGAGTTTCCGGCGAGGACGGAGACACCAATAGCACGAAGATCGGCAGGGGTTGAGTCGTCGGCCACATAGGACAAAAAGAACTCAAAGAATCTGGTGAACTGCTCCATTGGTGGCTCAACGATGGGCAGTGGTAGTGCTCCAAGGTTCCCCAGACAAAGATGAGCGATCGCCGTCATTAGCTATAGGCGGAGAAGGATCACACCTAGAAGAATCTGGGTCAGGGTTAGTCAAAGACGGAGTCCTTAAGTTTGCAACGATAGATTTGTAGGCCGCTTCGCGGCGTTTGGCCTTAATGGCAGTTATTGGTCTCGAAGGAAATAGACCCGCTAGTCTTTGATTAACATTGTATGTGGTTTCAGGGAGAGATACCTCCAAGGTGGCTAATGCGCCAGTCTCGTCCTCATGCCAGAAAAGGTAATTGGCGGAACGTTGATTTTGCAATGCATATTCGTTAGGGTGACGCGAATGTTTGTGGACACCGAGACCACGGAGAGTAGTACATGTGAAAGGACACCAGTCACAAGCGAAAGGCGAAGCATTGTCATCGGGCAGAGCGGTGGCCCTAGGAATCGCGTTCGTGGATGATAACGACGAAGAGCACGAGCCAGCATGTACCGACACACCGAAAATACTCGCGAAAAATGCGAGACACGTACGACAGTTGTAGAGGAAAGATTCTGGGGCAAAACCGTATCGGCGATGGATTGAAAACTTGTTGGCGGACCTTTTTCTTGGGCCAGTCGCATTTCAACACTATTTACCATTTGAAATGTTTGTCCTTTGATACGGATTTGGTCTTGAAGTGGAAATGTTTTCAATGTTCGAGCCATATTAACGAAAAATTCAGTCAACGAATCAGGTGCTGGGTTTTTTGTGGTTGAACTAGTTTCCTTCGAGTTAGATATTTTTCAAGAACTACTGCGGCAGTCGTTTTTTGAGTAGAGCTCCCTGACACTCTCTTTTGGCGAGTGTTTGTGTTGGCCGTGGCGAATGATGACCTTTGTATCTCGCTTGTTAATGGAGTAGTTTACAGAACTGGGATTGTTGTAGGGGCTTGTTCGGGATCAACTACGAGTGGTGAGAAAGTGAGAGTTCTAAAGAAGTCGGTTGTTAGAGGTCGGGTGTTTGATGGGTCCCCCCCATGTCGACTTTGGCCATGACGTAGTCGCGATATACGGGCGCCATGTTGACTTTATCATCGTGGTCTGCGAGGGTTAATAAGGTCACGTGCTATGGTTGAATAGGTCATTATTAGTTGAGAACTACAATTTGATTCTTAATTGGCGGGGATGTATTTAAAAAGAGCGGAACAAAAGCAAGACAAGTTTTCCGATGAAACGATTCACGTGATACCCTATGAGGACAGAGTCAGTTACGATTTTCGCCATTAATTTTGGTTTAGAATGCAAATCAAGCGCAAGTACGAACCTATAATTCATCCAATGCTGAAGCCTAAACTTGAATTGATTACACGGGGGATTTTCGAGAACGTGGATGAATAGGCCTAAAACAGCCCCATGTCGAAATCAGTTAGTATTACTGCAGATTGCAACGTAAGGCTAGGGATGACCGACGGTTCAACGGGGATCACGTGCAACGTTCATTGTACACTTGGCACCTTATTTTCTTCGACCACATGGTCGGTAGGGGAATTTGTAGAGGGAGGGTTGGAGAGGGAATATAGTTTTGGACTTTGTCAACGTGGAAAATTCTCTTATCAGTTCAAACAATGGTAGAGACGTTTATCAGTTCGAATCATGGCAAAGTCGAGTCCTTCATGCCAGTGACGCTCAGTTGACAACTGACACCAAGTTGACGCCTGACACCACGATTACGTCAACAAACTTGTTGCCATATTTTTGGCAGGAAAAACCGGAGGGACGCAAGTGAGCCCTTGGCATCATGTTTACTTTGTGACTGGCGGGGAAATTTGTAGGGGAATTTCATTTCGTGGTTGGAGGATAACGTGAAGAAGCACATGGTCGGTAGGGACGCCATGTTGACTTTCTGCAAAGTGGTCGGCGAGGAGAAACCCAAGGGAGCTGATTCTCCTATTAAGGCCATATTTTCTTCAACCAGATGGTCGATAGGGGAATTTGTAGAGGGAGGAAGAGGGGTATATACATGTTAGGACTTTGTCAACGTGAAAGATTCTCTTATCAGTTCAAATAATGGTAAAGGCGCTTATCAGTTCGAATCATGGCAAAGTCTCTTATCAATTTGATAGGAGCGAAGTTTGATGGCGGGAAATTTGAAACTGACAAACGTGAGCAATGATCATTCAAAACTACAATTGACTCTCAAATCCTGGTGGTGTACTTGAAAAGAGCGGAACTCAGGCTAGTGAAGTTTTCCGATGTACAGATTTACGTGATCCCAATAAGGACAGAGCCAATTAATGTTTTCCCAATTTACATTGGTCTAAAATGCAAATAAGGTGTAAGTACGAACCTATAATTCAACAAATACTGAAACTTAAACCAGAGTACACCATTATCATCTGGCAACATGAACTCATAGAATATTTAAGTTATTTTGATTCTCTCAAAAACTACAACGCGAACTACGGGGTGCGGGAAAACATCTTTGAGGGGGGAAAATGACCGTTTTAAGCCTATTCGCAACGTGAAAAAGGTTTTCACGAAATTTAAGCGGCGTGGATCTGGCTGTCACGTGTTTCAAAAGTTCTTGACGAGGAAATTTGAAATTGCCAGCTTACGGCAATTTTAGGAAATTGGCTTAAAATAACCCGTTTTTTACCTTTCCATGGCTCAGGTGGAAAAATACTTTATAGGTTTAACATACAGCCAAACTAAAACTTCTACGCAGGCATAAGACAAGGGATTGTCAGATTAAATCTATTGTTTAAATTTTTCATCCATTTGCTCAATTTCTTCTTTATCTGCTTAATTATCGATTCGTCTAGTTATTTTACCTTTCATCTGCAAAATATTCCCGTTCATCTACATAAATTTTCAGGTTATTCTTAAATCTTTCTTATTACTGCTCAAACTGTTCTTCAGGGCCGTCGAGAGAGCGGGCAATTTGGTCCATTTTCCCGCGGCCCGTACCTCTCGGGGGCCCGGCCGGGTCTCGACCTTGTTAATTCTAGTGGATAATTGTTGTGAAAATATAAATATAGAATTAAAATTTTTTTTCTTCAACTGAAATTAAAGGGTGGACAGTTGAATTAGCTTTGAAAGAAGCACCCAACCCCTCCCTTCACAATCTTTCACGTCAGCAGCTGATGTAAAACGCTTCAAAGAGGAAATATTTCGCGACTGTTAGCGGTTCCTGTTAATTGTGATTGGCTGTGAGTCATCCCGCACCGGCGTTTCCCCAGTCCCCACGTCCAAACAGTCCGAAATCTCCGCTGCATTTGTACCAGCGATCGTACCAATAGCAAAGGAGCTGAGATTGGCCCAATTGTTTCACCTGCCGGATAAGACTCAGTAACACAAAAATAGGAAAATGCCTTAACACTGTTTTCTTCCCGGGGGGGGGGGGTTATGACATCAACAGCGACATTTTCCAAATAAAAATTCAACGGTCCACTGGCCATTTTACTGACCCTTTAAAACGGTAAAAGGCCGAAAAGAGAATGAAGAGTGGTAGTTTTATAACTTGAGAATTCTCTTAAATTCCTCTTAGTCCCTTTTTCTCCCCTTTTCTCACTAAGCATGAATCACTCAAAGCAAAATATTAACGGGGGCTTAAGTTTTGTTTCTCACGGGAATAACCCTAGGCCATGGAAAAGCTTTATACACTCACATCTTCAAACTTTTCATATTATTGTTCAAACTTTTCATATTATTGTTCAAACTTTTCATATTATTGTTCAAACTTTTCATATTATTGTTCAAACTTTTCATATTATTGTTCAAACTTTTCATATTATTGTTCAAACTTTTCATATTATTGTTCAAACTTTTCATATTATTGTTCAAACTTTTCATATTATTGTTCAAACTTTTCATATTATTGTTCAAACTTTTCATATTATTGTTCAAACTTTTCATATTATTGTTCAAACTTTTCATATTATTGTTCAAACTTTTCATATTATTGTTCAAACTTTTCATTTTATTGTTCAAACCTTTCATATTATTGTTCAAACTTTTCATATTATTGTTCAAACTTTTCATATCATTGTTCGAACTTTTCATATTATTGTTCAAACTTTTCTTTATCAGTACATCTGTTTAATGAGGAAGCAATTTTTATTCATCGTCAGAGTTATTTTCCACAATTTCTTCCACAATAGCTCTTTGTTTAATTAAAAATATATTTATATCCCTATGAAACATTTCCACAAGCCACGTGAAATTGTCATATTGAAAAGTGTGGTGAAACGCCAGCCTTCTCAACCTAGCCTCTTGGGTTCTTATATGTGTTTGTCCCTGTCGAACCGTTTCAAAATCTGCGTAATTTACTCTTCTTATCTCCAGTTCGAATTGTAAAAATTCTTTCAAGCAATTTTTAAAGCTTTCTCTCAGCTCTTGGGGATCAATGGTATCCCCAAAGGCATCCATATTTCAATTTAAAATAAAGCAACATTTTGTCGAAGAGGTCATATTTTATTGAATTGAGTTTATTTTTAAATTATGCATTAAAACGTGCCATAGACACTTCTCACAGTGATACAGGAATATTAATTCTAGGAGAGCGGTCGCTCTCTTAGATAAGACCGCCTTTAATGCTAAAGGAGGGTTCTTTGATTGGCCGAAACTTTTTTCGTATTGTGTTTGCTACTTTGAAATTTTGCCAGTGAACTTCAATTTGGGCCCTAATTTTGTGGTTAAAATTTCAAAGAAATCCAACTAATAGTTAATTCTATAAAGAAAAAAAGTTGTTAAGGGTGGTTTTAGAATCCATAAAATGAATCAGACATTCGGTGAAAAATACTATATTTTTCCATAGACATAACATGGGAATTTTATAGAAAGTAGGAGTCAACCCCACAGGGATAGAAGGAAAACTATTCATTCCATACGTTTGGGAACCATCTTAAATGAAAGAGAACAGTTCAATGTAGCGCCTTTTTTTAGTTTCATTAAGATCAATTAAGTTTAAGTAAGATTTTTATCATTATAAACTCATGCTTCTAGTTACGATATTTTGGGTATTGAAGTTACTGCGTTTTACCACTGTTAGAGACGTGCATTTTAGCCCCAATTTTTTATATTGGACTTACGTTGTTTTTGTCGTGATTCACGCCGTTAGAGGGATATTAAGCAAGAAAAACATGGCGTTTGAGCTCAGGTGCTTGTAGGTAATTGTGGGTGTTTTTAGGTACTTGTGGGTGCTTGTAGGTACTTGTGGGTTCTTGTAGGTACTTGTGGGTGCTTGTAGGTACTTGTGGGTGCTTGTAGGTACTTGTGGGTGCTTGTAGGTACTTGTGGGTGCTTGTAGGTACTTGTATGTACTTGTGGGTACTTGTGGGTACTTGTAGGTACTTGTGGGTACTTGTAGGTACTTGTATGTACTTGTGGGTACTTGTAGGTACTTGTGGGTGCTTGTAGGTACTTGTGGGTGCTTGTAGGTACTTGTGGGTACTTGTAGGTACTTGTGGGTGCTTGTAGGTACTTGTGGGTGCTTGTAGGTACTTGTGGGTGCTTGTAGGTACTTGTGGGTGCTTGTAGGTACTTGTGGGTGCTTGTAGGTACTTGTGGGTACTTGTGGGTGCTTGTGGGTGCTTGTAGGTGCTTGTAGGTACTTGTGGGTGCTTGTAGGTACTTGTGGGTGCTTGTGGGTACTTGTGGGTACTTGTGGGTGCTTGTAGGTACTTTTGGGTGCTTGTAGGTGCTTGTGGGTGCTTGTGGGTGCTTGTGGGTACTTGTAGAAACTTGTGGGTACTTGTAGGTACTTGTGGGTAATTGTTGGTGCTTGTAGGTACTTGTGGGTGCTTGTGAGTGCTTGTAGGTAATAGTGAGTGCTTGTAGGTACTAGTGAGTGCTTGTAGGTACTTGTGGGTACTTGTAAGTGCTTGTAGGTACTTGTGGGTACTTGTAGGTACTTGTGGGTACTTGTGGGTACTTGTGGGTACTTGTGGGTACTTGTAGGTACTCGTGGGTACTTGTAGGTACTTGTGGGTACTTGTAGGTACTTGTGGGTACTTGTAGGTACTTGTAGGTACTTGTGCGTGCTTGTGGGTACTTGTGGGTACTTGTGGGTGCTTGTGGGTACTTGAGGGTGCTTGTAGGTACTTGTGGGTGCTTGTAGGTACTTGTGGGTGCTTGTGGGTACTTGTGGGTGCTTGTGGGTACTTGTGGGTACTTGTGGGTGCTTGTAGGTGCTTGTGGGTGCTTGTAGGTACTTGTGGGTGCTTGTAGGTACTTGTGGGTACTTGTGGGTACTTGTGGGTACTTGTGGGTACTTGTAGCTACTTGTGGAAAACTCAGGGAAGTATATGGGGAAAAGCCTGGAAATCAGAGGGAAATTTGTTTTCCAAAGGTTGTATGAACCTTGTTATGGAACATATCTTATAAACTTTTGGTTTTAGTTGTTTTACCAGGGAGCGATATTTAGTTTACTAGGGAGAAGGTATAAGATGCCTAAGTATTCGCGCACCATAGACCCAGTCACACTTTCAAAAGACAAGGGGGGACGTAAAAGAGGCCGGGATATTTCACCTCTCCTCAGTCGCAAAATACGTAGTTTTCGTAATTCGCGTCGCGTTTTCGTGAGTTTTCTGGTCCGTGACCAAATAAGCATTTTTTAAACAGGACATTAGGCCAGCGACTTTCCTGACTTGGAATAAATAAACTGGTCCGTGGCCATTGACCAGAGCACGTCGTCTGCTAAACTAAAGAAGTGGATAATTAAAATATTAGAATTTTAATGTGTGGAGTCTGGTTACCCTTGACCTTTCTTAGTAGTCTCGTGGACCACTGACCCCCCCCCCTCCGATTTAATTTTTAAACTGGTCATTTGCCCTGTGTCACCGTCTTATTTCCCACGCTGGTGCGAGTTGCTTTGCGTTGTCGAGTGCGTGATGGAGTCGGCTATGCCTGGAGTCCCAACCTTGATGAAGAGAGGAATGGAGTGGAAACCCCCATACCTATAGCGTTGCCTGTGTACCCCCACCTACGGCGCCATAGTCCTCCCAGCATCCTTAGCGGTTAGGTAGGGTCGTACTGGACGAAATTGTAAAGGGCGCTCCCTCTATCTTCAAAATAGATGCTAGTTCGCATACAAATGAAATGGCTCTACGCGGCAGCACTTAGCAATCGCCTACCGAAGGGTAGGGGCGTGCGCGAGGTACATTGGGAGAGATACGGTGCTGCAGGTCGCCCATGATAATTACAATAAGAATACAAACTTTTAATGATTTACTTTTTTTTAAAGTATCATTATAAATAAATGTCTGATTGAGCTAAAGTTATGGTCCCCTTTATATATGATTCTGCTTAGTGCAGATTATGAAAATGTAAAACAGTTTCTTAACATTCTTAATTAAAATGAAGACTGAAGGAACAGATATTAATCAAAAATGACTTGATTAGAATCAAGACCTAAAAAGTATCGATAAGACTGAGGTTATCACATGTCTGAAGGATCAGATATTAATTTTTCTTTTTAATTGAAACTTAATTGCATGCTTAAGAAAAACAACATTCCATTACCGTTTTCCGTTGAAATAAATTATTTTACTGGTAATCAATTTCAAAAATTTACTTATCTCGGCTTTTCGACCACAATTCCATTCCCCGAAAACATTTTATCATTACATTAATTACTTTTGGGAGATAACGAGTCAAAATAACGTATAAAACAATAAAAAACTGTAATAGCGGTCTGTTTAGCCATGACAACAACCTTTTAAAAGTTACAAGCACTATATAACCCTTTCGAGACAAACAGGACCTGAGCAAACTATAGCTTAACCTGCTACTAGTACGACCAGGGAGAATTGATGTAAACTGGAGTTGAAATTTCATCATGTGCGACCTGCGGCCCTGAAACTCTCCCATAGTCCCAGTGTGTGTAGAACATAATTTTTTCACTGTTATCTGTCAAAATCAATCTTTCTAGGTAGTGTCGCCTCCTCACTTGAATTTTTCATGATATATTAAGGTTCGAACGAACAAAATTCTAGATTACTATTTTCATTACCATGTCTCTCTTCTAACTTGAAGGAAACTTTCCTCTCTTTTTGCTGCTCATTACCGGTGCCATTCCCTTGACTTTCTGTTCGGTATAACTACTATCATGAGTTTATTTATTTCAAACCAAAATATTAAAAAATGGATTCTTTTTCCTTTTGTGCTACTTGGAATTTACAAATGTATATAACGTCGTGCCGTGCCATATCAAATAGTCCCTAACCATTGTTAGAAACTAGAGAGAGAAATTGGGCAGTAACACTGATCATGCCCTGAACTATGAAAAAGAACAATATGACTATTGACTAAAGTACACTTGATATTACATCATTTTGCAAAACCGCGATTAAAAATCTTACTGTCCCTATTGAATTTGGCGCCTTTGGTTTTAGAATAATTAAAATGTTCCACTGCGAAGCGTGCCGGTCTCTAAAGGGGATGTAACGTCTTTAGGAACCTTTTAAAACGCAAAACCATACACGTACTCTTTCAAAAGTAATTAATGTAATGATAATGTAATTTTTGAAATTGATTACCAGGAAAATAATTTATTTCAACGGAAAACAGTAATGGAATGTTGTTTTTTTCTTAAGCATGCAATTAAGTTTCAATTAAAAAGAAAAATTAATATCTGATCCTTCAGACAAGTGATAACCTCAGTCTTATCGATACTTTTTAGGTTTTGATTCTAATCAAGACATTTTTGATTAATTTACTTATTAAGAGGTTTTCAACCACGATCTTGATTTACATATTTACACTTTGTTTTCTTATCCTAAAACTTCTTTTAGTTTATCGTCCAAATATCTAATTTATAGATGATCAATTTTAACGCGTTTAAAAAGAATGATTTTTTTCTAAATTGATCAATTAAAATTAATCTAACGTCCAATTTTCCACTAATAAAATTTGGTACAGAATTTGTATAAAATTAAAAAAGGTCATTTACATTGTTTGTATCTACAGCTTTAAAATATATAGATTTAAAACGGGTCTTTTTCCGTTGAAACAGGTTTATTTTCTCTATCTCCATAGGGAAATTATTATAAGCACTTTGTATTCTTTTTATAGGATTTAATAAAACCTTGTTGGAATTTCCAATATAAAACGGCTTAAAATCGCAGAGATTGTTTCGCGGTAAATGAAAATATATTTTTTCTAACAAAATTTTACAATCTATATGAGCTTATTTAAAAAACTCATATCCAGGTACGATAATCTATTTCTAACCGATAAAAGACTTTGTTCATTCAAAATATCAATTCTGAGAGAGCGGCATCTCTCTTAGATAAGACTTCATACTGCGTTTAATGTATAAGGGTGGTTCTTTGATTGGTTGTAACTTCTTACCTCTCCGAGTGACGTATGTCACGTAGAGGTTCTTTAACGATCGTGTGTGTGTGTGTCTGTCTGTCTGTTGTTACACCCACGTTACCGCGTTCGCAGTTTCCAAATCGGAGCAAACGGGTTCGCCATTTCCGAACTGCTTTCACAGTCACGGAAATGGCTCCTCTATTTGAGTTCTCACACCACCATCTTCTGGTCTTTGTCCATCCCACACGAACACCAGTCTGTTCTTACTGGCTTCTAATCACCACCATCTTCTAGTCTTCGTCCATTCGACTTGGACACCAGTCTGTACATACTAGCTTCCAATCCCCACCATCTTCTGTTCTTTGTCAATCCGACATTGACACCAGTCTGCACTTACACTGGCTTCTAACACCACCATCCACTGGTCTTCCGTCTATTACACATAGACACCAATCTGTATCATTGGCTTCTACTCCATTATCATCGTTTGGTATTAGGATATACGCGTCGATCAGCTAGGGTTACGAGAAACGTCTAGCCTCCCTAAGGTGGGATCGCCACCAAAGGTTTTCGCAATTGCGCTTTTTCCTTACTATTATAATGGAAACGAATCGTATATATACCCCAAAATTTGAAGAAAGCGGGCAAGAGGGTTACCCTTCACTTTAAACGTCAATATTAGCAAAGTTTGAGATGATAATAGGTATTACTTTATTTTAAACGATTTAACTATTATTAATGTTAATTATTGAAGATTAAAATAATTAAAAATAATTATATTTATTTAAATATTAAAGATAAACCTCTCGTGCAAAGAGAGAGATTATCATTGCCTCCTATATCTACCAAGGCCCGTGCATGCGATATATTTCCTTCATTGCCTCCTATATCTATCAAGGCGCGTGCATTGTGATATATTTCATTCATTGCCTCCTATATCTATCAAGGCCCGTGCATTGCGATATATTTTTCAAAACAACAACAAAAATGGGAAGCTCCTCTCAGAAACATAATAATTTCATTTCTCTATATGAAATTAAAATATGGATAATATTGCGTTCCTTCTTTAATGGTATGAATCCTTGCCTGTCTATTAATATTTTACGTAGGAGTAATACGTTTTTAGCGAAGTCTAGAGAGGATAAACATAAGCGAGATTGTTTCGAAAAAAAAAATACTGCTCCCACTAATGGGTTTATACTCCTTGTTACTGTTGTATAGAGTAATCATGATAAAATCTTAAAAAATTACGAGAGGACAGACCTTTTTTATCCTCTTGTTTTATTCTTAATAAGAATATAAAACATTTATTTTGTATCAAAAAATATTTTTTGGTGCTAAGATTGCTTTAAAAAAATCCAAACGGTTAGGCATTGGTAAAAAAAACTAATGATATTTTTCAAATCTAATGAGATAACGCCCACCTATTTGAAAATTGCCCTTTTTTATCCGCGGGAGCCATTCTTAATGAGAATTTCGATGCTAGTAGGTTGTCAATTAAACTATCGGTATATTATTGTTGTTGGGAATTGGATATTAAGTCAAATTAAGTGGTTCTAAAGAGCCAGCAGGTTTTTGCCGCTTCTTTTTGTGAGTATTTGATTTTTGTATGTAAAATGGAGGAAGATAATGTTGAGAGTAAGGATGAAATGCCGAAGCGCAAAGCGCGGGAAAGGATGAGGGCAAAAAAGTCGACGTTTTCATTGGATACTTAAGTTTATATAATCTTCTCGACACGGAGAGGTAATATTTTGGTTTTCCCAACTTGTTGTCTGTGTGTTCGTCCATTGTTACACTAGTGCGTCGCGTTAGCAGTTAGCCTTGTGTTGATGTGTTAAGAAATCATACAGAACCTTAATATTCCCTTTTTCCATAATATAAAGTGAATATGTGCAAGTATGTTTCGTAATTATGATGCCTTTAGTAGTTTTGTAGCTTGAAAGCTCTGTTTTATTTTGATAAGGAAATTTTTTAATATTATTATTTAAAATGGCTGTTTATATATTTCTTAAGCTATACTACATCTGTATATAGAATAATCCGTGCTTTTGTTATTAGAAGAAGAACGCTAAGGCTTACACTCTGGTGGTTACATCAAATATTAACCGTAATAGGCCTAGTGAACAAAAGAGTGTATAATTGAGGCCCAAGGTGTAGTAAACTATGGGGTTTGATTTTCGTGTCTGTATTGAAGAGACATTAACGGTTCAGAGTGAGCCGAAAGTTAAATACACATTTAAATAATCAGGTTTAGATATTATAATAAAAGAAAAGATCATGGTGGCAATTAGACCAGTGAAAGAGCTAATGTTAAACGGGTAGTACCTACGGAGTGTTCATTTTTTTTATGGTGCGCAAGACTTTCAGTGCGTCTAGCCACAAATCAGCTTTGGTATTATTTAAGGTTAACACTCATGTTGGCAAACTAAGAGGTGAGACGAGACGATAGTGTTTAGAAAAACCAAGAAGTTCCCAGGTTCCCGTTTAAAGGACTTATTGTCCATGACTAGCAATATTTACCAGGTGATCCATGGCGAAGTAAGGATAGACTCAGAGTTGAATACAGCAGACATTTTATTAAGCGTTTAAAGAAAACAATAAAACAGGTTTTAACGCGAACACGGACTAGACTGCCCCCGTTACAGACGGAGGCGGGGGTTTTTATTCCCGCGAAAACGTTTTTAATCAGTTTGACAGCAGTGGTGCTTAAGGCGCCACTTCGGGACAATTTAACATTATACAAACATAAATATAAAAAATGAAAAATGAACAAAGCAGACGACGCGGTTTTTCCCCGGGAAGGTGGTGCTTGGTGTGGACGTTTACAAACTTATTCTTATTATCCTTTAGCTAGGAACTTAGTTTTTTGAGTTCGATTTGAATTTAAAGATCGAATTTCTTCGGAGGTTTGATTAGATGTTTTGAACGGCGAATTTTTGGCGTAGCCGTTGGAGGGTCTTCTTGAGGTAGTTTATGTGTTTGGGAAGACAAGGTTTTCCTCGGAGGAGGAGTTAGGTTCTTTGTATTCGTTGGCGTAGTATTGGAATGTGACGTACTAGGTTGTTCCAATATTGGACTAGTGAATACTTGTTTTTGAGTATAGCTGCGATTCATTGAGTTAGGTAATTGTACCGTTTCTTGGGTCGCAGGTGCAATTCTTTCTAGTATTTGGCCTAAATGTCTTCTCCAAATCATGTGTTCTTGAGTTTCTAAGCGATATGACAGTGGTCCGGTTCATTCGATTATTTTGGCAGGTGTCCAGCTAGGTTTTGTGTACAGTAATCTCTTGCGTAAACGGTAACACAAATATCAAAAGTCTTATTGCTGGAAATTTTCTTTGAAGAACTTGCGAGGTTTGTTGCGATCGTACTTTCGGAATGATGTCCGGCTTCATGAGCGTCAGACGTGTTCTTAGAGATCGGTTCAAGAACATGTTAGCGGGAGTTTCCCGGGTTGTGGAATGTGGAGTATTTCGGAAGGTCATTAGGAAATCGCCCAATTGTTGTTGGATGGACGTTGAACAATGTGAGTGTTTCATTTCAATTTCAGCGTCTGGACGAATCTTTCCGCGAGTCCATTAGTTGAAAGATGAAAAGGCGCGGAGAATACGTGTTTAATTCCGAAATTTTTCGCGAAGTTTTCAAATTACAAACTGGTAAAACAGGGTCCATTAACGCTGACAAGACATTCATCTGATCCGTATCTTAAAAAGATGTTGGAC
Source organism: Phalangium opilio (assembly GCF_054372755.1). NCBI lineage: Eukaryota > Metazoa > Arthropoda > Arachnida > Opiliones > Phalangiidae > Phalangium > Phalangium opilio. The sequence continues at coordinate 409,510 of NW_028324240.1, read as the reverse complement.
AAGTTCGTAATAGTTTGTTCTGACGTAGACGTTTTTGGAAATATAAACTTCCGGCCATTTTGAGTGAGCGTCGACTTCGACGAAAAACATATGACATGTACCCTTTGAAATGGTCTATCTGCATGTATCCATGGATGCAGAGGGCTTTGGCGTGATTTTTACTGAGTAGTTGACATTCCGAGCAGGATTTCACCCGGCGTTCTAAATCTTGGTCTATCCCCTTCCAATAGACGTAACTACGGGCTATCGATTTCATGCCAACAATTCCCGGGTGAGGTCAATGTAGTTCTTCTAGTACCTTGGGTTGACATTTTCACGGAATAATGACTCGCATTCCTCGCAATAGACAATTTTGAGTAACGGTCAGATCTTCTCGCTTAGGGAAATGTAATTGTAGATCTACCTCCTCCTTCGGTAAATTTGGCCAACCGTTTAAGATATAGTCCAAAACTTTGGATAAAAGTGGATCACAGCGTGTTTCTTTGTATCATGACTAGTAATGGGCAAACAGCTGAGTTGCTGAAAGTTAAATAGGTCGGCGCCATCAGTGGTGTCTCGTACCGTAACGGGTACCGGAAGGCGCGAAAGAGCATCGGCATTAGCGTGACCAGAACCTGGTTTGTATTTAACTTCGTAGTCATGAGCAGCGAGCATAACCGCCCAACGTTGCAGTCTCGACGCGGCCAAACCGGAAGACCGGAATGGTGTCCAAAGATCTTCGTTAAGGGACGTTGATCCGTGTAGAGTGTCAAATGACGACCGTAGAGGTATGCGTGAAATTTCTTGATGCCGAAAATTATCGATAAAGCTTCCTTTTCAACCTGGGCGTCAATTTGCTCGGTTTTCGTCATTTTTCTCGAAGCGTAAGCGATGCAGCGCTCATTTCCATCAGGCAAGAAATGAGCCAAAACGCAGCCAAAACCATAAGGTGAAGCGTCGTAGGACAGAATCAGAGGTAAATTAGGCGTATAATTTACGAGGACGTGATCGGAAGTTAGTTCGGTCTTAATCGCTTCGAAAGAAGTGTTACATTCTTCGGTTCATGGAACATTTCCACGGTTCGTTCTTGTTCAACAGTTTGTGTAAGGGATGCAATTTCATGCTGATATTTGGGATGAATTTGCCATAGTATTTAACTAAGCCGAGAAAAGAACGTTATTGTAAAATGTCCGTTGCAATAGGTGCATTGTGAATTTCCTTTATTTTCTTGGTATTTGGGTGTAAACTTTTAGAGTCAATTGTATGTCTCAAACATTCCAGGGATTCGACAAAAAATTTGCATTTGTCTTTCCGGGCTTTTAAGCCAAAATCTTCTAACCTTTGTAGGGTTTTCCAAGTGCGCGTCATCTGTTTCGCCATTGATGAGAATATTATTCTGGAAGTTGCTGACAGCATCTAAGCTAGATAATACTTATTTGAGAGCTTTCTGGAAAATCGCCGGAGATGAAGCTATCCCGTAAGCCAATCGGTGGACCTTAGAGACCTTTGGAGGTGTTGATTGTCAACAGTTTACTTGTTTCATCATCTACCACGATTTGCATAAAGGTCTCACTGAGGTCTATTTCAGTGTATCGAGTGCCTTGTGTTAACTTTTCGAACATTTCTTCAATTCGCGGTATTGCATGTTGATCTATTTGTAAAGACGGATTGACGGTTACTTTATGGTTCCCGCAAAGGCGAATGGAGCCGTTAGGCTTAAAGATAGGGATTACTGGAGTAGCCCAGTCACTGAAGGCTACTGGAGTAATTATTTGTTCTTTATCCAAGCGTTCTATTTCCTGATAAACCTTTGGTCTAAGAGCGTAAGCATCATTTCGGGCTTATCACCGTCACGAAGATGAAGGTGCATAGGCTTCAAAGGTTGCCAATTTGCCGATGGAAGAACTGAAGACTTCCTTAAGTTTTTCCAGAATGTCCTTTAGCTTGTGCGGTTGTTCATTGAGAGACAAACAAGAGACGTGGTTATGAGATAAAGTCAAATTTTTCAAGTCTAATTTGAGTTTACTAAGCCAGCTTCTACCGAACAGAGGTATTTTGGGAAATAGCAGTGTTTGTCTTGAATTTCGAGCTTGTCTTAACAATACAGATATATTCGTTGGTTTCAAATATACTACCTTTTCCGTGATAATTTAATCAGGAATATGACCTACTAACGGTGGGGTGGCGTAGCGGTTAGCGCTTTCGCCTCGCAGCAAGAGGATCCCGGGTTCGATCCCGGACTGTGGCACTGGGTGAAAATCTGGGAACAAATCCTTCTGCGTAGAGTTTGCAAGTTCTCTCCCCGCCTGTCAAAGGAGTTTTCCTCCGCGGTCTAACCCGGTTTCTCCTTTCCATCAAAACTTGCAGAGGTTAACGGTAATAGTTAGTATAGGGCGCTGTCGGTTAGCTATGGCATAGTGGCTAGCCACCACCCCTCTATGCATTGTAAAGGGACCCACCTGTAAACAAGCCCAAGGCTTAGTGTGGAAATCCCTTCATAGGCAAAGCTTAGATTATTATTATTATTATTATTATTATTATTATCGTGTTTTTGAAGTACACTTAAATATTGTACTGTTCTTCAGGCTGTATCAGTTTACAATTCTCATACCAGGATAGAAAAATAATTCGGGAAAGGTTATTTTATTTCGGAAGTAGATAATTGTAAACAGTAAATTTTTGGAAAAGGCATATTATAATTCGAGAAAGGTTATTTTATTTCGGAAGTAGATAATTGTAAACAGTAATTTTTTGGAAAAGGCATATTATAATTCGAGAAAAGTTATTTTATTTCGGAAGTAGATAATTGTAAACAGTAATTTTTTGGAAAAGGCATATTATAATTCGAGAAAGGTTATTTTATTTCGGAAGTAGATAATTGTAAACAGTAATTTTTTTGGAAAAGGCATATTATAATTCGAGAAAGGTTGTTTTATTTCGGAAGTAGATAATTGTAAACAGTAATTTTTTGAAAAGGCATATTATAATTCGAGAAAGGTTATTTTATTTCGGAAGTAGATAATTGTAAACAGTAATTTTTTGGAAAAGGCATATTATAATTCGAGACAGGTTATTTTATTTCGGAAGTAGATAATTGTAAACAGTAATTTTTTGGAAAAGACATTATAATTCGAGAAAGGTTATTTTATTTCGGAAGTAGATAATTGTAAACAGTAATTTTTTTTGGAAAAGGCGTAACATTGTTAAACCAATTCCAAAATATTACTAACCCAAGTCTAACCAAACGAAAAAAAACCTAACCAAACCTGACTTAATACTACTTAGTTGAAATAATCAACTTTAACCTAACCAAATTATCCATATCTGACCTAGTTCTTTTTGAGTTCATATAACCCAGCTGGGCCAGCTTACACCGTAATAAACAACTATAGTTTTTCGCATATCTGTTTTTCCGCTCTTTAGAGAACTGCTGTAACGGTACGCCGTGTTTACGAGAACCGCTGTATCGGTAATTGCTGTAATGGGTAAAGTGCCATTTCGGGAACCGCTATTTAGAGAACTGCTGTTATGAAGACCGCTATTATGAAATCCGCTCATAAGTGAACTGCTCATATGAAGGCTTCCCATACCATCACCCTCTAAAACGTAGAGTAAAGGCAAGTTCTCACTTGGCAAATAGTCGCGACGAATTAATTTTTCGCGTGGCGAAAAAAACCGGCGATAATTTAGTCGCTGTGGGAGAGGTTCTCATTGGGCGCGAAATTTTAAAAACGATTCAGCCGGCCGAGCCCTTTTTTATGCATCTTAAGCCTAAAAAGTCAAACTTTAACAATTGACCAAATGGATATTTCAGTCGAAAATTTCAATAAAATTAACTTGGTTATAGTTAACGTATTATTGGTTTATGGCATATATAATAAGTTGATCTTCCAAAAACCGAGACGGTTTTGGGTCAAGGATATTTTTCAAAAAAGACAGGAACAGGGCTATTTGAATAACCTTATTCGAGAAATGAGGCATCATGACCGAGAAAGTTTTTTCAAGTAAGTATTGTGAACTGTATGTTTTATCTATCATATTGTTTTTATAATGATATCTAATTCACTACCATTTGCTGTAGGTTTTTCCGAATGAATCCAGAACAATTCGATGCTATACTTAACATGGTTAGGTGTAGGATCGAAAAGAAAAATACCCGGTTTAGAAAAGCCATTTCTGCAGAAGAACGTCTTGCTCTTACGTTGCGGTACTCTTATAATTAAAAATGTGGCTTTCAGATCATGTTACATATAGTATCTGTATTTTTAGCTTCCTTGCCAGTGGTGATATGCAAATTAGTCTTTCGTTCGGTTTTAGACTGGGGAGATCAACCATTAGCAATATTATTAATGAAACGTGTCATGCCCTTTGGGATGCGCTATCGCCAGCAGATTTGTCTCTCCCAAGTTCTGTGAATGAATGGTTAAAAATAAGTTCAGGTTTTGAAATATGTGGAATTAGCCACACTGTTTGGGAGCCATAGACGGGAAGCACATTGTAATTGACTGTCCAGCTAAAAGTGGATCGAAATTCTTCAACTACAAAGGAACCTTCAGCGTGATTTAAATGGCTATTTGTGATTCGCTCTATCGTTTCACTATGGTAGATAGGGGAGGTTTGGGAAGCCAGAGCGATGGAGGGGTATTTTCCAGATCCAACTTTGGAATGTAGTTAAAACAAGAGAGGCTAAACCTTCCGATGGAAAAACGGATGCCAAACTCGGAAATTTCATTATTTTTTCATTGGGGATGAAGCCTTCCCTCTTATGGAGAATCTAATGCGTCCTTACCCAGGACGATTTTTAGATTTTACTACGAAAATTTACAACGACAGATTAAGCAGTGCCCGTCGTACTATTGAAAATTCTTTTGGAATTATGGCAGCAAGGTGAAGAATCTTTCGAAGGCCGATAAAACGCTCCAAAGAAAATATTGATAATATCATCAAGGCTTGTGTTGTGCTACACAATTTTATGCTAACTGATGAAATTGGTAAACCTGTACATCGTGGCAAATACAATGCACCAGCGTTCGCGTATTCTGAAGACAGTGATGGGAATATAATTGATGGAGAGTGGAGGAACGAAATTTTAGGAGAAGATTTGCTGCGTGATATTAACATGCCTGGACCAAATAGGCCTAAAAAGAGAGCTGTTGTTGTTAGAGATCTATTGGCGAAATTCCTTCACACAGATGGCAAAGTGCCTTGGCAAGATGCTTACGTTTTAAGATCCTAAAATCGATATTTATACGAATACCTTATGAATATGTTAAAATCATTTAATGTGAAATAAATTACCGTTTCTTTAAAATTTCACTCGCCAAAAATAAAGGGAAGAAATCGCGTGTTATAAAATGGCTGAAATGTTTTTAATTATGGTTCTCCTCATCCTCTGCTTCTTTATAAAATATTGTTTCAATTTGAAATCTAACGTTTCTTTGCCTCTTGGTGGGCGGGCTGCGAAACCGTCCCGCTAGACTGGAAAAATAAAGTTCAACTTCATCTTTTGGAAGTGGCGGTTTTGGAGTAGTAGGAGGAACAAGTTTCGATATATTTTCCTTTGCAAGTGAGACCAGAGATGACAATTCAGATTCCATTTTTCTTTTCCGACTTGCCGAAGACAATCGATGCATTTTATCATCATATACATATTGTATTTTATCATCATATAAATTTTGTATTTTACCATCATCTAGCTTCTGTTGTTTATCATCCTCACCTTTTGAATATCATCATGATCCACCTTTTGAATTTCATCATCTTCCACTTTTGAATTTCATCATCTTCCACCTTTTGAATTTCATCATCATCCACCTTTTGAATTTCAACTTCATCATCATCCACCTTTTGAATTTCAACTTCATCATCATCCACCGTTTCTATAAATTCGTTTAAGATAGAAGATCTAAAAACCAATTTTTTATTAAAAGTTAAAAAAAACCTTTGAAAAAGTATAACATACTCTTGAAAAATTTCACGAATATTGCTTGGTGATTCAGGGTTTATATCCATTACATTATTAGTAATCGATTTTAGTAGCTTATCTGCTACGTCACCGTCACCGTGTTGTTCAGTAACCAGAACAGTGTCATCGAGGGAACAGTTTGAAGTTGATCTTTGTAGAAATTTAAGTCATTATATAGTTCAACTTAACAAAAAATGGTGCAATAAAATATCTTAAGAAATTAAGTTTTTAAGTACTCTCTGCAATATAAGGAACGACCCAAGACACTTTCCATAAGTGTAAAAAGTTTCCATTTAGGAGGTTTAGATGCTTCAACCCCAGTTCCACTCCTACATTTAACGTCTTTCTCTTTTTTGAGCCTCATAAAGGTGTCTCTTAACCCTTTCCATTTCATTTGTGCCTCTTTTCCTGAAAAGGAATAGTTTTTGATTTTAGATTCGTTAGCAAAGATGTCAATTAGTAACTTACTTGTTATTCCCAAAAGATTGGCTACTATATCCCATCGGTTTTCTTTCTTCCGTGTATCTTTATATTCGGCATCAAAGGGGTTGTATAAAAATCGATGTTTTTGTATTTCTTCCACAAACTGTTCATTGTCAATTTTAGTTGTTTTCTTGCCCTTTCTAAAAGACTTTTTTGATACATCCATATTTATCTAATAATAACATAATCAATTTTAGTTAGCGTACGTATTTCACTCTTAAAAACTTAAATTAGAAGCATCAAAACTTGCCTAAACTTATCTCTTCGTTATTTCACAAGTGACAATAGGCAAAAGCTTAAAATTGGCGTGACGCGCGCTAAGCTCGAACCCCGGAATCTGAGACGGAACGTAGTACACTCCCCCTTCCCACTGCCTGAACCTGATTGGCTGGAGTCTTTTTTCGCCGAGCGTTTAGCGAAAAAAAATAGAACAGTCGCTTTGGAACTCTTTGGGACGATTTTGACGGCGAATAGAGGAAAATTCGCTCATTTTAGTCGCGGGTATTAAGTCGCGTGGCGAAAATGCATTTTTTCGCCAAGTGAGAACCGGCCTTAATTCTTTTATCTCTTGGAAGCCACAATGAACCGAAACGGAGATGACGCCTAGTGGTTTAACTGATTCTTTCGTATATGTTGAGAGTTTCTTTCTTGATGGTTTCAAAGGACTATGTTGAAAGATCTTATCGTAGATAGTTTTGGGAAGTACAGAAACAGTGGCTCCTGCATCCAGTTCCATTGATAAAGGTTTCTTATCAATCTGCAGATATATCATGATGGGAGAGTCATCTCCATGAGTTTCTGAATTTATTGTGCACAGATGTCCTCGAAAGGAATTGTCGTCTTTATTTTCGGAAACGATTTCGTTTGTTTCCGAACCGAGCGAATAAATACTTGTTTTTTTACGTTGAGAATTTACGAGAGGTAAATTCTGAGAGCAAGCACGTTGAATATGACCGTGACGTTTGCATCTGTTGCATTGGGCGCGTTTAAAACGACAAGAGACCTCCGAGTGATCATTTCTCCAGCAACGGAAACAAGCAGGTCCACCTGTTTCACCCCCTCCAAAACGAGAGGACGGAGGCCTTTGTGAGGGCGAGGCAGTAGAGCTGGGCGGACGGTGTAAAGAACGGTTACCGCCGACGCGGAGAGCGTGTTCGTTGTTTCCCGTAACGGAACCATGAAGTTCGACGGAGTCTTTGGCTGCTGTTTCCATGGAGACAGCGATCTCGACAGCTTTGTGGAAGGTTAAGGCATTTTCCGACAAGAGACGTTTCAATATGCCTTCGTTGACCAAACCCGAAACGAATTTATCCTGTAAAACATCTAGGTTTGCGCCAAAATCACACCGAACAGACAACTGTTTCAGTTCCGCGACGTACGCGGACACGGGCTGGGAAGCCGATTGCCGGCAGCGATTGAACCGAAAGCGTTCCGCGACGAGCAAAGGCTTAGGGAATAAATGAAGCCGATAGTTATTTTGAGTTCGGCCAAAGTCTTACTTGAAGGCGCTGCAGGAGCCGTGATATTACGTAACAAGGTGTAGGTACGAGATCCTAATAAAGTGAAAAACGTGGCCACCTGTTAATCGGCCGGAATATCGTGAGCGATGAAAAGAAGTTCCACGCGTTCCATATAGGTGGGCCAATCACACGCAGTGGAGTCGAAAGGTTCGACGAGCATAGACAAAGCAGCCGCCATTTTGATCCGTAGCGATAGGGTTTAGTCGGTACGGAATCTCCGTCGCAAGTTTTTATGACTTTGTTGCTGATACTTTTATAACGAGTCGATCGAGTATTAATTAGAGCCGGATTAATAACTTATACTTTTGAGTTCTTTGTTTAATTAAAGACAGTTTATTAAGGCTTAGTTACATAGAAGTTAATACTGATAATCTGCTTTGGGAAAAGCATTAGGCTGAACCTAATGGAGGCTAGAGCGCGACTGAAATTTGCTTCGGGGAGAACTGTTTTCCTTACTAGAGAGAGAGAAGCCAGAGCTTCTGAAGATGGAGAGGCTGGCGGCATCTATACGTTACAAACATAACACAATCCTTGTCCCAAAGTTACGGACTGGTTTTGCCGACTTTCCTTACCTACATTTTTTCTATCGACTAGAGGCTTTTCACCTTGGAGACCTGCTGCGAATATGGGTATGGTCCAGCAGGAAAATCACTACCTCTCACTCGAATTTTCAAGGGCCGACGGGAGCGCTCAGAACACCGGAAGAGGCGCGGTGCTTTACGAAAACACCATCCCTAAATAAAGCTTAGGTGTTCAACGTGAAATTTACGTAAATCTGGGTCAGGTCCAACGGAAATGGAGCCTTTACGACTAATCGCGTGATGTAATTCGTCAATAGAGGCAGGGAAGTATGTTGGCATATTAAGAGGCTTTTATATGAACGAAGTGTTATCAGGAGCTGATACGGATGAAAAGAGTGAACCAAATGTTGCAGATACGGCTTCCGAACTGGGCACCTCAGAGACTGGATCATATGGGTCCAGGATCAATTTGGACAACCTTCGGCGATTGTTTTTATAGAGTCTGGTGCTGGGCATACTGACGGCGCTTGGCCGCCGGACGGGAACTTGACAGTGGGTGGCTATTTTCGATTCGAAAAGCAATCTATCTGGAGCTCGGCAATGTCGGACAATATTTCTCCAGGAACGGTCAGGACCCTGGTAGCCAATACTTGAAATTCCGCCGGAGTTGTGGGATTTGTACCATACGCCGTGAAGTAACCCCTTAAGTCCTTGGAAACATCGGTATCGGAGCAAGTGGACAGCGACGGAAGAAATGGAACGGGCGTATCCAGTGGAATATCAGGTGCAACTTGACCAGAGAGAGGAAAGCTAGAAAATAATAGGGTATCAGGAGTAGATGATAACCGGAGTGTGCCAACAAGATCAATAAAGGCTTGATCTCAACGTTTCGCCTTGATTGCCGTAACAGGTCGTTAAGTAAACTGAGCAGCAAGCTTCATGTTGATATCCGAGGTATGTAGCGGAAGGGATGCCTCTAAGAGGGCCAATTGCCGGGTCTTGTCCTCGTGCCAATAGCGGTACTGACCCGTACGCTGGTTAATAGATGCATATTCAGCGGTATGTATGGAGTGTTTATGAACTCCGACACCTCGAAGTGTCTCAGAAGTGACGGCGAACCAATAACACGAATATACTGGTCCAGATGGGCTTAGCGCTGATTCTACTGGTAACGTTGCTGGTTTACATGAGCGAGCATGACTGAAAACCGCAAAGATACTAGTGAAAGTCCTGAAACAAATGCGACAAACATAAGTAATGTCCTTAGAGGTAAGTCCATGTGAATTAGCATGGGGAAGGGTGAGTCGCGAAAGTTTTTGGGCACCGCGGACACTGCGCAAAACCGTCAAGCGGATATGTAAACTGAAACATTAAAGATTAAGTTATAAAGTATACCCGAATTGCGCGAGAAGAGAAAACTAAGTTAAGATAAACTAAGCGGTGTAGTTCACGCGAGACTATAAGCGTTCTACTTGCCGGCGATATACAGAGCAGTTAAAAGATGAAGCTTCGTGGTCAATAGAGTATGTAGTTCTGGTCTTCTTCTTGCATAAAAAGCAATTGATACAGCGTGGTTTCTCGGCACGACAGTCTTTATAACGGTGATGATCGCCGTAGTAACTACATACCGGTTGGGGTACATGGCATTGAACACCGGAATGACCAAAGTCCTGGCCTTTAAAACATCGCGTAATATTTAATCGTTCCCGAACGCGATGACGTGTAAAGTTCAAGTAAACAATTCCGATTTCCAAAAGACTATGGTACGCAGATGGCTTAACTTCAAGAATGCAGTTAACGCTGCTCGTGGTTTGAAACTTATTCTTTACTCCTATATCTTCCATCTCAAACTCCACCGTGAGTTGAGATAGTAAGGCTGAATAGATCTCGGCCAAAGAAAGTTCAGCGTCGAGGTCGAAAACTGTTAATTGGGGTAAGCGTTGCATCGGAGTGTGGTACTTGAAAACGGAAGAGATTCGGTCATCAGCGGCAAGTTAATTAACAAGGATATCCCGATCTTGTCGATTACGTAAAGCAATGAAGATTCCATTATAACGACTGGCCCGAATCGTATTAATATCGATCTTCAACTGACGAGGCTTAACGAGCTTCATGAATTTGGACTCAACTTCCTTCGGGGTGGTATCGGCTTTTAATAAAAACAATAAGAGCGTATTGTCTTGAGCCCTGGCAGGTTGAGGTTGAGACGGTTCTTGAACAACTGCAAGCGGTACGACTGGATACTCCTGATTCTGGTGGGCAGCCGACGTTTTGATCACGGTAGAAAATGACGGGAACAGGACGGGTCGTGGCCGATGACTTGGAGGTGGTAGCCGGGCGGTAGGTAATTGCCTAGGAATTGGTCTAGCAAGGAGTTTATCCATGATCCTTGTATTTTCGGCTAAAGCCCCTTCTACTCCGACAACCTTGTTGTTCAGCTCCAGTACCAAGGTAGTAAGGTCGGACCAGATTTGCTTTCCCACTTCCTGTTTAGCTTGACTAAGATCGCATTTGTTCCCAGATGATCGACTGGACAGAAACAGGTCGAATTGCATAGACAAATTAACCACGCGCTCCAGAACGTTCTGGGAAAAGTCTTCCCGTATCTTATATTCCTCTGTGGCATCGTTGTTTCCCGGGTTCATTATGGGGGTAGGATGAATTGATAGAGCCGGGATGTTCAGTACGCTGTTGGACTCAGTGGGACAGATAGACGGTATAGTAGAGGTAGCGATCACGGATGCTTATGACCCGGTACTGGTAGTCGTAGACGTGTTACTCGTGGCTGTAACCGACGTAATTGAGCTCGAGAGTAATTGATCCGACGCAGTAGTAGTGACGTTAACTTGATTACGTGTTGAGACCGGTGAGTTCCGTCTAAGGCTATCCCTTGGCGTAAAAGGATCATCATCGACGCTCGAACCGAAGTTAAAAACCATGGTGAGATGTTAAGTTCGCGGGAGCTAACTAACCCCGAAGAGTTTTAGCCCGGCGACCACGGCCCGTACTCGGGAACGGCACGGGAAAATCGTCCCTACGATGAAAAAATTCCTAAATAACGAAACCGAGGGACAAAATTAAAACTAAGTAAAAACTTTACAATAAAAGCGCGGAGTAAAAACTTTAATAATAACTAAGGTCAGAGCGTATAACCCGGAGGAGTATAAAATGCGACTGTACTCGATGATCGATCACAGTCGACTGAAGAGAGTCATAGTTACTCCCACCGATTATCCGCGCTTCGTTGAATTTCTTCACTTTGACATTCAGAGCACTGGGCAGAAATTACAATGCGTCAACACCGAACAACGGCCATCGCAATGCTTTGTTTTAATTAGACAGGCACGAGACCCAGAACGCCGCGCAGCGAAAATATTCCACGGGAAATTCCCAACGCTGATCCGGGCTCAACCAAACCGTTGCCGGTCTGTCTCGCCCAGTCGTAAGAGCCAATCCTTGTCCCGAAGTTACGGATCGGTTTTGCCGACTTCCCTTACCTACATTTTTCTATCGACTGGAAGCTGTTCACCTTGGAGACCTGCTGCGGAGATGGGTACGGTCCGGTAAGAAAATCACTACCTCTCACTCGGATTTTTAAGGGCCGACGGGAGCGCTCCGGACACCGCAAGCGGCGCGGTGCTTTTTGGAAACACCATCCATATCTCTGGGCGAGCCGATTCCATGGATTCGAATCCTTACAAAGAAAAGACACCTCTTCACGGGGCTCCCGTCGACGTCTCCGAGCTTGTTTGGATTCCCTTTCGGTCAGCAGCGGGACTTGTGAATGAGAGGTTCCGCCTCGGAACGGATTTCTCCTATCCCTTATGACCGTTCTCACTTGAGTATTTACTACTACCACCAAGATCTGCACCAGAGGCGGCTCCAGGCGAGCTTACGCTCGGCACCTTCAACGCGCGCATCTGCGCTCCTCCTATTCACCGCGGCTTAAAACACCATGGTTTATTCGGCCGCGGCGGACGGGTATGGCGTCGACGCTGGAGCACCATCCATTTTCAGGGCTAGTTGTTTAGGCAGGTGAGTTTTTACACACTCCTTAGCGGATTCCGACTTCCATGGTCACCGTTTTGCTGTCTATATGGGATCTCATGAGCGTCTCCTATCGTTCCCCTTTACCCGGCGTTTGTTTCATCCCACAGCATCAGTTCTGCTTACCAAAAGTGGCCCACTTGGCACTCGCATCCAAGTTGCCGTCCAGGCTTCAGTCGAGAAAACCAGACTTCTCACTCATTTAAAGTTTGAGAATTGGATGAGGTCCTTTCGACCCCAAGGCTTCTAATCATTCGCTTTACGGGATGAGACTGCATTCTCCGAATGCCAGCTATCCTGAGGGAAACTTCGGAGGAAACCAGCTACAAGATGGTTTGAATAATATTTCGCCCCTATACCCAGGTCTGACGATCGATTTGCACGTCAGAATCGCTGCGGACCTCCAACAGAGTTTCCTCTGGCTTCGTCCTGCCTAGGCATAGTTAACCATCTTTCGGGTTCAACATGTACGCTGTTGCTCCGCCCCATCCACGAGGCGATCGGGACGGCCTCTTGGTGCGCCCACGAACGCGAGGCTCGCGGGATCCGAAGGCATCCTTCCGAACCGGTCTTCACTTTCATTTCGCCTTTGGACCTATTCAAGACCCAATGACTCGCGCACATGTTAGACACCTTGGTCCGTGTTTCAAGACGCGTCGGGTGGGTTATCGACCTACTCGCTGCTAACCACCTGAGCATTGACGAGTGCGAACGGAAACCAGCGGAGATCGCCAGCAGCCGCTCACGCAAGGGTGAAATGACAAACCGAACGACAACACCTGTCCCGCCGCTTCGTTCCCGGTTAAGGTGTAACGGGGAGCCCGTTACAAGGGTTCACCACCAGATGGAGCGATAGAAACCGATACTAGAGTTCCCCGCTAGACGGCCCAGGAAGCGTAACGTTCGATCTGTCGTCTGCTCGAGAGCCGGGATTGGACGTTCCCCGGATGCCCGAGGGGATAAATTCAAACGTAGCCCGGGAATCAGGGAAGTTGGAGTAGTACCGGCATCAGAAGCAGTTAATAATACTTTATAGACTAATTGGCTTTATTTACTTAATGATTGTTATTTAACGGATTGTATATTTATTGTTACTAACGGACTGTATATATAATTTAACCGGATTTATATGTTAATAAATACATTGGATTTAACTGAAATTACCTAGTCGTGTGTTTTCGGGTCTCAGTGGAAAGCGCGCGATTACAAAGGGAGTGCTCGGCGTAGCTTGCACAGGGCTAAAATCTTCCCGGGTCTAGCCAACGCTCACCCTTGAACGAGCTGCCTAAAACACCGGTAGAAACTCCGCGAGGGAGAAACGACCTGCCACTTTCCGGCACCTGCTTTCAAAAACGGCCAGCTTTCAGCGACCTGACCCGTCGCAGAGTAGTTCGAACGGAAGGAAATGCGCCAAACGGCCCGCAGCAATCGCCCGCCCGGCCGACCGAGGTCCGCACCGTTAGAGACAAACGACACACGCGGTCACGTCCGACTAAATGCCTCCGACGATCATTTTCGAGGGCTCACCGGTTTACCTCTAAACTGTTTCACGTACTCTTGAACTCTCTTTTCTAAGTTCTTTTCAACTTTCCCTCACGGTACTTGTTCGCTATCGGTTTCGTGGTCGTATTTAGCCTTAGAGCTATATACTCTAGCAACCCGACTCCAAGGAGTTTTGCTTCCGCCGGAGACCATAAGCGAATATGGGCCTTGCGCAGTACTCGAAACCCGCTCTGGTCCTAATGATTTTTAAGGCATAGCACGAATCGAACGTACGACAACACGGCGAGTCGACGAACGAGAGGAAACACGCGACCGGAGAGCGATTTCTACCCGTCCCGACCCGTTCGACGGCAATCACGACGCGACAAAGCCTGCCAGGGGGCTCTCGAAGTTGGATACGCAATCTAGATGGAGTGCTTCTTTTTCCCCCTTATTGCTTTGTCCTCCCGCTCTTGCTCTTAACTCTGCTTGTGTCTTCATCAGCGCGTTGTATCACACGTCCACGGTGATTAGAGCTGGTTACCACTACGTTGTGTGGGCTAAGCGGATACGCGCCCTTCCCAAGCCAAGGTGTGAGGCAACGTGCCGAGGGTTGCATGGTAATGGGGAAGTAAAACTGCGGTATCGCTAACTATCCCCTCGGGGTACCAGTCGACACCTCGTTGTAATCAGCCTTCCAACCGGGCGGGGGACTACCTGGAGGTGACCTTTTACTTGCCCCTTTACTCGTGGCATCTTATGGATCCGAAACAAAAACCTAAAACTAATTCTAACAAAACCTCTAAATCTACAGTGCAAGGCAAAGCCCTCACTGATACCGCGCAAGGGCCTGGAGCCAGCAAAACTCGTTCCGATTCATCGGTGCGTGTGTCTGACTCCAGTGTTGCCTGCGCTAATGTCTTGGCGCATGGGCATGCCTCTGGCAGGACCCAGCCACCAAGACTACTAAACCAGCCGAGCGACGCCGTCTTAAACGACAGATTGCTCGGCAAAAAACTAAATCGGGCTCTGAAGTGGACACCACCGCAGTCGGGGGTGCAGCGACATACGACAACCCAACGAAGGGGCCGAGAGTGGAGGACTCGACTGCTTCGCCCGGCAATTCGCCGGCGGTGGCCAAAAGGAGTAAGTCCTATAGGGATGCCGCGAGCTCAGAAAAGATGGCCATTATCAAAAATGGATATCCGTCTGCGGTTATCACGAGGGGAGATGTTGGCCCAATCCAGAAGGTGATTCTAGGGGGTTTGATGGGATACCTTCGGGGAGCCCTCTACCGTGCCTTGGGAATTTCAGCCTGATGGCCGGGGTCCTAACGTACTCCTGAGAAGACGCGTTTACTGGGCAGTGGTTGAAGGAAACGTTATCCTACTCGGTGGTGGGGGATGCGGTGCTCTCAGTGATGAGAGCTAGCGAACTCTCTAAGCCGTTTAAGGTGATATTCCGAATCAGGGACCAGATTACAAAGAAATCGGCGGTGCTTTTCCAGAGCCTGAAGTTCCTCAACAGTGGCTTTGCCACTGAACGTTGGAGATGTATCCGGACGTACGTGGATCGTGCCGTACGGTACTGGGTAATTCCATTTATGGTCCCTGGTTTTGTGGGCTTTACTGGAGCTCCTACAGCACACAAACACCGCTGCAGCTGAGTCTGCGGCAGTGGACGGGACCAGCGAGCTGAGAGATCTTGCTGTAGAGCTCTCTGTTGTCGCTTCAGGTACAGAGGGAGAGGGAGGGGTTCACTCGGAAGATTTATCTTCCATGAATGAGTCCACCCTACTGGAAGAATCGGATGCTACTTTTCGGGGTCCAGACGATGAGCGTTCTAGTGATCCTGACGCAGGAGAATTTTGGGACTGGGAACTTGCCTGTCGCAGGTTAGGTGCTACTGGCCCTCTCAGGACTGATGAGGTGTAGTCAGGTCCCTTCTGAACCCCTCTTTTAAGGAACATGGGGACGCTACTTGCGATTCAAATTAAGCTGCACCATAGTAAGGCGGCCTCCGCGGTACTCTGTATGAGGTTTGCTGTAGAGGGTCTTGATGTGGCCCTCATACAAAAACCGTGGATTTGCCATGGCAAAATCCTCGGTCTCGACACAGCGGGGCGGCTTTTCTATGACCGTACTGTTGTTAGACCTAGGGCGTGTATTCTGGTCCGGATATATCTCTGCTGTATCTCTCTACCGCTATACACGTCTCAGGATACGGCGGCCGTGAAGTTGGTACTGGGCTTTGGCCGGGCCGAGATGACGTTTACGGCTGCCTCTGCTTACTTCGCCCTGCACACGATGCGGACTCTCTCCCAACATTGGAGGTGATCAGTTTGGTCGATCAATTTGAGAAGAGAGGGATAAACTTTTCATTGGAGTTCTGTCTTACATGTTGTGGTGCCTGGTGGTGGACGAGCTCTTGGGGTTGCTCGAGGATGTAGGGGGCTGTCGGTGCTTCGGGTATGCGGACGATTTGGCTATAGTAATTACCGGGAAATTCCCGGCTATTATCGCCACGCTTATGAGTTCTGCTCTCTCTAACGTGGAGCAATGGTGCCGGGTGGTTAACCTCACTGTTACTCCTGGCAAAACTGCCCTTGTTGCTTTTAGAATTAAGAATACTAAAGGTCTGTTCAATGATATCTCCTTTTTTAGTCAGGTCCTGACAAAATCCTCCGAGGTGAAATACCTGGGGGTGACTTTCGATTGTACACTTACATGGAAACCGCACCTTGATCGGTGCATCAAGAAGGCCACAATACTTTTCTGGAGAACCAGGAGCTCTGTCGGCAAGACTTGGGGCCTCAACCCCAAGGCCGTTCACTGCCTTAACACTGGGATCATTAGACCCATAATATCCTACGGGGCGCTTGTCTGGTGGACGAGGGTCCGGCTCAGAACGGTGCAGACTGAACTGCGCAAGCTTCAAAGGCTGGCCTGCATTGGTATCACGGGAGCCATGACATCAACCCCGATCGCTTCCCTGGAGATACTCCTTGCCATGCTTCCTCTTCGTTGAGGAGGAGGCTGCCATGGGGGCCTACAGGCTCTACAACAATGGCTGCTGGGTACCAAGACTTTGGGATCACAGCCATACTAAGCTCTTCCGGGAGTATGCTGCACTTGAGCCATCGCTGACGATGTGCACTGCCATTCAGCATTCACTTTTCCAGTTAGGCCGAGTGGACTAACCTCCTGCCTCTTGGTTCCGGGAGTGAAATATTTGGTTCACCGATGGTTCTAAGACTGATTCCGGCGCTGATGCCGGCTACTACTACCGAACCACAAGGTTTGGTTTCTCAGAGAGTCTTGGCACCTACGCAACATTGGTGTCAAGTTTTAAACAAATTGTTTTAAACTTTGGTTTTAAACAGCCATTAGAAAACCAATATTTATTTAAAACGTTTTAAACAAAAAGTTTAAAACTTTTTTATGGAGAGAAATTTCGAATATTTTTAACTCTTTTTATTTGGAATGAGCAAAAATATTAAATAACAGAAGTAAAAAGCTTCAGTAAGTTCAGTCAAAACCTTCCAGTAATTTGACTGTATGTGCGTTTAATGGTTAGGAAACCCTCCCAGTTGATTTATCCGTTACCAATATGTATTGAACGCATCACCCTCACTTTGTATCGGCTATTCAAACCAATCCATTTTTCATTTGAAAAGATCGCATGCTCTTTTTAAACAGTCAGTAGAATATTTTAAATATTCAAAATTGATACCTCCTTCTAAATAATTAATTTCATGATAAAATGTTTTCGGAAAATCCAATTTTAAATCGAGTTTTATACTTTTTTTAACTATATTTCGTGCCTGACTTCGCAGTACGTGTTCGTGGTCGGTATGATACTCGCACTGGATCTTTGTGGTAACGGGATCAAATCCCAGAGGGTCCCGTCTTACAGCTTCATATTATAAATTTAGGAGTTTTTAATTTTCGTGTTTTTCTTCTCAATACGTTTTCGTGGTCTGTGGGTCTAGGTGTATGATACTCGCATTGGGTTAAAGTGGTCCCATGTTCTAATTCCAAACGGACAGTTTCTGGCAACTTAAAATTCGGAATTTTAGGAGTTCTTTCTCTTTTAAAACAGTCAGTAGAATATTTCAAATATCAAACCTAATTTGTTCTTGAAAAAGCGTACATATGTAATTTTTTCAATTAATTTGGATGGAATAAATCGATTTTTTTTCCACAATGTCCAGTGCTTATTTCAGGCCCCAGGACTCCCAACTGAAGCATAGCCCACTAGATTCGCGCCCCTGAACGCTGCGCTGCTCGCGCTATAGCTTGCGTCGTGATGCGCGTGATTATTATTTTAATGTGAGGACTCTAGTTTCCCTTGATTGAATTAAATAGTGATTAAGGATTAAATGAATTTTAATAAAGAAAAATTGCAATATCGGAACTTCAGGCAATTGATAAACGTCACTCTCATCGTTTGCTTTTTCTGTCTTGGTCCAAACCAAGACCTATTTTTAATCAAGTAGGCTGTGAAAACAAGTGCCTTGCGCTAGCTGGAGTAGTGGCTTAAATGGAGAGCCGCAATATATAATATATAGACTATTAGATCTATCATAATAGTCCGAGGAATATAGAATCGCTCAAGACTAGGTGATTTGTGAATTGTCCTCTTAACTTCGAAGTCGTAATTATGCAATGATTTTATGCTTTGTTTATCTCGTCAACATAGGTAACAGTAGCCCTAGTTAATTCAGGATACCGTTATCTAATTTGCTCAAATCAGGGTAGAAAACAATGTAGTCGTGTTCTTTAGTACACATGTGCTTTTATCCGTTACCGCTATTTCCATATCTCCTTTGTATTAATTAAAAAATGGCATTTCTACCCAAATAATTGAAATATTTAATTAGGTAATGCTTTATGAAAGACCACGCTTACTACAGAGCAACCTTGTAAACTATTAAACACAAAAAATAGCACTGCCGTTAACGGTGATTTTGCAATGAAATAAATAATGACTGCTCACCTTATTTTGTTAACTAATAGTCCTCATTTATAATTTTAACTCAAAGGGCTATAATTGACATGCTTTTAACAAGTTTTATTAATTGTAGATGAAGCTCAGTTTGGTACGATGCCACCTTACGTGAGCCAACCAACAAACAATGGCTTCCAACTATATAGACTATTGTGAGTAAATCAAATAAAGTAAATAATTTCCTAGAATGCTCCAAGTATTTTTGTCTTTTATTTCAACATGAAATACTTGCATCAGTTTGGTGGCAAAAATTCTCCGTTAGCGTAAACGATAGTTTTCTGAACATCGAATCATGGGATGTTGGAATCAGTATTTAATGCTCAGCATTTGTTATAAGGTAAAAATTTAATTATAATTAAATTATTTGCGTGTCCAGTCACTGTTCATAACTCAGTTTAAAAAACCAATATTCCTAATGTTGTACAGTTATTGATTTCCAGAAAAACAGTTTATTTTGCGAAGGTTAATGGGGCAATAAGCTTCTCCATTACAGGACTATCTAGTGCCGTCGGGTTAACCCCAGCAGATATTTTGCTTTGAGATGTGTGAAAATTTATGTGAACAAAATTGTTAACGCAAATTTATAAATAAATTGAAAATTTTTAAAAGATATTATTAATATTAGACAACAGTATCTAAATGACTCCACTCCGCTCCATTCATTCATTCATGACATGATTCATTAATGTAATACTTGCGGTAGCGGGTAGGTTCAAATAAATTATGAACAAATTAATTATTAATCTTACTGGTGGATCAATCAATTACTACATTATGATCTGTGAGAGCTGGGACATATTAATAAGCTATTAGGGTACATTTTACACCTTAATGATGAAGCCTCGCTGACTAAACGTTGGCGATAACTATTCAAGGGAAATAATGACAAACAGAACTATATAGATTCTTTCATTTAATAACATTTTATATTTGCATTATTTAAATTCAAATTCTATATTAAGGGTAAAAACGATTACTGTCTATTGGATATCTAACACGTTTTTTTAATTTTGACATACCAAGGTAGCTCTTCAATTTGTGGCTGTGTCATTTACAACACAATGTTTAATTGAATGATATTATTTTCGGTTTATATTAAATATATAACACACTGTTTAGCGGTTCTGCTACTAAGCCTTCTCAAAGAAGTCAAAGTTTCTGAAATTTTTAGGAATAGATGTTTCTTAGACGGAAGTGTACCAAAAATCGTTTTAAACTTACAGTTATGGGTCGTGGCTCTGGTTTTTAAGAGGATCCCATTCTCAAGCTTTTTATTTTATAATCTTTATGGTTAAATTAATTAAAATGAATTCTGATTAAATCCGTAACACTATTTTTTATTAAGTTTCTGAAATTATCAGAGCTAAATATCAAGACACATATTTAATTGCTCTCATTTCGACAGAACTGCAACCGTATAAATTCATTCATTTAATAACATTTCTTATTTCTAATTATTTAAATTTAAAGGGCTGTACGTGTATTAACTTCTAAAGGTGGAAACAGCTGACTTGTCAGCTATGAAGTAAACAAATACCGGGCTGCCAGACTGTCTCTCACACAAAAAAGTTGGCCATTCTCGCTTATAACAATGTTTCCTTGTCATATAGGGCATTGTCCACTGGAGTGCGCAAAAATTGTGCCGCGTCTTCAAAGTCAAACTATCCGAAAAATTTACTGGCCAACTGTCCAGTGACCCCCTTAGTGTTTAAAATATTTATGGGACATTAAATTTTTTTTTCCACAATGTCCAGTGCTTATTTAAGGCCCCAGGACTCCCAACTGAAGCATAGCCCACTCGATTCGCGCCCCTGAACGCTGCGCTGCCCGCGCTATAGCTTGCGTCGTGATGCGCGTGATTATTATTTTAATGTGAGGACTCTAGTTTCCCTTGATTGAATTAAATAGTGATTAAGGATTAAATGAATTTTAATAAAGAAAAATTGCAATATCGGAACTTCAGGCAATTGATAAACGTCACTCTCATCGTTTTCTTTTTCTGTCTTGGTCCAAACCAAGACCTATTTTTAATCAAGTAGGCTGTGAAAACAAGTGCCTTGCGCTAGCTGGAGTAGTGGCTTAAATGGAGAGCCGCAATATATAATATATAGACTATTAGATCTATCATAATAGTCCGAGGAATATAGAATCGCTCAAGACTAGGTGATTTGTGAATTGTCCTCTTAACTTCGAAGTCGTAATTATGCAATGATTTTATGCTTTGTTTATCTCGTCAACATAGGTAACAGTAGCCCTAGTTAATTCAGGATACCGTTATCTAATTTGCTCGAATCAGGGTAGAAAACAATGTAGTCGTGTTCTTTAGTACACATGTGCTTTTATCCGTTACCGCTATTTCCATATCTCCTTTGTATTAATTAAAAAATGGCATTTCTACCCAAATAATTGAAATATTTAATTAGGTAATGCTTTATGAAAGACCACGCTTACTACAGAGCAACCTTGTAAACTATTAAACACAAAAAATAGCACTGCCGTTAACGGTGATTTTGCAATGAAATAAATAATGACTGCTCACCTTATTTTGTTAACTAATAGTCCTCATTTATAATTTTAACTCAAAGGGCTATAATTGACATGCTTTTAACAAGTTTTATTAATTGTAGATGAAGCTCAGTTTGGTACGATGCCACCTTACGTGAGCCAACCAACAAACAATGGCTTCCAACTATATAGACTATTGTGAGTAAATCAAATAAAGTAAATAATTTCCTAGAATGCTCCAAGTATTTTTGTCTTTTATTTCAACATGAAATACTTGCATCAGTTTGGTGGCAAAAATTCTCCGTTAGCGTAAACGATAGTTTTCTGAACATCGAATCATGGGATGTTGGAATCAGTATTTAATGCTCAGCATTTGTTATAAGGTAAAAATTTAATTATAATTAAATTATTTGCGTGTCCAGTCACTGTTCATAACTCAGTTTAAAAAACCAATATTCCTAATGTTGTACAGTTATTGATTTCCAGAAAAACAGTTTATTTTGCGAAGGTTAATGGGGCAATAAGCTTCTCCATTACAGGACTATCTAGTGCCGTCGGGTTAACCCCAGCAGATATTTTGCTTTGAGATGTGTGAAAATTTATGTGAACAAAATTGTTAACGCAAATTTATAAATAAATTGAAAATTTTTAAAAGATATTATTAATATTAGACAACAGTATCTAAATGACTCCACTCCGCTCCATTCATTCATTCATGACATGATTCATTAATGTAATACTTGCGGTAGCGGGTAGGTTCAAATAAATTATGAACAAATTAATTATTAATCTTACTGGTGGATCAATCAATTACTACATTATGATCTGTGAGAGCTGGGACATATTAATAAGATATTAGGGTACATTTTACACCTTAATGATGAAGCCTCGCTGACTAAACGTTGACGATAACTATTCAAGGGAAATAATGACAAACAGAACTATATAGATTCTTTCATTTAATAACATTTTATATTTGCATTATTTAAATTCAAATTCTATATTAAGGGTAAAAACGATTACTGTCTATTGGATATCTAACACGTTTTTTTAATTTTGACATACCAAGGTAGCTCTTCAATTTGTGGCTGTGTCATTTACAACACAATGTTTAATTGAATGATATTATTTTCGGTTTATATTAAATATATAACACACTGTTTAGCGGTTCTGCTACTAAGCCTTCTCAAAGAAGTCAAAGTTTCTGAAATTTTTTGGATTAGATGTTTCTTAGACGGAAGTGTACCAAAAATTGTTTTAAACTTACAGTTATGGGTCGTGGCTCTGGTTTTTAAGAGGATCCCATTCTCAAGCTTTTTATTTTATAATCTTTATGGTTAAATTAATTAAAATGAATTCTGATTAAATCCGTAACACTATTTTTTATTAAGTTTCTGAAATTATCAGAGCTAAATATCAAGACACATATTTAATTGCTCTCATTTCGACAGAACTGCAACCGTATAAATTCATTCATTTAATAACATTTCTTATTTCTAATTATTTAAATTTAAAGGGCTGTACGTGTATTAACTTCTAAAGGTGGAAACAGCTGACTTGTCAGCTATGAAGTAAACAAATACCGGGCTGCCAGACTGTCTCTCACACAAAAAAGTTGGCCATTCTCGCTTATAACAATGTTTCCTTGTCATATAGGGCATTGTCCACTGGAGTGCGCAAAAATTGTGCCGCGTCTTCAAAGTCAAACTATCCGAAAAATTTACTGGCCAACTGTCCAGTGACCCCCTTAGTGTTTAAAATATTTATGGGACATTAAATTTTTTTTCCACAATGTCCAGTGCTTATTTCAGGCCCCAGGACTCCCAACTGAAGCATAGCCCACTCGATTCGCGCCCCTGAACGCTGCGCTGCCCGCGCTATAGCTTGCGTCGTGATGCGCGTGATTATTATTTTAATGTGAGGACTCTAGTTTCCCTTGAAATTTCTTAGTAGTCTCGTGGACCACTGACCCTCCGATTTAATTTTTGAACTGGACCAGGCAATTTTTAAACTGGTCATTTGTCCTGTGTCACCGCCTTATTTCCTACGCTGGCGCGAGTTGCTTTGCGTTGTCGAGTGCGTGATGGAGTGGGCTATGCCTTGAGTCCCAACCTCGCGACTTCCTACCCAAATACCCAATAGCTGTGAAGGGGGTAGGGTCTCCCCCTTGATTCTCGAGATACTTACGGTTCCCCACCCACCTGTTCCGTCGAAAAGTGTAATAGAGTGGTTAAGCAAACCCTTTATGTATGAAAAAACTTAATGTTTGTATGAGTCTCTTAATTACTCTTAATGGTTAAGTAATCACCAACACAGTTATTTTAGATTGAAAATAGGCCCACAGATGTTAATTTAATGACTATTTGATAAAGTGTTTTTATTTTTTTTTAATCTAGTTTGCTAACTATTTATCTAAAGAACAAACTGTATGGCAGTTATTAGGAAAAAGGAAATTTAGTTCACAGTTTAGTATTATCACAGATGCTCTCAAGTTTTTCGATCTTAAATTTAATATGAAAAAACAAGAATCCTTAGATTTTAAACTCGTTGAGTTACACGCTTATCTGTAGCTAAATAGGAAGTAGCTACGCTAAGGGAATACTTAATCTCTCTATTGGCACTGCTAGATCTTAGATTTATATTGTAAGAAGGGGGATCGAGTTGGTCTGGAAATT
This sequence comes from Phalangium opilio, assembly GCF_054372755.1. Lineage (NCBI taxonomy): Eukaryota > Metazoa > Arthropoda > Arachnida > Opiliones > Phalangiidae > Phalangium > Phalangium opilio. The sequence goes on along the minus strand of NW_028324240.1, from coordinate 385,323 downwards.
TTACAAAACCCAAAACATTTTACTCCACCGGCACCGACTCCATGGTGTCCACCTTAATAATTTCGCACAACTCTGTTAAGCACGTGCTTCGTCTTCGTGATTGCTAACTTCACGGAAATCAGTACAGTACAATATAGATATGGTTTTCACCCCTAACATATAGACTCCATTCAAAATATAATTGCTAGTCCACAATTCATGAACTTGTTATCATCAACCGTAAGCCCGGGAAATATTTCGAACGTGATATCAGAAGAATCGAGAAACCAAGGGCGCAGCACACTGTAAAAAATAAGCGTGCTTTTGGCATTCAAAAATGATAGTGACCTTTCAATTTTGAACAAGCCTCTATTGACGCGTTCACATTTAACCAGACACATTTAATTTTGAACAAGGAGTGTTTTAGGCGTTCAAAACCAACCATGAGCATTCATTTTTGAACAAACTACCGTCATAGCGATCAAAACTTGACTCTAGAATTCATTTTTGAACAGCTTATATATTACCATTCAAAAATGAATCCTTAACCTATTCAATTTTGAATAACTGCCTTGTGCTAATGAAGCGTTCAGATATGGTCGTTTTAGCGTTCTAATAGGATTGTATTAGTATTAGCAGAAGGGAATAAGAGAGAAGGGACACACTTTATATCTCCATAATGCTTTACACTCGTAACAACATTCTTACTAACCTCAAATCAACTACCCTTCACTGATTCGCTATCTAACTTCTGCCTTAGCTGTGACGTCACATAAGAAGGTGACGTCTCGGTTGACGAATAAAAAGTAGTTTTGTTTACAAATTTACATTGAAGGAGATAAAAATGGCCGAATTTCATGTTGATAAACGATATCAAGCTGTGCAATTAATTTAGATACACGGGTATTGAAAACATACCAAAATCAGATAATTTGAAGGTGATAAATAGATGGAAACTAATTATTCTGAATTAATATTAAAAAATACAAATTAGTTTCAATAAAATACATACTTGAGGTTATACTTACACAAGAATGAAACATCGACAGCCCTAAGCCTTTGGAGAATGAAAATCTAGCAGACAAATGGGCCGATACCGCGGAGAACTTAAAGAACTATTTTTGCAGTAAATTGGTTAAAAGCTGTGTACTTGCGCAAAGTTTTCGCGGTTTTCTTGAGGTTGGTCGGACTCTCGTTACCAAAGCAGGCTCTAATGTCTCCCTTCTCTCTTATTCCCTTCTGGTATTAGTATTAATATTAAAACAAGAGCGTTCTAAGCGTTCATATAAGCACTTTTTGACTTTCAAACGAGTTTGTTTTTGACGTTCAAACGTGTGCATTATGGGCATTCAAAAGAGTGCGATATGGGCGTACAAACGAGAGCGTTATGGGCGTTCAAATGGAAGTGTTTTTGGCTTCAAAACAACACTAAGAAAAAAGCGTTTAATTGGTATTCAAAAGTGAACGAAATTTTTCAATCACAAAAATTGTGCAAAAACCACTTAATTCTGTCCTAAAATTACTTGCTCCGCTGCTGTAAGTTTGTACTACAAACATATCTTTCATTAAAAATAAAATAACTTCTCAACAATTTACTATAACTTGCTTATTTACCGTGGATTAAATATTTATTTGTCTGTATAAACATCATTATACGATAATATCAAAGGAAATGTTACGGATTACTGCCTATTTCACCTTTCATAGGCCTTCAAATAGTTTGTTAATGTAATTTATAGCTACATTATTATAATCGGAAAGAACTTTATAATGAACATTTTCCTTAAATCCAGACTTTCTCATATAACTAAATTATTATTTAACACAAGGATTATAGTTTATGTGTTTCAAATTCACCCACCCTCAGAAGATGTACAAGCTTTAAACACATTAAATTTCTTCCTTATCAGTGCGTATATTTAATATAGTATGCCTTACCATAAGGATTTCAGCGATGAAATTTGAAATCAAATTTCTCTATTCAACGCTGTAGCTGTCAAATTTCAATGCTTCATCAAACGCTTGTCCACCATGTATTATTAAATGGTGAACTGCTCAATTTTGAACTTAAGCAATTGAATATGAACGCTTGATCAAACTCTCCGATGTTGCTCAATAATGAATGCATAAATATACAATATTAAACGTTTAACTTTGCAATTAAATTTGTGCGGTTTCGTGCTTACATTTACACGATATACTAACCTCTTACGCAACGTTCAAATATGAATGCGTGAGAGTTTAATTCTGATTAATTGTGTTCTATTCAAATTTGAACGCTAAGAAGTTATTCAAATTTGAACGCAAAGAAATTATTCAAATTTGAACGTTAAAGCGTACCACCACAGTGTCGGGGCTATGCACGCCTAAGTATTCAAATATGAACCTCACTTTTTTACAGTGCAGCTATGGAACTGTTGATAGAGAAATAAGTGCGATGTTTCGGTCTCGATCACAAAGTCCAAGGAGAGCAGAGTCTGATATGAATAAACCTGTCACATTGAATGCTCAGTTCAGTTATACGGGTGCTTCCAACAGAAGGAAAATCAAAAGAGGAAGAAGTTAGAAGTAAGAACAATTTATTATAATAAATTGTCATTTATAAATGACCTTCCAAGCGTCTGTGATAAAATTATATCAAGTTAATATCTAGGTTGTATCGTTATCGTAGAATAGGTTCATATAAACCATCAAGCTCACACATATATTCACAAATATCATTAGCAAAACAATCAACAATTAAAAGTAAAACAAACCGATCAAGAACACGAACTTTGAATCCATAGTCGGGTTTTACGAAGGTAGTTAGATGTTAAACAATGTCTTTCTTTAAGAACGGTAATATGGAAAACTTTCGTTGGGTATAAAAAACTATTCTTTTAGCTCCAGATATATTGCCGATAGAAGAGAAAGACAAGCAAGGTTTGAACTTCCGAAGGACGAAAAGATGTGAATGCTTTCAAACACTTATATAATGTAAATTTTCACTGTAGAAGACGCTTAGATTTAAATTTGAAATATGTTAGATTTGCAAAGCGATGTTGCAATGACCAAAATTCTAAAACTCATGTGGCATGGCGCCTTCTAGCGGTAGAAATCTGAACTTTAAATTTCAAGAAAAGCCAAAAGAAAAAAAAATCAGGTTCATTCGTGAAACTACCTATCACGAGATTCAAAAAGTTTGCTTTGTGCGATGTATATAAAGAAACCGTGACGTTGGACACAACCAAATACGAAGTATATAAAGATACCCTAGACCTAGGGAACAAAATGGGATTTTGTATATAAAGATACCCTCGACCCTTGAAACAACCTTGTTCCATCTAAATAAAAAGCCCTCGAACTCAGAAACAACCTAGTACGAAGTACATAAAGATACCCTCGACCTAGTAAACAACCTGGTTGGATGTATATAAAGATACCCTTTACATAGGAAACATAATGGTAGGATGTATATAAAGATACCCTTTACATAGGAAACAACCTGGTAGGAGGTATACAAATAACACTTAACATAGCAAACAACCTGGTGCGAAATATATAGTGATAACCTCGACATAGGAAACAACCTGGTAGGATGTATATAATGAACTCTCGACCTAGGAAGTAGGCTAGAATGAAGTATATAAAGAACCGTCGACCTAGGAAACAACCTGGTCCGAAGTTTATAAAGAACCCTCGACCTAGGAAACAACCAGGTCCGAAGTTTATAAAGAACCCTCGTCTTAGGAAACAACCTGTTAAAAAGTATACAAAAATCTGCTCGAACTAGGTAACAACCTGGTCCGAAGTTTATAAAGAACTCTCGACCTAGGAAACAACCTGATAAAAAGTATACAAAGGTACATAAAGACGATTTTACTATTAATCAAAAATGTCTTGATTAGAATCAAGACCTAAAAAGTATCGATAAGACTGAGGTTATCACTTGTCTGAAGGATCAGATATTAATTTTTCTTTTTAATTGAAACTTAAATGCATGCTTAAGAAAAAACAACGTTCCATTACCGTTTTCCGTTGAAATAAATTATTTTACTGGTAATCAATTTCAAAAATTTACTTATCTCGGCTTTTCGACCACAATTCCATTCCCCGAAAACCAATTAATTAATGTAATGATTAATTACTTTTGGGAGATAACGTGTCAAAATGGCCTATAAAAGAAGAAAAAACTGTAATAGCGGTCTGTTTAGCCATAATAACAACCTTTTAAAAGTTGCAAGCACTATATAACCCTTTCGAGACTAACTGGACCTGAGCAAACTATAGCTTAACCTGCTACTAGTACGACTTTTTAGGTCTTGATTCTAATCAAGACATTTTTGATTAATATCTGTTCCTTCAATTAAGAATGTTAAGAAACTGTTTTACATTTTCAAAATCTGCACTAAGCAGAAACATATATAAAGGGGACCATAACTTTAGCTCAATTAGACATTTATTTATAATGATACTTCAAAAATAAAACGTAAATAATTAAAAGTTTGTATTCTTATTGTAATTAGAATAATACAATTTTTTACAATCATTTATTGAAACGCGAGGCGCCCCCCTAAAAATTCCAGAAATAGGACCAAATTGACAATTTTAGAAAATTTTTAAAAATACAGATTTATGTGCGCTTAACATTTAGCTCAAAATTGTCATAAGTCTAATATGAAATTCGGATATCCTTAATACTTCACAAAGACGATCCGAGATTGTCAATTTCAAACTTTTTTGTAGCATAAACTAACGTCTTTTTGATTTTAAGCTTAAAACCTTAAACAAAATATAGTCAGGGCTACCCTAAAAGTTCACAAAGATGATCCAAGTTTGTTAATACGCCTAAATGTGCCATCTTCAAAATATGTAGCCGGGGAAAAGAGAGCTTGATCGAGTGGGCTATGCTAGTGGTTGGAAGTCGCGGGGGTTGGGACAGGGATAAGGGAGTTGAGATAGATTGGAAATGATGATGGGCGACCTGCGGCATCGTATCTCTCCCAATGTACCTCGTGCACGCCCCTACTCTTCGGGGGAAGCCTTCATATGAGCAGTTGCCATATGAGCGGATTTCATAATAGCGGTCTTCATAACAACAGTTCTCTAAATAGCGGTTCCCGAAATGGCGGTTTACCCATTACAGCAATTACCGATACAGCGGTTCTCGTAAACGCGGCGTATCGTTACAGCAGTTCTCAAAAGAGCGGAAAAAAGATATGCGAAAAACTATAGTTGTTTATTATGGTGTGAGCTGGCCCAGCTGGGTTATATGAACTCAAAAAGAACTAGGTCAGATATTGATAATTTGGTTAGGTTAAAGTTGATTATTTCAATTAAATAATATTAGGTCAGGTTAGGTTTGGTTTGGTTTGGTTAGGTTAGGTTAGATTAGATTAGATTAGATCAGATTAGATTTAGTTTAGTAATATTTTGGAATTGGTGTAACAAGTTACACCTTTTCCAAAAAATTACTGTTTACAATTACCTACTTCCGAAATAAAATAATCTTTCTCGAATTATATTATGCCTTTTCCAAAAATTACTGTTTACAATGATCTACTTCTGAAATAAAGTAACCTTTCCCGAATGATTTTTCTATCCTAGTAAGAGAATTGTAAACTGATACAGCCTGAAGAACAGTACAATATTTAAGTGTACTTCAAAAACACGATCCGTTAGTAGGTCACATTCCTCATAAAATGATTACGGAAAAGGTAGTATTTGAAACCATAGAATATAACTGTATTGTTAAGACATGCTCGAAACTCAAGACAAACACTGCTATTCTCAAAATAGCAGCCGCTATTTTAAAACAGCGGCCGCTATTTCTAAAACAGCAGTTTTGAAAAACTCCGCTGTTTTTTTGGAATCGCGGTTGCTATTTCGAGAACTGCTCATATGGGGTACACCCCTGTTCGGTAGGCGATTGCTAAGTGCAGCCGCGTAGCCCCATTTTATTTGTATGAGAACTAGCTTCTATTTTTAAGATAGAGGGAGAGCCTTTTTACATTTTCGTCCAGTACGCTGAGGATGCTGGGAGGACTATGGTGCCGTTGGTGGGGGAACACAGGGAACGCTATAGGTATGGGGGTTTCCACTCCATTCCTCTCTCCTTCAAGGTTGGGACTCCAGGCATAGCCGACTCCATCACACACTCGACAACGCAAAGCAACTCGCGCCAGCGTGGGAAATAAGGCGGTGACACAGGGCAAATGACCAGTTTAAAAATTGCCTGGTCTAGTTCAAAAATTAAATCAAAGGGGGGGTCAGTGGTCCACGAGACTACTAAGAAAGTTCAAGGGTAACCAGACCCCACACATTAAAATTCTAATATTTTAATTCTCCACTTCTTTAGTTTAGCAGACGACGTGCTCTGGTCAATGGTCACGGACCAGTTTATTTATTCCAAGTCAGGAAAGTCGCTGGCCTAATCTCCAGTTTAAAAAATCCTTATTTGGTCACGGTCCAGAAAACTCACGTAAACGCGACGCGAATGACAAAAACTACGTATTTTCCGACCGAGGAGAGGCGAAATAGCCTAGCCTTTTTTTACGTCCCCCCTTGTATTTTGAAAGTGGGACTGGGACTGGGACTATGGCGCGCGAATACTTAGGCATCTTAACCTTCTCCCTAGTAAACTAGATATCGCTTCTTGGTAAAACTTTATATAACTAAAACCATAAGTTTATATGATATGTTCCATAACAAGGTTCATACAACGTTTGGAAAACAAATTTCCCTCTGATTTCCAGGCTTTTCCCCATATACTTCCCTGAGTTTTCCAGGTTTTTCCCGTATATGGAGTATCCTATGGAGCAAATGTTAACGAAGGAGGGAAGGAGCAAATTGGACTATTACATAGTCAAAGGATGTCACCGTATCTCTAATATAACCGGAGTTACGAGCTTTCAAAATTTAGTGTAATGTTAATCCTATGGAGGAGGCAAAGTCTCTACAAGTACCCGGGGCTAGTACCTACAAGCATTCACAAGCACCTACAAGTACCCGGGGCAAGTACCTACAAGCACCCGGGGCAAGTACCTACAAGCACCCGAGGCAAGTACCTACAAGCACCCGGGGCAAGTACCCACAAGCACCCGGGGCAAGTACCCACAAGCACCCGGGGCAAGTACCCACAAGCACCCGGGGCAAGCACCCACAAACACCCAGGGCAAAGACCCAGAAGCACCCGGGGCAAGTACCCGAGGCAAGCACCCACAAGTACCCGGGGCAAGCACACAGAAGTACCCGGGGCAAGCACACAGAAGTACCCGGGGCAAGCACACAGAAGTACCCGGGGCAAGTACCCACAATTACTTACAAGCACCCACAAGTACCTAAAAACACCCACAAGCACCCACAAGAACCCACAAGTACCTACAAGCACCCACAAGTACCCACAAAGACCTACAAGTACCCACAAGCACCTACAAGTACCCACAAGTACCCACAAGGACTTACATGTACCCACAAGCACCTACAAGTACCCACAAGCACCAACAAGCACCCACAATCACCTACAAGTACCCACAAGCACCTACAAGTGAGCACAAGCACCTACACGCATCCGGGCAAAGCACCTACCCACAAGCAATTACAAGTAAGCACAAGCACCTACACGCACCCGGGCAAAGCACCTACCCACAAGCACCTATAAGCACCCGGGCAAAGCACCTACCCAAAAGTACCCACAAGTACCTACAAGCACCCACTAGCACCCACAAGTACCTACAAGCACCCACAAGTACCTACAAGACCCACGAGTACTACAAGCACCCACAAGTACCTACAAGACCCACGAGTACTACAATTACCCACAAGTACTTACAAATAACCACAATACCTACAAGCACCCACAATACCTACAAGCACCCACAAGTACCCATAAGTACCTACAACTACCCACAAGTACCTACAAGCAACCACAAGTACCTGCAAGCACCCACAAGTACCCGGGGCAAGCACCCACAAGTACCCGGGGCAAGCACCCACAAGTATCCGGGGCAAGCCCCCACAAGTACCCGGGGCAAGCTCCCACAAGTACCCGGGGCAAGATCCCACAAGTACCCGGGGCAAGCCCCAACAAGTACCCGGGGCAAGCACCCACAAGTACCCACAAGCACCCACAAGTACCCACAAGCACCCACAAGTACCCACAAGCACCCACAAGTACTTACAAGCACCCACAAGTACCTACAAGTACTTACATACACCCACAAGTACCTACATCAACCCACAAGCACCCACAAGTACCTACATCAACCCACAAGTACCTACAAACACCCACAAGCACCTACAAGCACCCACAAGTACCTACAAGTACTCGGGGCAAGCACCCACAAGTACCCGGAGCAAGCACCCACAAGTACCCGGGGCAAGCACCCACAAGTACCTACAAGCACTCACAAGTACCTACAAACAGTCACAAGCACCCACAAGTACCTACAAGCACCCACAAGTACCTGCAAGCACCCACAAGTACCTACAAGCACCCACAAGTACCTGCAAGCACCCACAAGCACCTACAAGCACCCACAAGCACCTACAAGTACCCGGGGCAAGCACCCACAAGTACCCGGGGCAAGCACCCACAAGTATCCGGGGCAAGCCCCCACAAGTACCCGGGGCAAGCTCCCACAAGTACCCGGGGCAACCCCCAACAAGTACCCGGGGCAAGCACCCACAAGCACCCACAAGTACCCACAAGCACCCACAAGTACCTACAAGTACTTACATACACCCACAAGTACCTACATCAACCCACAAGCACCCACAAGTACCTATAAACACCCACAAGCACCTACAAGCACCCACAAGTACCTACAAGTACTCGGGGCAAGCACCCACAAGTACCCGGAGCAAGCACCCACAAGTACCCGGGGCAAGCACCCACAAGTACCTACAAGTACTCACAAGTACCTACAAACAGTCACAAGTACCCACAAGCACTCAGAAGTACCTACAAACAGCTACAAGTACCTACAAACACCCACAAGTACCTACATGAACCCACAAGTACCTACAAGTACCCACAAGTACCTACAAGTACCCACAAGTACCTACAAGCACCCACAAGTACCTACAAGCACCCACAAGTACCTACAAGCACCCACAAATAGCTACAAGCACCCACAAGTACCTACAAGCACCCACAAGTACCTACAAGCACCCACAAGAACCCACAAGCACCTACGAGTACCCACAAGCACCAACAAGCACCTACAAGTACCGACAAGCACCCACAAGTACCTACATGGACCCACAAGTACCTACAAGCACTTACAAGGTAATCAAGTTTAAATAGCTTTAACCTAGGCAGAGAAAAGATAAAATGTCCATTAAGCTAGCTATTTGTTCTAAGAATTTGACTATAACCGCGGTAAAACGACCAAACTCGCTTCATACACTACATAACTCATGCTAAAAAGTCGCAAGTTCCATAGTTTCAGGGTAAACCACGTAAGTCGGAGCATGTAATTAAAACTATGAAAACAGTACTTAAACTTAATTTTTCTTGATGAAAAAAAATAGGCGCCAACTATGGATATAGGGCTTTCATTTAAGACCGTTTTCAAATCTATCTGACGTATAGTAATTTTTGTATGGGTATGGACAAAATTTGTAACTTTGGAAAATTTCCCATGTTATTTCTATGGGAAATTTCCAGTTTTTCGTCAAAATCTGTGATTAATTTTATGGAAATGAAAACCACCCTTAGCAACTTTATTTTTTATAAAATAAACTAATTAATGGATCTCTTTGAAATTTTAACCACATATTAAGGGTCCGAATTGTAGTTCAGTGGATGTTTTTCGAACCAATTAGTACAATATAAAAAAAAACTACATCCAAACAAAAAACCCTCCTTATACATTAAGAGCAGTATGAAGTCTTATCTAAGAGAGCTACCGCTCTCATAGAATACACTGTTTTTTTGGACGAAACGGCGTTCCATACAAATGCCCGGATTTGTTCTAATAGAAAGTTGGCTCTAATGTCGTTCTCCTTATTCTTCATTTTCTTTACTTGAGAAAATTCTTGGCTTTTCATTTGCTTTTCAAATTCTTGATAGTAGAATTCAGAATTTCATACTTCTTCTGTAAGGTGGCCACTTGTTGCGTTAGTCCGTAATTACTCTTTCCAAGCTTGCGTATTGACGCTTCGACTGTTGTTTTTCTAGTTGCAGGCATAGCTTGTTTGGAAGCATCAGTTTTAGATATTGAGATTTCAATAGATGAATCTGTTTGTTCGAGGTAGTTCTTTGCCTCATTAGAGGGACTACATGTAGGTGTTACCAATTCTTCGTCAAAAGAAAACTTAATTTGTGGCAAATTTTCTTGCGGGGATGTTTGACTATAACTCCCATTGATTCCTGAGGTGTTTCGTAAATTGAATTAGGTGTTAATACTGCTTTAGTGGAGGAGAGTTACTATTCGACATTGAACTAGGCATAATTGGTGAAATGGCATTTAATTTCGAAGACGAAGTCAAACACTTTCCACTTTGACTTTTAGACTATTATTTAAACATTGTCGAACATTTAGGAGTAAAATATTTCCAATTTGTGATAAAGGCTCTTCGTGTGTTCTTTCGACATTCGTGACTTTTGCTTTCTTCTTAAAGTTGGTATCAATAAAGGAAGATGGAATTGCTTATAGCAATAATCGTTTTACTTTTGGACATGATATGCTAAAATCACTGTCTTTAAAGTGTTTGCTACATACTTTCCTTTGACTAATATCCTCAATGGAATAGACTGAAAATATTGCATTTTTCCACTGTTGAGCTTCTTCCTTATCCCAAGGAAACTGAAGAATTTAACGTCGAACAGGTTTTCGTTACAATTTCTCTTCTTATTGTGTTTAAGTTATTTACAATATTAATTTCGCGATTAATATTAAGTCATAATATCAAGGGTTTCACAAGTTTCAAACCAAATTTGTATTTTTCATAAATTTTATAAAACATGCAAACTCGATGAAACTCATGGTTTTTTCAGGCAAACCTATTAAGTTATTTACGCTTATAATTAAGCAATTAGTTTTAACCAATAATAGCAATGTTTTCGCAAGTTTCAAACCAAATTTGTTTTTTGCATAAATTTTATAAAACTTGCAAACTCGATGAAACTCATGGTTTTTTCAAGGAATCCTATGAAGTTATTTACGCTCATAATTTTTAGCCATATTATCAATGGTTTCACAAGTTTCACGCTTGCATGAAATCAAAAATTTATGTTATGGCAGTTTTCCCAAATATCCTGTATATTCTTTGCCATAATAACCGAAAAACCGAGGTTGCAGTAAATATTCAGTGCATCTGTTTCATAAGTATTTTTCATTTTTATTCATTGTCAGAGTTATTTTCTACAATTTCTTCCTCAATAGCTCTTTGTTGAATTAAAAAGATATTCATGTCCCTATTACACAAGCCACGTGTAATTGTCATATTATAAATTGTGGTGAAACACCAGCGTACTCAACCATGCCTCTTGGTTTCTAATATATGCTTGTCCCTGTCGAAATGATTCAAAATCCCCGTAATTCACTCTTTTTATCTCCAGTTCGAATTGTGAAAATTGCATCAAGCAGTTTTCAAAGCTTTCTCTCAGCTTTTACGGATCAATGAGATCTCCAAAGTTATCCATATTTCACTTTAAAACAAAGCAACATTTTGTTGAAGAGGTCATTTTTTATGATACCATAAGTAACATCCAAGTAAAATCAGAAGGGAATTTAAACAATAAGCATACTGTATCCTCGTGACTGCATCTTTTTTAAACAACAAACTTTTAAAAAATGGCCATGTGATCAACGATACATCTTCTTCTTCTATATATTCCTGCCCGATTTTGTTTTTGAAATCAAGTGAACATGCTCCCGAAACTGGTCCTTAAGATACTTCCAGGAAGCTTTGGCATCTTTTTCTGAGGAAAAAATGTAAAATGAAAGTCGTTCAAGATTTTTATTTCTCATAAAAATCTAGTTACTTATCATTTTAGTTTCAATTTCCTTTTCATCCCAGGCATTTTCTAACTCATCTCTGTCTCTGTATTTTTTATCAAATTTATTCCAGATAACTTCTTTTCTCCTTATAACCTCTATAAGATTTTTCTTCTTTTGAAGTTCTTTCAATCGTTTATCGGCCTTTAAAGCGTTTTCATTTTGTTTGCGATGTTTTAAGGAAGTCATCTCATCTACATAAAAAATTTGAAGTTAACTCCGCCAATAATTTGCTGCATTCGCGAAAGGATCGTCTGATTGGACTTAAAATACCGTTTCAGCTTGCTCAAATATCTAGCGGAGATGGAAAGAAGCTGACAGCGTCAATCAGCTTCAGCTCTCGGCATATGCTACCTTCCAGTCGACATAAGCCGCTTTGTGAACCCTCACGCGCAAGAGGAGAACGAAATAAGGCCTCGGTTTCAGCAATGAGCTTCAGCTATAAGCGCCTTTGTGAACGGGCCTTAACGCTTGATGGATGAAGCTCAGTTTGTTACGATGCCACTTAACGCGAGCCAACCAAAAAACAATGGTTTCTAACTAAATGGAGTATTGAGAGTGAATCAAAAATAGTAAATAATTTCCTAGCATGCTACAAGTACTTTACTATTATTTCATAATAAAATACTTGCATCAATTTGGGGGAGAAATTTCTCCGTTACCGTAAACAAAAGTTTTCTGAACATCGAATCATAGGATGTTTGAATCAGTATTTAATGCCCAACATTGTTATTAGGAAAAAATTAAATATTAAATGAATTATTTGCATGTCCATAATTCAATTTAAAAAAACAATGTTTCCTATGTTGTAATTTTATTGTTTTGCAGAAATACAGATTATTTTGCTGAGGTTAGCGGGGTAGTAAACTCCACTCCTAGACTATGGGAGCATCTAATGGTGCTTGTTTAAACTAAACCCCACCAGATATTTGCTTTTCAATGTGAGAAAAATTAATTATATTAGGAAGGAAATGATTAACACAAGTTGATAAAGAAAATGATAATCATTTAATCAACATTATCGGAAGAATATAATACTATTCTATTTTTTCCAAGTAAATTAGTTGTTTCTAGATTAAGTAGATTAATTGTTTGTCAGCAAACCTGGATTTAAATCTTGAGATTTTAGACCCTGAAAATCGATTTTTCTTTCGTCTCTTGTTATCACGCACAAATAGTTACGTTACCTGCAGACCTTCCTTTGATCGTTCTAACAATCGAAGCTGGAACAGAATATGTATAGATTAATAAGAATAAGATGCCGTCGGAGATAGGAAGTTTCCTATCCTATAGCGTGAAAAGTAATGTCCTCACGCCCCAGTAGATGTGATTGCTGAATCTAATTCGAGCAGTCTACCACCGCAATCGGAGCGTCCATCATGCTCCTACGTCACTTTGGACGAGAATTTTGAAGTAGTGATTGAGATAACTACGGAAGTAGGGGAGCCATTCGTTTCTGGTTGCGAAAGCATCCCAAAACCAAAAGCAACACCCCACGTTAAGAATAAACAAGTGGAGGTTAACGTCGATTCCACCGAGGAAGAATTCCTCAATGAAACTTTCTGAGACAGGCCCTGAATCTGCCAGAAGTAATATTTTAATAATAATATTTCATCTGTGAAAACATATTATGTAGTAACTTACTAAATATCCATAAAATTCAATGATGAAAAGAAAAAGAACCGCATGAAATCTCGTAGGACTCCCTACGAAACAGCTAAGGTTTCTTTGGGGGCTGCCCAACAAGCCACCACAACAGAGTTGCGTGGAATTCAAATGGCAGTTGAAAGAGCTGCCTTTGCTTTGCAGGACCTTATATGAAGTTAAACTTAGGGATGACCCATCCTCTTTCCGAAAAGGAGTTGGTTCCAATAATTAAAAGTAATTTAAAGGACGAGCTTAGAACTCCCCTCCTTTTCTTACAATTTACTACAATGGAACAGTTAAGAAATTCCTGTAAAAGCATTGAAAAGGATATTGAAGTTAGGAAAAAGAATGCTGAAAAAAGGGAAAAGAGGAGATCACCTCCTAAACCTAAGGTTACAGCTGAGTCCTCTTGCCCAGCAAATAAGGGCTCCGCCCATAGTCAGTGTTCCCCCGGGCATTGTAAAAGCTCTTGTAATCCTCCTACTTCTCCTCATCGGGAATATCCCTTACAACCTTTAGACTCTAGAGCCAAAGCTAGGGCTAACAACTCCAATAGAGGTCAAAGATCTTATAATAGATATAATAATCAGAGATCAAAATCTCCTGGTCGTCAATTGGCTTTGTCCTACCCCTCTACACGTGTTATAACATGCTTTAATTGCCAAAAACCAGGTCATCTTGCACCCGACTGTCAAGAAAAAAGATTAGCAAGTCGGGGGAAGCCCAGACGGGAGAGGTCCCTCGTGGTCCCTCTCCCGGTGCCCAATGAATTCCCCCTCCAAGAAGCGTGTCGAATCGAATCCGTCAGGAAGGGTTCAGTTTATAAAAGGGTCTCCATTCCCGTTACTTTTGAACAGGCGACAGTTCACGCTAAATTAGATAGTGGGGCCGATGCCTCTTTTGTTAGTCTAGATCAATGGCAGAAAGTTTGTAAACATAGAAATTCTTCAGAATTACCTGAAGATGAACAATTAGACTGTGTAGTTTGGGGCGACGGCCGTTATACGTTTACAAAAGGTTCTCACGAACTAAAGTTTACTCTCAAATCAAATGAAAGTGAGAAACCATTCAAATTTAAATTCTACATAGTTCCTTCCCTAAATAGTGACTTTATATTGGGTCAAGATTTTCTTGAAGAAAATAGGGTCAAATTAGACTTTGAATCGTCACAATGTTTAGTGGGTAACTTAAAGATCCCTTTTTCAACTCCATCTGAAAAGGATCCTGTAGATAATATTAGGGACTCAGTTTCCGCAGCCCTATTTCTGACGAACAACGTCATCAATTCGAAACCCTTTTATTAAAATTTCCCGAGTTGTTTTCTGCTAAAGTAGGAAGAACAGGACTAATCTTCCATGAGATTCATACGGGTAATAGTCCGCCCATAAAGTCTCAGCCTTATCGTGTTAATGACCAGAAAAGGAAAATTATTGAACAACATGTTAGGGAAATGTTAGATGACCGAAGGAGGACGTCCACTACCCATATACTTTGATCCTCCGTAAGGAGAGCCTAATATCACGGTAAAAGGGAAGCCCTTCGGGTATGAAGATGGAACAGAAGCTCAGGCAGCACCAATGAAGAAAAAATCATCATTCATTTTTGTGAAGGAACTTAAATATGCCTATACCCCTGCTAATGATTTTTAGAATTCCTCGGGGTAACCCTAAACTTGTGATAATAAATAGGTGCCGTACCCCTGCTAAACTGTTCCGGGTTCCTCGGGATAACCCTTTCTTTTTCCATTTTGTTAAGAGTTCCTAAAGAGGGGGGATGTAACATGGCTGCCAGATTCCTGGAGTTTCTACTCCTTGGATCTGGCAGGGTGTTATGCCTCCATGTTACATGCTCCTCCTCCTATCCTAATCTCTGTGATTTTTCTGTTAATGCAGTTACTAGTCAGCTCTCGGACAGAGCGGTTGATCTTTTTGTTTTGGTTGTATAAACTGTCAAGTGTACGGTTAAGTTGGGTTTATCCCTTGTTTCTTTATATTAATAAAATATTGGAAGACTTGTCTTCTACTTTGGATAAAGTAAGTTGTCTTTATTCTTTTTTATGGCCCTCGGGAGATTCTCCCTTAGTTTAATTATTCTAAAGAGGGTTACAATAGATTCAGTATTTCTTTCTCAACTGTCAGTAACCTATGCATTACATGGTTTGATTTGTTAGAAAAAAGACTAACTAAATTTCAAATTTGGCCGTCACGCACGGTGGTGGACGAGTTTATGACCGAAGATTTCAATTTAAAGTTTCCTAAATCCAGAGTAATAATAGATGCCACTGAACGTTTTGCCCAAAAGCCAAACGACTTTAAAACTCAGAGTGACACGTGGTCATCGTACAAAACACACAACACTGCTAAAAAACTAATAGGTATAACTCCTAACGGCTCTATTAGTTTTGTTTCGGATTTGGTTCCAGGAAGAATGTCGGATAAAGAACTGACAGAAGAAAGTGGTATAGTTAGCCTCCTAAGTCATGGAGACTCTGTATTGGCAGACCGTGGATTTCTCATAGAAGATTTGCTTATGGAAAAGGGAGTTACTCTAAATATGCCACCATTATTTCATGATAAAGCCCAGTTATCTCTACAAGAAGACAAAGATACAAGAGAAATAGCAAGCTTGCGGATACACGTTGAAAGAGTCATAAGGAGTGTAAAATCGTACCCTTCTGAGTACAATATTCCATAATAATATGAGTAGCCAATTAAATAAAATTTGGAAAATCTGTGCTTATTTAGTTAATTTCTGTAACGAACCTTTGTTGGATGTAAAAAAATAAATTTTATTGCAACCTTGAAATTTGCACTTTTTTGTTGCCTCAAATTGATGGTTTTTAAAATATCACAATTTTTCAAACATTTTTTTCCATGTATGGCAATGCATGGTCAACATAAAAAGCTAAGAGTTTAGGAACCATTTTTGTATTCACAAAGTTTTCATCATATTTGATTCTATCACAGAACGGTGTACTATCCAGGGGCGCCGATCATGTGGGGGCCTGAGCCCCCACGGGGAAAAAAGAGAGGGCGCCCAGCTCCCTCTGGGAAGCTGCGTTTAATTTGGGTGCCACTGTGAGTCGGCCGAGACTGGTGCCCCACTCTCACTCTTTTTACCGTATAAGGAAAATATTAATGGCCTTTTGTTGTTGAAACAATAGAGTTATTTTAGTCTATTTCACTATTTACGTTTAGGTCTGTATTTATATCGATATAGAATATATATCCTAAATTCCTAATAAACATTTTCTACTATATATGGATGTAGCAAGACTATATTCAGAACGGAGGTGCGCAAATGTTTTTAGCTTGATATTTAAATACCAACCACTTGGCATCGCTTAGAATCGCCAATCAGTGACTGAAAATAGATTCTCCAGAAGTCTTGTGCTGAACCAAACGGACTCTTTTTATATTGCAGGGAGCCCAGCGGTCCTATATTTACCATAAAATGCTATATATTTCAACCTGTCCCATATTATCTTATAATTTCATAAAAGGTCCTATTATATCCTATACTCTTGACTTAGTCTTATATCCTATACTCTTGACTTAGTCTTATATCCTATACTCTTGACTTAGTCTTATATCCTATACTCTTGACTTAGTCTTATATCCTATACTCTTGACTTAGTCTTATATCCTATACTCTTGACTTAGTCTTATATCCTATACTCTTGACTTAGTCTTATATCCTATACTCTTGACTTAGTCTTATATCCTATACTCTTGACTTAGTCTTATATCCTATACTCTTGACTTAGTCTTATATCCTATACTCTTGACATAATCGAAGTTTTCGTAGAGTTAAAGGCCAAATTGAGATAAAATGTTTTGAAAGCGAAATTGCGGAGCTCGCTTCGCTCGCTCTGAAATTTTTCCACATAGTATTTTCGTTAAGTTTTTATTCGAAGTAAAATCTGATTATTATTTTCTCAGACTTTTCTACACAGAACTGAAAAGGTTTACATATGAGGATTTTTAGTACTATATTTCCTATAAAACACCCTTTTTCTACTATAAAATCCTATATTTCATATTTTCCTATAAGTAATAAAATATTTTGCCTTGGCTCCCTGGTGTTGCCTTAGGCCCCAGCCCCCCCCCTGGGGGAAAAAAAATGATCGGCGCCCCTGGTACTATCACCGCAGTCTACTATTATATCACACCACTTAAGGCACGTTAAGGCTAACTGACCCTGTATTTGAAAATAGAAGTTATGGTTTTTATCTAGAGTTAGCTTCTTATTTTCGTCTAATTTCAAGAATCTAGTTGTAGGTTCTTTGGCTTGTGTTGCTTCCTCGATACTTTGGCCAAGTTCTTTACATTTTGATAATGTTTTTATTTCTAATAGTCCATAGCCAATGTCTTGAATATGTACCAAGCGATCAGGTGATGCACAAAACATTGGAAGTGTAGGGTTGACACATAGTCCGACTGAGAATGTGGTAGCATTAGGGTAGATAAGTTTATATTTACTGTTGGCAAGCCCTTCATTCTGTAGTCCTTCTTGAACGTATTTATTCCTTGATAGATCGGCAATATTAATTATAGATTTCAAAAACGTTTCATTAACCTCTTTTCTTCGTTTGCATATAACGAAAAATTTAGAGGCGGTTATTCGTGCTTTTCTTTCAGTTTTCCTCAAGAGACAGTTTGATTGTTCCCTGGTTTCTTGTTCGAGGGTTAGCGAAGTTCCTAAATTTAATTTTAAGGAGTCTGGGATTTTCAATAAGGCCCGAGTCAAAAGGGGTTTTAAACAGTGTGGGATGTCCAATGGTCCTAAAGGTAGAGATCTGTTGCACTCCAGATGACAGTTTGGGAGTATTATGGCTCAATGAAGATTTTGCGGTAGGTTTAATTGCTGGGTGATAGTCATTCTCTTCTTGAACTCTACATAACATTGCGCGTTTTTTGTCCAAACGTAATTTAGCAGTTGTGTTTAAAATCCTTTCTTTCATAATGTTATAATCGTGTGGGGTAACGGGTTTCAAAATCTGCCAAACAGGCATAATCAAGTTGTGCCTTTAATATCTCTTTCTGCCTTTCGCTATCTTTTCCAGGCATGTGTTTGATAAATTCTAATTCATTAAAGCTTCTTTTTGATAAAGTCTTATTTACTGAAGCGGCACTCCAAGATCTTGCCTTTTCGGTGCATGCTTGGACATCTGGCAAAATGGTTTTCCCTTCTCTTTTGCAATCCAAAATATACCATAACAAAGCTCCAACGTGTTTGCAAGCACCACCAGCTCCTGCTTTGCAACCACACCATGCCGTTTCAACCGTTCCAGTTAGAGATTGCATTTTTATTGCTATGTTGTATTTAGTATGTATGTTAAAAGATCCTTCCACTTTACTTTTAATGTAAACATAGGATTCTTCATTATTAGGCGTTCTGGATGACAAATGTTCGCTATATATTTTTCCCTGGCTCAAGAAAACTTCAGAAACTTTATGTGCTTTAAACATACGGTAACCAAGAGCGAGATGTTTTTTGCTTTTAATTTATCATGATGCTTGGTTATAGAGCTTTCCTTAAATATATGCGGAATAATTTTCAGTTGCTTTGTCCAGTTACCTTTTGGAAGGGCTACCCTGTTATTGACTGCTGTTTTCTTGCCTTTCTTTCTGTTATTCCCAAAAGTTTAAATGTTAGTTATAAACTCAAAATTACGTAAATTAACTCTCTTACTTTTCCATCATTAACTTTTATTCCAAAGACTTAAGCCCGCATTGAAGGGGAAGGGCTGTCGAAAAATACCGTAAAGGCTTAACGAGCCATGAAAAAAAATTCAGACGAAAAGCGGAAAGACTTTCTCATTGCGCATGTCAGTGATGTCACTAAAACGTCATTTCTGTGACGTAGCAGGCAACAGGAAAAACAAGATTTCAAGACCACAAGTTTTCAGAAAAGTTTATAGAATGGCCTATTCAGAAGTTTAAGATAAAATACAGTTTTTCCTAAAATCTTCAGCCGTCAGATAATCCTTATTAAGAGCAATTTTAATACTACAGGTTTACATCCTACAATAATAATATTGCGATACTAAACCCACAATCAAAGAGCAAAACTGGCCTATCCTTGACACGCCATGTCAGAGTAATTTTAGCGAGTTTTATTACTTCTTAGAAGCCTACCTTTTCTAAATCAAACCAAACACTCCAGCAGTCATATTTTTAATAGCTTTAAAAAAAACTTTAGCCATTTTTCATACTAAAATATCCTTTCCAAAAATTTCTGGAATTTTTTTAAAATTTCTCTTATTTCTCCTCAAATATGAAGACCGCGTAAAATAATACAGGTTTGCCCTTTTTCAAGTAAGGTAAGCGCTTTACGATATTTAGGGTTGAAATAAGCCAGATGCGCATAGTTATGGTGGGTCCTAGAATAAGCGACCGTCTGCCCTCTAAACCGCAACGTTCATGAGCCCGCATATATTTGATATCTCTTTATATAGTTAGTTGCCTTCTCCTTCTTTAATATCTTGGAAAAATTTTGGCTTATGTAGAAATCGTTAAGCATTTATCTCTTTTATTTTTGGCCTCGAATTCGCTTGACTGAATCACTGTCAAACGAAATGAAAAAGAAATCAAAGTATATCCCATTTTTATTTATAATTTTTTTTTGCTTTGAGGGAGAATGGATTTTTTTGTCTGTCTGTCTGTCCTGATTTTAAACTTTCGAATAGTAGATTTTTGTTCTATCTCGAATTTCGAAATATTTTGGAGTTCTTTATTATTAATGGTTAATAATTCACTTAAATTATGACAGTATGTACATGGATTTTGAAATTTTGGGTGTATTTTCTTATTCCATTATATTTTTAGATAAAATTTCAGTTCACAATTGATTCCCAAATGTCAGATTTATTATTAAAACTATAAACATCTTTGACCCCAACCTCGACCATCCTGAACTATAAAAATATTTGACCTTAAAATATAGCAAAACATTTAACTTATAACCTCTGACCTTAAAATATATCAAAATATTTGACTTACAACCTCTGACCTTAAAATATATCAAAATATTTGACTTACAACCTCTGACCTTAAAATATCAAAATATTTGACTTACAACCTCTGACCTTAAAATATCAAAATATTTGACTTATAACCTCTGACATCAAAATATATCAAAATATTGGAATGCAGCCTCGGATCTTATAATATCAAAATACTTGATCTAAAATGAAGCTTAATATGTCAAAATTAAAACAGTTTTTTTGTCAAATTATTAAAAAAAAACCTCTCAAAATGTTAAATGGGTTGTCCGTTCAACAGTATTCACCTTAATTTGTTGATTTCACCCTTAAGGTAGAACGTTACTAAGTGTCTTCTTTCTCAAGGATAAAGACCTTTCAGACCCGGTTAAGATCTAATGTTCTTCTTTTAATTAAAACTTCACCTCCTTTACAATTAGTTAAAAGTATCATTGCTTATCATTTTTCCATTATCCCAACGTTGAAAAGTAAAAATTCCGCTAACGTGGCGAAAATTGACTCCCAGCGCTCGTTGCCTTTTCATTCATTTAATTTATCAGTTTCCCAAAAGGTAGGATAAGTATATAAGGACAGTGAAATGAAAAAAGAGATGAAACCAGTTCATACAATAGAGCATGCAGGCTAGGTCCTTGAATTCGAAATCATTATTAATAAAAAATGTCTTAGTTGACAAAGACTTGAAAAAGTAAACGATAAGAGAAGAAAATGCAATGACCGAAGTACCAGGGAAAATCACCGTTAACGGCAGTGTAATTTCTTGGGTTTAATTGTTTACAAGGTAAAAAAAGATGTTACGATGGTGAGGAATATGTGTATATCTTCCTTAGTAAGCGTGGTCTTTCACAAAGCATTACCTAATTAAAAATTTCAATCATTTGGGTAGAAATGTTATTTTTTAATTAGTGGAATGGAGAGATCGAAATAGCGGTAACGGATAAAAGCACATATGTACTAAAGAACACTACTACATTGTAAAAACTGTAACTTTATTTAAGTGGCAGTGTTATTCTCTATTACTATATTTCCCCTGATTTGAGTAAATCAGATAACGGTATCCTTAATTAACTAGCGCTACTGTTACCTATGATTACGAGACCAATAAGGTAGCATAAAATCATAGAATATTACAAAGCAGACTACGAAAACTTAGGATATGAGCAAGGAGGATGGCAACCAGGATGGAAAATGATATTTACCAACGATAATTTCAGAAATTTTTACTTCTTTCAATAGGCTTAGTAGCAAAACCACTGCAACACTGAACAGTGTGTTACATATTTAACATTAACCAAAATTAATATCCTTTAATTAATGAAAATAGTGTTACTAACGTCTATAAAAACCGCAACTTAAAACCACAAGAGCTACCTTCGTATGTCAAAAAATGAGAATGCATGTCAAAGATCAATAATCACCAATCGTTTTCACCTTTAATACATAATTTGAATTTAAATAGTATAAATGTAAAAATTTTTTAAATGAAAGAATCTGTACAGTTCTGTTCGTCATTACTTCCCTTCAGGGTGACCACAATTCCTATATTTTATAATTTTTCCTATTTTTTCGATACCTTCCTATTAGTTCCTATAATTTAGACAATTTTCCTATATTTTCCTATTTTTCGAAATTTTTTCACATTTTGTGCGCGCTCACTGTTGTTTTTAGTAGATGTCACTCAAAATTTTGAAGTGTGACAGCAGGGTTGGCAAAAATACGGCAAAAACTAGTTTTTGCCGGGACACGTGGCAAAAAGTGGAAAAAACCGGCAAAAACTGAAAAAACCGGCAAAAAGTGGCAAAAACCTTTTCCCTATTGAAATGATAATTAGAAAAACTAACTTTGGCTTTGTATTTGTCATTCGTGTTATTATAGGTCTTCCAATAGCTAATATGTCTCAATCTTAATTAGTTTTATAACATTTATTGTGTTTTAAACGTTCGAGCTAAATCCACATCCAATGATCCTGGTTGCTTCGCATTTGATAACTAAGCAATCATTTTAAGCAGTTTCTAGCTTTAATCTGTTTCGAAACTGAAAATGCAAAACCACTCGGTAATGTTTCACTGTTACAAACTCTCTACGAGTGCGAAACTCAAAATTAGCGAGTTGTTGAGCGAAAAATAAGGACTGATTTTTCATTTATTGGTATAACAAAGCCAAAACGTTCTTTGCCACTCGGTTTTTTTCTCCATTTTATACTGAGAATGTAACCCACTTCATAAGCCTATACAATTATGGTAGAATTTTGGACGTTTTATTTTCATTTCAAATCCGATTTTTTTTATTTTTAACATTATTTCGTTATTTCCACATAAAGTGGAAAAAACCGTGGCAAAAAGGTTTTTGCCGCGCGGTTTTTACCTGGAAAAAACCGCGGCAAAAACTAGTTTTTGCCGCCCGGTGTTTTCCAGGTAAAAACCGCGGTTTTTTCCACCCCTGGCAAAAACGTGCCAACCCTGCGTGACAGACATGAATGCAGTTTTACATTTCTGCCACCAAGGATTAATAATGCAAGCTAACGTTTAGCTTGTATTATAAATCCATGCTGCCAGCCTGCCACCATGGAGCTATTATTTAGGAAACTTAGCTGCAATGTAGGGCACTTTTAGGGAAACATAGTTCGCACTCCGATAATATTACACCATGGAAAATGTTATGTGGAAGCGGCAAAAATAGAGTTAAAAAACTTGTCGTCTGCTTCAGATCGTGTTTTTAGTTTTAGTTTAGTCAGGGTAGGATTAAAGGGGAGGCCGATGGGGCACTAGGCTTGTTGGGGGGCGCATTGAGTTCCCCATCCAACCATACTAAAAACTTGGGGATCGTGTTAAAGGGAGCCGAGTAATTGAGAAAAATTTTCAAAAACATACACTCCATAGGAATAGCATTACACCCAACTTTGGAGGCTCATAACTCTGGTTCTAAGAGAGATACGAGGATGGTCTTTGATTATGTTATAGCCTTATATAGCCCCCCCCATCCAACCATACTAAAAACTTGGGCATCGAGTAAACAGGGGCCAAGTTATTGAGGAAAGTGTTGACTAACATACCCCCTCCATAGGAATAGCATGATTACCCCCAACTTTGGAGGCTCGTAACTCTGGTTGTTCCAGAGATAGGGAGATGCCCTTTGAGTATGTTATAGTCAGGACCGAATTAAAGGGGTGCTGGCCCCCAAGCGCAAGGCTTGTTACGGGCGCATTGAGTTAAACTATTCCCCTAAGAAACATTTGCTGTTCCTTTTTTTCCGACTTAAGGGGGCGCACATATCTCGGCCCGCGTGTGCAAAATTGCTAAATCGGGCCCTGAGTTTAGTATTCCGTCATTTCCAAGAGGAATCTGGCTAACGAATTTTTTTTTAATCTTTTTAAATTGAATTGTTTAATACTGTTTCAGTATGTGTTGAAATCAAGTCTTATTAATTCCAAATCATTTGAAACCTATATTTTCTTATTTTTTCAATGGCCAATATCCTATATTTTCCTATTTTTTTAATGAAACATCTCCTATAATTTCCTATAAATCAATTCTAAATTTCCTATTTTCCTATATTTTTTTCAAGGCTTTGTTGTGGTCACCCTGTCCCTTGAAAGTTATCACTAACGTTTAATGAGCGGAGGTTTGATCATTAAGCTTGGTTTTAATCAAGCCATTTTTGATTATTAATATCTCGCAGCTCTCACAGATAACAATGTAGAAATTGATTAATAATTAATTTTATAATTTATTTGAACCTACCGACAGTATTCTTTTAACCCAAATAACCGAAGTTGATGATGAGAAGACAAATTAGACAAGTAGAAAATCAACATTACATAACGCTACCTTGACCGAGGCTTAGCGAAATTGTTTTATTTGGTTTTTTTTTGTTTTTTTTATTAGAGAGAAATGAGCCAGGTGGGAAAGATTCCGCGGGCTCGTCTATGTGTACAGGAATAGATCTCAGAATAAATACAGAATGGAATATTAACATATATGGACTATTATTATTTTTGTTTGTTTGTTTGTTCTTCGTTGTCCGACGTTTTAGAGGCAACTGGTGCAGCGTCTGATTAGGTTCCAAAGCATTCCCGTAAGAGCTGCCTCTTGGGAAGGGGGGTATCTTCTGGAGGACATCCTGGCATTGAAGGGTCGTTTTGAGGACACGGTTGAGAAGCAAGGTGAATAAGGAGATAATTTCCTCAAAGGCGGGTGGGGAAGGTTTGGCAAGAACCAAGGCGGTTTCGTATAACATGCTGAGATGGTCGTCGGTTGATTGTTGAGGCGGTTGGGGTTCGGCGGAGGGACACGGCGCGTGAGGATTAGCGGTGCGACTGTGAAGAGCGGCCGCAGCGGCGATGCCTGACGGAAGAGGGGGGAAGTTGGTGAGTGTCGGTTGCGGGGCGGATGGCGGATGTGACTTTCGGTGGGCTTGGACAGCGTCATAACGGGAGAGATTGTGTCGGTCCTGGAGACGGAGCACGGAGGATGTGGAGTTCGGTCTGGCTGTGAGGGCACTTGGCGGCTGTGGCAATATGGTCAAGGGCGCCGCAGCTAGCGCATTGCGTCGGGCCCTTACAATCCTGAGCATCCGCGTGGCTGCCACCACACGTGACACAGCGGAAAGGGCTCTTGCAGTACTTGATAATGGAATGCCAATTCCTTATATCCTTAATGTTGGAAGTGTTATAATAAGCCACTACACTATTTTGTTCATTAGGATTATCATTAAAGATAAATTTCCAGGCTGGTTCTTTAATTTTAAAATGACCATCCAGCCATAGCAGGATAATTTTTCTAAAAGTATTTGAAGTGAGACTCGATCAAAGGTTTTTGACATGTCAAAATAGATTGAGTCAACCTGCCCTAAGCTCTAAATTACGGGTTTCACAGAGTTGCAGAAGGTTAACAGGTTGGTTTCTACGCTTTTCCCTTTCACGAACCCATGCTGTTGAACTGGCAGGTTTGGGAGGAACCAGGCGTATAGTTTCTTATTCATAATGTAGTCGAAGACAAGGCTTAAGGAGCATAGCAACAATATAGAGCGATAGTTTTGGGGGTCGACTCTTCAACCTTTTTTAAATATTGGTGAAACGAGAGAATATTTCCACACGTCGGGGTATATGCCGCACTTAATGGACATATTTGTGATGAAGACCATAAGTGGGATTAGTGTATGCTGGCAGCCTTTGATAATGAAATTTGGTATTGCATCAATTCCACAGGTTAATTTTGGCTTACGTTTCTTAAAAGCGTCCGACACATCCTGTGGTGAGATCTCGATTAATGACAGCTATCGAATTTTATTTCTGGGGCTAAAAGTAAATAACAGGTCTGATTTATCTTCAGCCTATGTTGAGAAAATTTTGCACAGTTCCTTCGAAATATCCTGTGAATCACTTATGACACTGCCATCTTTTTTCAAAGTTTCATCGTGTTGTGGGTTATTTAGCCTAGAGCCGACATATTTCCAGAACGCGCTTCAAAGAGCACGGACGCTAAGCGTTTCTTATCGCGTCTGAAGAAAGTCTGATGTAACTTGTATCTGGCGCGTTTAGCCAAACGACGTTTTTGCGGATGTGGGGCCTTGGCGGCGGCCGACGCTTTGTGATAGGTTTTTTCTTTCGAAGAATGGCGTTAATTAAGTTGTCCATAACGCCTATGGCTTTATGGTCCAAGGATAAAGCCAGTTGAACAAGCGATTGAACCGCGGCATGGTCAGGAAATTTATCCGCCACCGCTTTAAAATAGTCATGGAACTCCACATCAGGACCCGAAACTCGTGGAACAAAGACCTCAGCAAAAGAGTTTAACGACGCTGGCACAGGCTCGACTGTAATCTCATAGGATCTTGCCGGACTAGGAGATCGCGTAGGTAAAGGAGACGTAGTCGAAGCACAGGCCGTTGTTGATGTTGGTAACATTGGAGATTTTTTTGTAGCAAGTAGCGATTGGACGAGTTTTTTATCGCGAAAATAAATGTTCGGATATACGCGACGGATTTTGACCTGTAGACCAGCGAATGTTTTGCACGCTTTCGTCGTTGGGCAATGAGGGCAGGTGACCTGCGTTGTTGTTGGTCCAGGTAAGTTTTTGCATTTTGACGAGTGCGCGGCAAAGGCCAGTATAGAATTAAAAGTGCACGCGCAAAAAAGACACATGTAAGTAACATCCGTTACACCGTGAGATTTTATGTGGGTACGCCAAGTTAAATGATCACAAAACTGGTTTGAACCATTGGGACAAGGAACGGAGTCGCAAACTGGGTAAGTAGATGTAGCTAGGGAACCCGCCATTCATATAGCGACAACAGTCATCCAAATGTATTAAACAATATAAGGTACTACTTAGAACGGGTTAAGGTGGTCATAAAGGATCCCGTGTGGCCATTGCCCTAAAATTGCGGGAAGCTAATTGGTAAGCACTTAGAGAAATAAATTCCCAACAACTAGCCCACCCCCAAAATTTCAAACACAAAAAAAGACACTCATAACATCATTCGTCGAGCCGACATGAGACCAGGTGGTCAGTTAGTTGAGATAACAAAACTTTTTCTATTGTTTTTTGACGTCAAACGTTCAATCCGAGACGCGAGAAATGACCAAGTGGTCAACTCCCAAATTAAAATCCATATGCCCACATCCCAAAAAGGTAACAAAAAAGTAATAAAATTGAATATTAAACTTTTTTAGGGTAGCTGAAAAGGATGTTTCACTAATAGAAAGACGTCATTCCCCGCGGATGGGTGGTTTTAAAAGGGGCAGGGGGTCCAAAATCACCAAAAAAGTACTAGTTTCATTGACCATATGAGCATTTGAAGTCTTGGCCAATCACAAATTAGGAAAAGAAATTAATTTAAAGTACGTAATGTATTGCTAGCATTACGCAATGACGGAAAAATAAATTCGAATAAGCACGTCTTTAAAAAACACTAAGCCTAAATTCAAACATTTAAAAATGTTGAAAAATTTCGATGTAGTTATGGGAGAAAATTGAATTAAACACGAACCAAAGATAGTGGAATGGTGTGGATAGTCAAATTGGACAGGAAAAGGTCCAGGCATCAAGTGTCCAAGGCTCGTCGAGGAGAAATGTAGTGGACCATGTGAAGAGACGTATATACGTCAAATTTACACAAAATTATGCAACACACTACGGCGAACGAATGCGCGGACGATAATGCCTAAATGGGAGCCAACAAAAATCTAGAACGACTGATAATTGAAACAGATAAGGATATAGGTAACCTAAAAACAGTACTGAAATCTAAGGGATTAATACTAAACGAAGCGAAAACGAAATTCATGCTATTAACCCCAAATAAAAAACTAAGAAAAATCGCTTAAACCCTAGATTCCTTGTGTAACAGAACAATTAGTCAAGTCAAAGTCTTCAAGTACTTAGGAACTTGGATTGACGAACAACTAACTTGGGTCGAACAGATCAACTATGTGAGTAATAAAGTCAAATCTAGAATCTGGCTGCTGAGGCCGCTTCAAAACTTTCTAGACACGCTTAATTTACAACTCCTGTATTAAGCCGATTCTCGATTACGGCGACATTTTCTACCATAATAAGAACTCAACCAAAACTTCAAAATTAGATGCTCTGCATTCAATGCGTGCCAAACTGATATCCAAAAAACAAAATACTCCTCGGCTACTCAAGCCAAGGAATTAGCAAATATTACCTCACCGACTTACAACTACATGCTCAACTTCCTGATCTTAATGCATAGCATCAAATACAAACGCCTTCCACAATATATCTTAAAGTGGTTCCCAGATCCGAGACAAAGAAGTAATTCTAGAAACCACGATATTAATTTTTATGTTGAAAGCTTTACCTCGAAATTCCGAACAAAAAGCGCTAAGTTTAGAGGCATTAAAGCCTGGGGGCCTATTCTGTAAGCTTCGAAAGGGAGTTGTCGATCGACATCTCTCTCGATCTCGAACCGAGATCTCGAAAATCACAAAAATGATATTCTGTAAGAAGTTGTCGAACGTTAAGGACTCGATTATCGACAACGTTCTCGAACTAGATGTCGACAGGGTAATAGCTATCGAGATCGTCTTTTCGCTTCGAGTAGGGCACTATAGTGCGGTTTCCCACATGAAATTTCGTCCGAAAAAAAATGGCTGCTTTTGTTCATTTAGCTCGACTAGAGTTAATTAATTTAGCTAGAGAAATTGATCGTCAAAATTTACGAAGACAACGGGTTATTAGGGATAAATCTAAAGCTTTTGAGCTGTCGGATATAAATTTTCGGCGCTTATATCGGCTGGAAAAATGTATAGTGCTAGAGCTATGTGAGGATCTCCGTGGGCCTTTGTCAAGCGAAAGACGTAGACGTACGGCTTTGCCTGTAGATTGCAAGGTGGGTAACTTGGTTAAAGTGATATAATTAATAATTAGGTTTTATCCTAATTACTATTAAACACTGATTTTAATATCGATACTTTCAATTTAGATCTTAATTGCGCTACGTTTTTATGCGGTTGGTTCTTATCAGCTTTGCGTTGGCCAAGACTTATTCCTTCAAGTTAGTCAGCCCACAGTATCCCGTGTTATAAGCGAAGTTTCCAACATAATTTTAGAAGTTTTGGCCCCCAAATGGATTAAATTTCCATGTAGCGAGGTTGAAAGAGTGGCTACACAGATTAGGTTAGTCTCACATGTATGTATGTACATACTGAGCTATAAAAATATTCTATTAACGTGACAGGTTTAATATTTCAAGGTTTATGGAGAAAACCAATTTTCCCGGTGTAATAGGCGCCATTGATTGCACTCATATAGCTATTGTACCTCCTTCCAAAGTTAATGGCGAAAATCGGGAGTATCTTTATGTAAATCGGAAAGGTTATCATTCCATAAACGTTCAATTAGTAAGTAATGGTCAAATGTTTTATATAAGATTGGATTGGATATATATTACCATTGATTTCTACAAACAGATTTGTGATTATGATTTAGTAATTTTGCAAGTAAATGCAAAATTCCCTGGATCTTCCCATGACACTTTCATATATAAAACCTCAAATATCTCTAGTTATTTAGAAAGAAAATTTGAAGAAGGTATTTTGAAAGGATCTTGGCTGCTTGGTAGGGTACTAATTTGACTATATAGATTGAGAAAATGTTATTCATAAATGATAATTTAGGAGATGGTGGCTACCCGCTTCTCCCATGGCTAATCACTCCTATTTCTAAACCACTGGTTGGATCTCCACAAGAACGTTTTTCTCTAAGTCAGCAATCTGCGAGATGCGTTATCGAACGTTGTAATGGTGTTTTAAAACAGCGCTTTCGCTGCTTACTTAAGGACCGCGTTCTTCATTATTCCCCCCAAAAAGCAACAAAAATTATCAACGCATGTGTCGTTTTGCATAACATTTGTATATTGCGGGGTGTACCAAGTGATTTTAACACATTAGAACCATTGGAAGATTTTGAATATGGGCCAGATGATAGACTATGGGTGGATGATCAACCATGGGAAGATGTTGCGCCCCCAGTAGTAAACCGAGCGGATAAATGGAAGTTGGCTGGCCAACAAACCCGTGATCAGATAATTAGAAGAAGATTTACTTGACAAAGTTTAAACGTGTATAAATGCTATTTTTATTTTTATGAACTGTTGTTTAACGTTTTTAAACAGAATAAATTATTTTGGTTATTTAAATTATTTATACAGAATATATTATTTAGTTATAATTTATAGGAACATTTAAGTTAGTATTTATAATAATTGTAGAATAAATAGTATTTTGGTTAAACTAAGTATCTTTCTTAGCTATTGCATCAACCAACATCTGGATCACATCATTTGTACGCTTATGAGTTGCTAGTTTCAATTTCTCAATGAGATTTTTTTCTTTTTTTATTTCCACTAGTTGTTTTTGTTGCAAAACCAGGTCTTCGGTGGCTTTAGCGTGGCGTGATAGTGAAGTTGCTATATCTTTCAAAACATCATTCTGAGAGTCTTGGAGCTTTTCCAACAGAGACGATGTATTTTCAAATTCACTTTGTTTTGCTTTTTTGCCTTCCGTCATCAATTTTTGTCTTTTTTCTATGCTGACTAAAATAAAGTTAAGATTCAATGGGCTCCTCTCTTGTTAGTCACTTTAACTTACTTTTAGCTTATTTTTCGATATGTCTCTTGTTTTCATTAGCAACAATAGGCTCTTCACTAGCGCTATCAAAATCATCGATAATGTAGTTTTCTAAACCAGCATATACTGACGAGGAACTTGTAGATGGAAGCGGTTTCTTTGAAACACTGCTTGTAGGTTTTAAAGGAGTGTTTTCAGTCGGCAAGGTGCTTCTATTCTGATAACCCACATTAAAGAAGTTTTCTTTCAACGCTCGGGCCTGACGTTCATCACTATGATCACTTGTCATTTCAACAGTTGATGTTGTTTCACTCTGTTCAGCAGATCACATACGTTATAATATTACAACCATTATAACTAAGCTAGTGAGTTATAGATCTGTTGTAAAATTACAATTCCCTGTTTTTACCCAACGTCATTGCACTCGACTGTAAACTTACATCATCAAGTAGACCATATTCTTGAGCTGAAGCTATTCCCTCCACCATTTCTTTACCATAAACAGCCAATAATTGCTCTTCTAGAGGTGTAAGAACCTCTGTTGACTTTTCACCCCCACCTGTTGCATTTAAGGACTTCTTGATTCGAGCTGCTTTAGCTTTACAATTACTTTTCCAGTCAGCCAATACCTATCATGATAGAAGTAAATAATTTAATTACCTCAGCAATGAAATGTATCAAAATTTGCTTACCTTTTTCCATTTATCAGTGCTTTTGCTTGGGCCTGTACCATCGGCATTTAACAGTTCTGTTAACGCATCCCACATTTTCTCATAATTTTCAATTGTAAATCCCGCAGATAATTTTCTGGTTTTAAACCTTTCATTTTCTTCTAAATAACTTATAATTGTTTTTTGTTGAGATGAAGACACACGCTTCTTCGAACTAGACATTTTTCGCTCCACTACACTCCAAACACTCGACAAAATTAACCAAAATAATTCTGTCAAAGTGTCAATCCAAACAAAAATACGGTATTTTGTTTCGTCTGCTATTAGTAGTTGCAACTTTTCGCGCCCCCTCATTGGTTTCAGTTGATCACGTGACTAACGAAGACCCTCCCTATAAACCGGAAGTACGTCTCTCTTTCGACAACTATCTCGTACTCGAAGATCGACAACTCCGGTATCGAACTCGAACTATATGCGTTACAGAATACCATTCTTCGTTCGAGAAGGATCTCGATCGATACGGCTATCTTCGAGATCGCATTCGATTCGAGATCGAGATCGAGATCTAAGAAAATTACAGAATAGGCCCCCTGGAACGACCTCGAGAACTCCATTAAATCTATAGAATCGCCTAGACTGATTAAAAATCTCGTAAATTCCTATCTTAATAATTTATTCTGAAACCATGTTAACTCTAACTTTATTTTAATCGTATGTAAATATGTGACCAATGGATACCTTTGCAAATAAGACTTTGCCTCTTAAAGGTTGCTCCAATAAAAGCCTCTTATTATTATTATTACGTTTGATTTTTTAGATTTAATTTGTAGGCAATTAACCTTGCATTTTGAATGAATGTACCACGCGAACTTTATCGCAGAAATAATAAAAACACCTCACCATCGATTTCTACCTTACCCAAATCTCCACCCATTCCCCTGTAGAACTGCCTTCGGACGGCTTAAAATCTCCAATTCTTCATCCATCAACTTCATCAAGGTGCGCTCCCAATTCTTCGCCACCTCAGTCAAATCCCCCCACACCGCCGAACACCGATCCCCATGGAGACTTATCTTTGTGCGTATGTAGATTTTGCGTAAACATGCCCTCCACTATCGAAAATGTATGTGTCGGTACAGAGAAAACTGCATTTCTCGAACGCCAGTATTTGAACTATTGTGCCTGGAGCCGGCAGTTTTGGTTTTGTCAATGCGCATTAGGTTCGGTTTCTACAACAACGTTAAAGAGCTCTTCGTTGAGAACACAAATATGCGATACCAAGGTTATCAAAATCTTTGTTTATGGTTGCGTGGTAGATTAGAATCGGGAGTAAGAGCCCCTTTACCAGCCTGCTGCGTGATCAGTATCAGGGGGAGGTACCCTTTCCCTGATGGCGTATATGAGGGTTACCACGAAGTTCAGGCAGCTGGAGAGGCGCTAATCCAAAATGAGGCTATAAATGGAGATTTGCCATACTATTTCGGTTTCTAAAGCGTTAGTGCAAGGAAAATGAAACAACTGTTATTTCATATTTCTGAATTCCCCTAAGTAATCAATTAGCCAAGTATGTTATTAGTGTTATGTCAAAGACTTTTTGAGAAGATAATCTGATAGTTTAAGGTGTTTCATCCGCGAATGTTCAAAAATACTTAATTTTCCACGAATTAATTTCCACGAAATAAATGTAACAAAATCGTACTTACTTTAGAAACATATCTTTTCCAAAAAAATTCACCTTAGAAAAACTAAAATACTTTGCTATTTTCGAAAACAAATTTCAGAAAAGTAGAATGCAACTGTCCAACATCAAGTTACCGGAATGTAGTCCATGAAACATGGGTTGAGTTGCCCATTGCTCCTATTTAGAGCATCGCCATAATTGCAACTATAGTTTCTATCAATTATTGAGAAGCATTTTAGTTTTGTGTGAGTAGACTTGGTACTTTTTAGCAAATCCAGGTATAAATTACGGCAGAACCATGTTCTCTGAAACGATAATCCAGAGCCTCGCCACTTGCAGCACATTTGCTAGGATTTGCTTTTATCACAAGTTTTGTTAAGTAGCCTAAATTTACAAAAATTAAAGACTGTTCAAGCATTTTTTCTTGCGAAATCTGTTTCTTCAAAGGCGAACCCTATTTCATACGCTTTGAAAATAACTTTTTTTTAATATTAAGGTGTATAGAAATAACCCTATAGTGGTTTTCGATAATCAGACTATCCAGAGAATCTTGATTTATGCCGAATTTTTTTTCCAATTCCTTACAAATATGAATAAAATAGTGCAAAGTTATTGAAGGAAGAGTGAAGTGGAATGCTAACCAAATGATTTGAACAAGTAAAACAACCTAAAAATCATTGGGAAAAATTTTCATTGTGATTTTCATGTTCTTATATAAAAACACATCGATTAACAAATGCTTGTCTGGAAATTTCACTTTCTCTTTTAGGAAAGCGGTCAAATGTGAAATAGTAATTTTACATTAGAAAGTTCATCAGCTTTAGTAAAATCATGACTGAAGTTCAATGGATACGTTTCATCTTCGTCACTAAAAATTATTACGTTAAAAAGGGGTGCGAGTATTCATCAAAAAATTCCCAAAAATAATTATTCAACACCCACTACCTACCCTTTTACATTGTCCACACCTTCATAGATTTTAGCTTGTTCTCTTAAATGGTTTTTATTCAAGTGAGATCTACATGTCAGAAAACGTATTTGAAAGAGAGGATAATTTTCTAAATAATTAAACCGAACTTAGGCCAAAAAACCAAAACCTAACCAAATCTAAACTCAACCTAACCCCGGTTGCAAATAACCCGTTTCCAAGCTTTACAGTTTGACATACGTACCCGAACGGAAAAAGTAGATTGCTTTCTAATTTTCTCGTCCAATTCCAATTCTCTCGCTTCCTTGGATAAGCGTACTGGAAGCCTCTGTAAATTCAAAACATAGAGGTTAACTTCGTGTAATTTATGCGAGAAGTAATAACCCGAACAATTGATTTTATATTATTAAGCTCTAGAAACAGATATCATGACACCAGTTTTGAAACGGCGAAATACTTACTCCTTCTTTCCAATAATTTTGAATTTTCGTGATCATATCTTTCTTTTTCAAATTGTTTTCTACGTTTGACCAGTTAGGCTCTCTTTTTGGAAATCTCAATCTGTTTGAAAAAACATTAATATCATTTCATGAATAAACATTATTAATATCTAGGGTTGTAAGTCGGAAAATGACCGAGCTATATTTTTCCGGAAAATTTTCCGTATTTTTCCGCTACCGGTTTTTCAACTAAAAAGTTAAAACTTTAAAATTTTTCAATTGCCTTTCTTTTCAAAACATTCATTATTTTGTTTTAGGTGAATTCGGAGGTGTAAAAAATTGTCCAAGGGCACAGTGTCTAGTGACCCCTATTCTCTATAGGAAAAGCTCACTCATTTGCTATCGCTTGCATGCATAGGGTCGAGACCTAAACGTTAAGAGACCCAAGTGAAACTAAAATTATCAGGCATAAAGGATAGTGATCGTCTGCGTCATTGTAAGGGAAACGAGGTGTTATGTTGTTAATGTTTTTAAGTTTGTTAACCCTGTTTAAAGTCACAAATTATGGGAAAATCAACCACTAATATTTGGTGGTACTTTAATAGATCTACTAAAGATGGCTAAATAACTGGAGAATGTTTTAGATCTTTAAAAGTTAGATAAATTGACTCAAAGCTCACATAATTGCTAGTTTTATATTTTTCCGATTAGCGGAAAATTTTCCGGACAAATTTCCGGAAAATTTTCCGCGTTTTATTTTTCCGGAAAATTTTCCGCGTTTTATTTTTCCGGAAAATTTACAACCCTATCATTTCATGAATAAACATTATTAATATCTTTATAATTAATAAAAATTAATTACCGGACTACTTGCGTATAAAATACTAGGTATTTATAAATAATTCAACTTTATTTACGCAATAAAATTTTAAAACTCGGAAAAACAATAAATTTTACCGAGCTCCGACGACTAGTTTCGCATCTTACAGATGCATCATCAGGTCTGATGATGCATCTGTAAGATGCGAAACTAGTCGTCGGAGCTCGGTAAAATTTATTGTTTTTCCGAGTTTTAAAATTTTATTGCGTAAATAAAGTTGAATTATTTATAAATACCTAGTATTATTAATATCATTTCATGAATAAACATTATTAATATCATTTCATGAATAAACATTATTAATATCATTTCATGAATAAACATTATTAATATCATTTCATGAATAAACATTATTAATATCATTTCATGAATAAACATTATTAATATCATTTCATGAATAAACATTATTAATATCATTTCATGAATAAACATTATTAATATCATTTCATGAATAAACATTATTAATATCATTTCATGAATAAACATTATTAATATCATTTCATGAATAAACATTATTAATATCATTTCATGAATAAACATTATTAATATCATTTCATGAATAAACATTATTAATATCATTTCATGAATAAACATTATTAATATCATTTCATGAATAAACATTATTAATATCATTTCATGAATAAACATTATTAATATCATTTCATGAATAAACATTATTAATATCATTTCATGAATAAACATTATTAATATCATTTCATGAATAAACTATATAATAATCATACTGTTGGGCAATGTCCATAGCTCGTGCATTATCCTGCCTTTGGTACCAGACGTCGCGTATGTTTTTGAACTTCTTTTCACCTAAATTCCATTGCATCGCTTGTTGTATAATTATCTTAAATTCTTCCTTTAACGGAAACTTCGCACGTGGGGTTGGTGGTACAAGTTCGTTCAGAATTGACTTTAATGTTTTATAACGAGTATTTTCATCTGATTGAAATTGGAAACATTATTATACATGTCAAATGTAAAATAATCACCAAATATATGTAAAATAATCACCAAATATAAAGAAAAAGCTCATCCTAAAATTCGCGTGTTTCAAATCATAGAAATTTTAATACCTTCGGGTGTTGCGGAGGTATTGAAGCTTGAAATTCTTGGCGGCATCAGTTTGGGGTTCTCCTTCTGACGAATCCGTTAATTTCGAGATGATGGAGGGCGTGGTCTTGCTGGTACTGGCGTCAACATTGATATAAGCTTCTGTAAAAATCTCCTGACGAATCCGTTGATTTCGAGATGATGGAGGGCGTGGTCTTGCTGGTACTGGCGTCAACATTGATATAAGCTTCTGTAAAAATATCAGATTTGAGTATATATTGAAATATATATGAGAAAAAATAAAAATAATTTAAAATACCTTGTTCAACACTACGCAATTTATTTATTCTTTCCAAAATATGCTCCACATTCAGTAATCGATAGAGCTTGGCTGCAGTGTTTTCTGAATGGGCCAATACACCAGACACCATCTCTCGTTCAGAAACGTCTTTATGAGTCATAGCTGCATATGCAACTAGCTGACGACAATAAAATATCCAAAATTATATATTCCAAATTCGATAGCCAGCTCTTGCGACAGGACCTTGATGCGACTGCTCTGTGGTGCTCAAAAATAATCTCGCTATTAATCCAGCCACGTCAATCCACGTGTCCTTCACTAGGAGGGTCTCACGTGAGATAATCAATTTTTATTCGGTCTCTAATAAAGATATCCCATGTAAAAATTCTGTCAAAGACCTTGGTATTCTATTTGACCGTGGACTATATTATACAGACCATATTACCCGTACGGTTGGTTTGTGTCGCCGAACACTTGCTGTCACTCTAAAAATTTGTAAAAAAATTAAATCTTTAAGACATTTTCGAATACTGTACCTGGCATTAGTTCGGTCTCGAGTGTTATATGGTTGTCTCGCTTGGGGTAGTAGCGCTCTGTACCTTAGAGCTAAATTGGAATGTGTACAACGTAAATTCATTAAATATTGCCATACATATTTTCTTCAGAATGAAATATATGACTATCACCATTTACTCGAAGTTCTAAATTTAAAACCCGTTTCTTACCTTTGTCAATTAAATGACTACAAATTTGTTAACAAATTAATTTATAACCGGTTGAACTTGCCCAATTTAATAGAAAAATTAAGTTTCCATGTGCCTCGATCAACGCGGTACCCTAAGACTTTTACTGCCCCTAAAAAGATACTTGTTCCTTTAAATCGCATAGAGGCTACAATTAACACCATAGGTGATAAATTTGATTTATTCACAATTAACTTGAAACACATTAAATAGCGCGGCTTAATTTCACATGTATTAAAACCTATAGTAACTAGTCATAGATTCCTCATATGGCCTATTGATTGCTTAATAATGGACTTCTATGGTGTACCCAAGGACGACCATAAACATAGTTCTGAGCTTGATGTCGACACCTCCATTCCGGTGCAGGTCACTTATAACCCGTCCGATAATCAAGATGATTGAAGTACATTTTGCTTACCAAAACGTGCGGGGCTTAAGAACTAAATCTGATGAATTTTTCAATAACGTAATTGTCAATGATCTTAGTATTATCTGTTTAACCGAAACTTGGCTAAATGATACCCATTTTACCCTGGATTATTTTCCTATAGAATATTCTGTTTTTCGCGCAGATCGCCCTGATCCGGAGTTTCTTAATGTTAGAGGTGGAGGTGCCCTGATTGCCATAAAGACGTCCTATGTGTGTACCAGGCGTCGGGATTTGGAGGTCGCTGACGAGTGTGTGTTCCTTGAGATAAAGGTTGACAATGATTCCACATTACTTCTTGGTTGTGGCTATTTCCGTCCTTCAACCACGGACACCCAATATCGGCAATACGCGTCCACTTTAATTGAAAAACTTAGAAATTTTGAAGGGAACATATTACTTCTTGGAGACTTTAACCTACCTGGTGTTGACTGGGATCTTTGTGGCACTCAGGGCTGCTCCTATAGTACTAGATTAAAATCGTCGCATATTTTCGATCTCTGCTATGAACTGAATTTAAACCAAATTAACAAGCCTGTTGGTGACAGTAACTTACTAGATCTATGTTTTACTAATATCAACGGTCTGACACTCTCCGAATTAGTTGACCCGTTTGTACCTGTAGACAATTTTCATCCTCCGTTCACGGTCTCGCTCTGCGCGGATTTTTCAATTCCAGACATTCTAACTGCCCCAAGCTATAACTTTAGCAAAGGGGACTATCATGAACTCTACTGTTGCGTTAGGGACTTTGACTGGTCGCTTGTTTACAACTCTCAGGATGTTAATTTTTGTGTCAATACCCTAACACTCTGCTTAACTAGTGCTATGGTAAATTCCATCCCCCTAAAGCCCCCTCGTTCGCGCTCTAAATTTCCACATTGGTACTCCCGTGAGCTTCAAAAGGCTATTAAAACTAAAAAGTATTTTTATAAAAAGAAAAAGCGCACTGGTGCCTCGGTGGACATAGGCAGCTATCGGTCGTGTCGTGCTCAAGTGAGGAAACTCCTTGATCGCGACAAGTCCGTTCTGGCTCGTCTGGTTTGCCGAGACGCTTTAGCCCATCCCAAAAAATTTTGGCGTTTTGTAAATAACAATATAAAAACACGGGAAAACACCATCTCTTTGAAAATTGGCTCTAAATTCATATCAGATTCCGAAGAATTGGGGCTTACCTTCGTTGACCATTTTTCAAATATAGCCCTTGATAAAACCCAACCCGGCACAAAGTACGAAATGGACACTAGTGGCTTGGTCACCCATACTTACAGTGATCAGGCCATTTCTCAAGCTGCTATTTATCAAGCTATTATGAAACTACCAACTAAGTTTTCAACTGGCGTCGACCAAATTCCCTCTTTTATTATAAAAGGTTGTGGGGACTTGCTTCTGCCAGTCCTGGAGCATATTTTTAATTTGTCCATCCGGAAGCAGTGCTTTCCTGACTTCTGGAAAAGGGCTGTAGTAGTTCCAGTTTTTAAATCTGGTGCGTCCTGTGACGTCAAAAACTACAGTCCAATATCGTTACTTTGTGTCTTGGCTAAGGTTTTCGATCGCGTCATGCACCAACATTTACAACGTTGGTTTAGTTTTTTGCCTAACAATTGTCAGCATGGCTTTGTCCCTGGCAGAGGAGTGGATACTATCCACGTCGCCTTTTTGGACTACGTCGCCCCCCAGGTTGTGGGACAGGGCCAGGTAGACGTGATCTTCCTGGACCTGGCCAAGGCATTTGATCGAGTCTCTCACACCTACCTAGGAGATAAGTTAGAAGCACTCGGATTGACTGGTAATCTTTTGGCTTGGATTAAACACTACTTGGTTGGTCGTGTCAACGTTCTGAAATGTAATTCGAAAATTACTACCTCTACGTATGGAGTTTCATGCGGCGTTCCACAGGGCTCGTCGTTAGGTCCCCTGTTATTTAATATCTACCTCTATGATTTGCAAGTTTTGGTTCGAAATTCTTACTTATTACAACTAGCAGACGACAATAAACTTTCCAAAATTATAAACACTAAATTTGACAGTCAGCTGTTACAGCAGGACCTTGACACGATTGACAGGTGGTGCTCCCGCAACAACCTGGCAATTAATCCAACCAAGTCTATCCACGTGTCCTTCACTAGGCGGGTCTCTCGTGAGATACAAAATTCTTATTCGGTATCGAAGGCTATTATACCATGCAAAACGTCTGTTAAAGACCTTGGTATAATATTCAACCGCGGTTTATATTACAAGGACCATATAACTCGGATGGCTGGTCTGTGTCGACGGACTCTCTCAGTTAGTCTAAAAATTTGCCGAAAATTAAAATCCTTAAGACATTTTCGTGTTTTATATATGGCCCTAGTTAGGTCTCGAGTACTCTTTGGTTGTCTTGCCTGGGGGAGTGGTGCCTTATATTTGATAGCAAAAATGGAAAGCGTTCAAAGAAAATTCGTTGAGCACTGTCACACATACTTTCTATCCAAAGAA